>NW_015167533.1:1158314-1174241 GCF_001447785.1 Gekko japonicus | reverse complement strand
CATAACTCATTAGCATATGCCACACCCCCTGACATCACCGGAAGTGTGTCATAAGGCCACACACCCCGCCCCCAACGGTACCGGCCGCCGGTGGCGGCCTTGCAGCTCCACTGCCGAGCCCCATGAGGGGCCCGGCGGTGGACCTGCAAGGCCGGCGGGAGTGCAAGGAAGCCCCGCGAAGCTGTTAGCTGGTGATCACACAGCGAGGCTGGAGCGTGGCAAAGAAGCGGTGCGGCGAGCATTTCGCGCTTGTGCGCATGCACAGTTCTGCGGAGCAGCACTGCTTTCAGTTACGTGTTGGTGCCCATGTGCTTACGAAAAACATCCGGTTTGTGACGGGATGTGGACGGGCGCTGGATGCCACGGGATACTAGCGCTCCCACGATCAGACGCCCGCCCCTGCCCTGCGTTTTCCAGGTACTAGTGCACTTTCCGAGGTACTTTTTTACTGTGCATTTTCGTCGGGATGCCACGGGTTCGCCACGGGTGCGCTACGCTTCCCAGATGTTGCGGTGTGATCTGCCTGACATCCGCGTCTTTAGCGTGGCAACTTCTCCGTGTGAACGGGGCCAGAGTATTTCCAAATGAGGCTGCACCATACATTTATACAGAGGCATTAGGATACCGGCTGATTTGTTTGCAGTCCCCTTCCTAATAATTCCCAGCATAGCATTTCCCCTTTTTACTGCAGTGCACACTGAGTCAACATCTTCAATGAGTTATCTACCACGACTCCAAGATCTCTCTCCTGTTCAGTTACCGCCAGTTCAGATCCCATCAATGTATATTTATAGTTGGGATTTTTGGCTTCAATGGGCATCACTCTGCAGTTGCCCACGTTGAACCTCATTTGCCACGTTGACGCCATTTGCCCAGCCTTGACTGATCCCGCTGGAGTGCCTCACAGTCCTCCCTGGTTCTCACTGCCTTGAACAAATTAGTGTCATCCACAAATTTAGTGTCATCCACCAATTTCGCCACTTTACTGCTTACTCCTAATTCCAGACCAGATGAAAAAGTTTAAAAGCACCGGACCTACTACCGAGCCTTGCGGTACCTCACTGCTTACCACCTTCCACTGTGAAAACTGCCCATTTATACTCACTCTCGGTTAATTAACCGAGTTTTTAATCCACAAGATGTTGAGAGGCCCCTTCATGCTCCCGGTGTCATAACCATGATGCCTGAAGTTCTTAAAGGGGAACTAATTTGGGCCTGCTCTGAACAGATTCCCAATTAGCTCGTTTCATGGGTAGACATTCTGAATCCGGACAGGAGATCTCACCACCAATGCTCCCTCTAAGCCGCTTCAGAATAAAGTGTCAGCTGAGAATGAAGGAGAGTAAAAGCATTTTAATAACAAGTTTAGTGGAGGGATTTCAGTGGGAGGGTCCCATGCGTCTGTAAATTGCCACTAAATTTCATCTCATGTGTTAAAACAAGTGGGTCTGCAGTGATTCTGAAAGAAGATAAAAGCCCTGTAGTCAATGAAATCTTTCAGTGGGTGTTTCGCACATATCTCTGTTCAGTCCCACGAGGCCTGTCACCATTTTTTGCTATTCCTCTGTGTTTCCCCTCCACTGCCTTCCCTCGCTGTAGAAATCTAGGTTCACTTCTTCTAACCCCCTTGGGTGTTACATTGTCCTGTTTGCTTAGTTCAAAAATTGGTGATGAAAATAACTTGACTAGTAAAGATAAGGAAAGATGAATTCTCATCTCTGCTATTTAGACGCCTCAATCTACTTTCCATGTTGCTCCTCCCTTAAGCAAATCGAACCCACAATTCTTTATTTCCTCACCACTTGCTTTGTTCACACTGAATCTTCCCTGCAAAATATGTGCAAGCTTCCCACATTATTTGTGCATCAATAAGTCATCATTATATACAAGTGGCGTATTTGAGGTGATATACATTATATGAATACATAATATACAGTAGGGCTTGCCAGGTGCCCACTAATGGTGGACAAACTCCCAGCAAGTTTATTTATTTATTTATTATTTAGATTTCTATCCCGCCCTCCCCGCAGGCTCAGGGCGGCTAACAGGGCATAATGCCAGATAAAACAATAAAACAGTATAAAATGTTAAATTACACATAAGCAAATAACAAACAGTTAAATAACATCCTAAAACAATTTTGGTGCTCCTCTATTCGCGTCCAGATGTTAAGATCTTTAAAAACAGGATGGCGTTCTCCGTAACGTAGCTGGACAGCTGCGGCAGTGCATTTCCCACTGCCCTACCATCCCCTAAGAGACGTCCCGTCCCCTCCAATGATGCCCACATCAAGATGTCAATATGCGGAACTCATAGGGCATTGGTGGAACAGTGATGGTGGCGGCTCCTATTCAAAAGCCTGGCGGAAAAGCTCCGTCTTACAGGCCCTGCGGAACTGTACTAGGTCCCGCAGAGCCCGGATCTCATCTGGGAGCTCGTTCCACCAGATAGGAGCCGCCATCGAAAACGCCCTAGCCCTGGTCATCGCAAGTTTGGCTGTTGTCAGCCAATGCTTAGATAGTTGACCATGGGAAGCAGGCTGGCCAACTGGGGGAGGCAGTGATTGTTGTTGCCGTGCAATGACATCACTTGAGGCATGACCCAGAAGCACCAACATTGCGCTGATGCAACTGTCTAGCACTCACCCAAAAATCTGCATGATGACATCACTTCCAGTGGGACCCAGAAGTGCCACCATCGCACTGGGCAGTACTCTAGCACTCGCTGCAAAACTCTATCATCACGCAGGAAGTGACATCATCGTGTGGTGGCAATGATCACTGCCCCCTGCAGTAATTACCCACCAGGTCCCAGCTCCCGCCAGATGCCAGGCCACCCTAATTAAACGGGCGTTAACAAAGCTGTACAACATACATTTACGACGCCAACAGTGAAAAGTAGAGATCCAAACCCAAATATAAATACATATGAAAAGAAATGAAGAAGGGAACATTCGCGCCTCTCTAACTGTAGCAATGGGATCGGGGAGCCAGTTGCCAGACCCCAGTATCTGACATTTTGCAGCCACAGCAGTTCCGTATATGGTGTCAAATTGCTGGCCACAGCCAAAAAAACACGGGGGGAAAAACAAAATAAAACAATGATCCAACAATTACATTCTTCATCTAGCAGGGAAGAGTCATCTCTCTCAGCAACCCTCTCTGAAGTTTCCCCCTTTCCTCTCCGACAAGTAGCTTTGCCACACAAAGCGATTTAAGTCCACGGCTGGGGAGGCTGCCATCCCGATCGGATTCCTGCCCAGGAATGTCAGATACCGCTGTTTTGAAAAATGCTGTTGTTTTGGAAAGAGCTTCTTACCCTGCCGAAGAAGGAATATGCCACATCCGTGGGGCGCACAGGAAGGTTACAGAGAAGCTCGAACGAAGTTAAGTTGCTCCAAACGGCTCTTGGTACGGCATCAAATCATAGCTGTTAATTGGTGCGAGAGCAACTGAAGGCAACCCGCGGCTGGAAGACTACACTGCCACCAAGCTCATAGCAAGCTAATTCTCACCTCTGAGAAGACTCCTTTGATTTGATTTCATTGGGAGCGGAGGAGATGCAAGAGACAGAGAGCAAAGGTTCATCTCTTATTGACAGCTATTCATGCAATGTAAGACTTTGAAAAAGAGAGAGAGACTGTACTACCATACAATAGTTTCAGAATCAACAGCTACATTTCTATAGCTTGTGCATCCTCCGTTCCATGGAAATTTACCCACTCCCGTATTTTTACAGATTCACTTCTACACAGACAAAGGATAAAGAGGAAGATTTTCCACTTGTCCTGTGATTCAAATCGTATGCAATAAATCCACAGGAACAGCTATACCTCTGGCCCACTCACTCATTCATCGCTATCACGGATGAACGGATGCTTCCCATTTTGTTTCTTTTTATAGTCTTTTTATTTGTCCTCAATGGTTTCACTCCACAGATTTTCTACACGGGTTGTTTTTTATACACAATGCATACAGCTAGGGAAGCCAGCTCTGGATTGTGGAGTTTCTGGAGATTTGGGGATGGAGCCAGGGAGGTGGTTTAGGGAGAGGAAGGACCTCACCAGGGTTAAGATGCCATAGAATTGCTGTAATTCTGGGAGACCTCCAGGCCAATGCTCCCTCTAAGCCGTGGAGTCTTGTGAGCAAAAATTCTACTTTGTGAGCTACTGGCATTAAAGTTGTGAGCGAGCGATTTGGCTGCTGCATCAGTTAGTTTGCTCTGGAGTCATCCTCCCCGAGCTGAGACAAAAATGTGTGAGCCGGAGGCTAAAAAACTGTGAGCTGGCTCACACCAACTCAGCTTAGAGGGAACGCCGCTCCAGGCTCAACTGTGAGGTTGGCACAGGGTTGCCAGGTCCTCCCTGGCCACTGGCGGGGGATGGGGGGTAGGGTTGCCAGATCCAGGTTGGGAAGTTCCTGGAGATTTGGGGAAGTAGCCTTGGGAGGGCCGGGACCTCAGTGGGGAACAATGCCATAGTGTCTACCCTCCAAAGCATCCATTTTCTCCAGGGCAACTGATCTCTGTAGCCTGGAGATGAGTTGTAATTCCAGGGGATCCCCAGGACCCACCTGGAGGATGGCATCCCTACCATTTGTACTTATGCCACTCATATATAGGCTGTGTAGGCAACATATAATGCTGCTTCATTGACATAAGTAATGTTGACATAGTCGTATGGGATGAAAATCAGTGCAAGGAAACAGAAAACGGCACAACATATAAAGAATCACAGGTTTAATTTGCAGAAGGGGAAATGAAAATGAAAACGCGGATTGCAGCGGCATGCCGAACAAATTCAGAACCATCTCTACTATGCAGTATATTGCTATTGTTATAAAATAATTAAATAACCTTGTGCACTAGCCGTGCAAGCCAATGGCAGAAATCTCTCTGCATTGTTAATAAAGAGGAGAAAATGATTGATTGAACTCTGCTAACATTGCTCTTTTTATTATGAAGGTATAAAACACAACCGTTAACAAAAGCTTTTTCAAAATGTGCTGCCTGCCTCTTTTGCAATATAATCTTAAATATATCCAACAGCAGGCGGGGTTGCCAGGTTGCAGTCAGCAGTCCTTGAGAACATTTAGGGGCTGGGGACTGGCACGCCAGCAGCACACCAGCATGCTTTGTCCCTGCCACTGAAAACCAGAAGAATTCTTATGGTAAAGCCACAGATAAGAACTCTATGGTAAAGCCACAGAGTTATGCAAATCCTAGAGTGTCCCATGGCGTCACTTCAAGATTTCCCTGATCGTGCTGCCACCGTGCCAGGACAATGCCAGTGCAAACTCCCATTCACACACCCTTTCCTCCAGGCAGCATTTCAGGTGATGGTACACAACTCAAGGGGGTGGATGGGGGCTCTCTTACTAAAGCTACTGAGGAAGGCCCGTCAACCTTGACAGCAGGCCTTCGAATCTTGCTGATCTTCTACAGTGCAATCCCATGCTGAGTTACCCCAGTCAACTGAAGCGATGCAACGAACATGAAATTGAGCAAACTTCAGAGGATGGTGGAAGACAGGAGGGCCTGGCGAGATCTTGTCCATGGGGTCGCGAAGAGTCGGACTCGACTGTGCGACTGAACAACAACAAGAAAAGACCCACAGAGATCAATGGAGTAACCCTACATACGATTGCATGAAAAATCGGGATTTGTTTTACTTTACTTATTAACAATTTGCTCTGTGCTATCCATGTTTTTTTAAAAAGCAGCCTAATGAATATGGTTGCCAATCTCCAGGTGGTAACTGGAGATCTCCTGGGATTACAACTGATCTCCAGGAGACATAGATCAGTTCACCCGGAGAAAATGGCCGCTTTGGAAGGTGGACTCTAATGGCATTGACTCCCATTGAAGTCCCTCCCCACCCCAAACCCAGCCTTCCTCAGGCTCCACCCCCCAAATATCCAGGTATTTCCCAATCCAGAGCTGGCAACCCTACTGATTAGCTCTGACTAGCCCAGTATCATCAGAGCTTGGAAACTAAGCAGGGTTGGCCCTGGTTAGCATTTGAATGGGAGTCCACCAAGACAGATGGGTTGCTAAGCAGAGGAAGGAAATGGCAAAACCCCTCTGCCCTGGGGTTGCCATGAGCTGGTTGTGTGACGTAAGGGCACACAATTATTAGTAGTAAAGGTAAAGGTTTCCCTTGCTCGAAAGCCAGTCGAACCTGACTCTAGGGGGCGGTGCTCATCTCCGTTTCCAAGCCAAAGAGCCAGCGCTGTCCAAAGACTTCTCCATGGTCATGTGGCCGGCATGACTAGACACCGAAGTGCACGGAATGCTGTTACCTTCCCTACTTGCAATTTCTTGCTTTTGAACTGTTAGGCTGGCAGGAGCTGGGGCCAGAGACAGGAGCTCACTCCGTCATGTGGCACTCAGGTCTCGAACTACTGAACTACAGACCTTCCGGTCTGCAGCTCCAGCGTCTTAACCTCTGAGCCACCACAGCTCCGCATGACCATTACGTCCATTATGTCCATATAAAAATGGGAGGTAGTCTATAATACAACGTTAAAACGTGACTCCATAGAAATAACATCAAAACATCTCATATTATTAAGAACAGAACTAGCAAAGAAATTCATTCAGTTCATACGCACAGAAACCATTCCGTGTGATTAAACATGGAGGAGGGCAAACTAAAACTAAAACACCAACATCAGTCAACCAGATGTCTGAGAAAAGGGGCTTTATCTCAGCCCCTGAAGCTTAATAGACTTAGCGCCAAACCAATCTCTGTAGGGAGGGAAGGAATGCCAAGTCCAGGAAGGCCCTGTAGCTCAGTGCTTCCCACTTTGCCTATGAAGACAGAAGCATAAAAAAGGGACTATATGGAAGCCCCCACCCCTGACCTCACCCCAGATCACATACTATGTTGAGGAAATAATTTCATTCAGGAAAGAAGGGGGCGGGGGGGAAACAGGAGCCAGTGCATTTTTTAAAGGGTG
Organism: Gekko japonicus; assembly: GCF_001447785.1. Taxonomy (NCBI): domain Eukaryota; kingdom Metazoa; phylum Chordata; class Lepidosauria; order Squamata; family Gekkonidae; genus Gekko; species Gekko japonicus. The sequence goes on along the minus strand of NW_015167533.1, from coordinate 1,167,282 downwards.
CTCATGCCCAGGATTTATGCAAGAGGATTCAAGTTGTTATTCAAGGGCGGCAGTCCCAAACACACGTCCAAGAGACTAAAATCCCATTGAGTCCAGTGGGACTTCTGGGTAAACATTTTTAGGGTAACATTTGCCCTGTCCCCACTCCTTACAGTTTCTTTGGGATGCAGCTCCTGTTGCAATGTGAGGTGATGAACACATGAACACAAGAAGCCACCTTACACTAAATTAGATCTTTGTCCATCAAAGTCAGTATTGTCTACTCGGACTGGCAGCGGCTCTCCAGGGACTCAGGCAGAGGTCTTTCACATCACCGACTGCCAGATCTTTTAAATAGAGACACCAGGGATTAAATTTGGGACCTTCTGCAGGCCAAGCAGATGCTCTACCCCTGAGCCACAGCCGTTCCCCATAACAGTGATAAGGACACTGGTAGCAGTGAATCCTTTTGTGGTTCTAATGCCAGCTTTAAATTCCTGACCTGTTTACGGACCATCATAAAAGTCAGCCATTATGGTTCCACCAAGACCTCTTGTCTTCTCTCTCCTACAATGATTCATAACCAGGAAAGGGTGTGTGTGTGTTATAACTTTCTGCAGCACGTATTAGCAGCATCTTCCGCTCTGATCTTCTGTTGTTGTTTTTTCCCTTGAAGCTTAATTATTGCATGCTAATTATTTCTGAATTCACCAATCCCCTTCTGCCAAAGGCACAGCACTTTTCAGCAGTACCTAAAAAACACCGTATTGATGTTCGTTTGTTTTTAAACAGTTGCTTCTGTGATCTCGCTGAATAGATTTTGATCAGGTCAAGGCTGGCCAGGGTGGAATGGCGGACTAACAAGGTAGCCTGTTTTGCAGCTGTGGAGAAAAATCAAACCGGGGTGTCCATGGTGGGAAAAACAACCTCATTAATGAAGAACTGCTGCTATTCAGGGCCACTAAATAAATGCCTCTGGCCACATGCACAATAAATACATGCTAGATTAGCACCTTTTGGGTGTCAACAATGGTCTCCTTTGCATGGAATTAAACATTGTGTGTGTTAAGTGCCATAGCCCTATGCATACTTACACTGAATAAAATAGGATTTTTCTCCCCTGAGTAAATAGACATAGGATCAAGGCTGAAAAGCCTAAGGAGAGGTATCTGGAAGTAAATTCTACTGCAGTCAAATGGGCTTAGTTCCCAACAAGGATTGTGCTGCAAGATTCCATGCCAAAAACCCATTAGATTTACTCCTAATATGCACAGAAATGCTATGACAACATAGAACTTAAAATGCCCTGACATACCTATGTCAAAAATTGCATTGATTGGTGACAGAAAAAGAGGTTGGGTCACATCTTCCAGTTAATTTCCTACAGAGGGGGTACCGGGAGGCACACCTTGAATTCATACATTCTATGGTGGGGTTACAACTTGCTAGCCATGATTAGTAGTCCAGCAAGAGCATTTGGGGGGCACAGACAATTTCAGTGCATATTGCACTGATGTGCTATGTCACTTCCGGCAAAAAACTGGAAGTGATGTCATTGTGTCAGACGGTGCTCTAGGATCCACCCCAAAATCTATGGTTAAGCCAGTTTTGCACTGGAAGTGATGCCATATGCCGGTGCAACACTAAAAAGCCCCCCATTCCCCCCTGGCCTATCAAGTGGTGTTGCGGAACAGGGTTCCCGGACTAGGCAGGACCTACCCCTCCAGGCTATGAACAGGGATACTGCAAACTTTGTGATGAACATGTTTGGCAGGCAAACATACCCTTCTCAACAGGCATGATCTCTCATGAGAGAAGTCTCAAATCTTCTAGCCTTGGCACTCTGCCACTCGGGCAGCTGACAAACAGCTTTGCAGTGGCACCATAGCTATGGTGGTGGAAGGGTTTCATTTCCTTCTGCCTTCCATCTGCACAGGTAAAACCGATGCTCCCTGCTCCCAGCAGCCCTCAGTCAGGCCACGAAGAGCAAGAAGCAGCCAGGTAAGTTGCAGAGCCCCCCCCCGGCCCGCCTTCAGGTACAAGTTCTCCCTCCTCTATGAGGACAGATCTGCATGCCCCCCCCCATAGCTAGGAATCCAAAACAGTCCAGTGGCACCTTTAAGACCAAGTTTTATTCAGGTACAAGCTCTCCCTCCTCTGTGAGGACAGATCTGCGCGTCCCCCCCCCAATAGCTAGCAACAGTCCAGTGGAGCCTGAGCAGTGGGTGGGTGTTGCCTTCTGACACACTTCCGGTGATGTCAGGGGGTGTGGCATCTGCAAATAAGTTATGCTAAGTTATGCTAATGAGCCCCTGCACCTCTTTTTCTAAGAAATGACCCCTGCTGAGCTTAGACAAAAACGTGTGAGCTGGAAGCTAAAAAACTGTGAGCTAGCTCACACTAACTCAGCTTAGAGGGAACGCTGCTCAGAAGCTAAGCAGGGACAGCTCAGGTTATTATTTACATGGGAGGCCACCAAGGAAGTCAAGAGTTGCTACACAGAACCAGGCAATGGCAAGCCACGTCTGTTTGTCTCTTGCTTTGGAAACACTATGCCATAAGTTAGCTGTGACTTGACCAAAAAAAAAAGTATTTGTTAGTTGGCATGTAATGACAGATTTATTTTTTTTACCCCATACCTTTCAGCAGATGACAGGCAATGGCAATTGATACTTCACAGATGACAGCCTGCCGGTTTGAATGCCAAAATCAAAGCAAGACATTGCCAACAAACCTTGGTAGCTCAACTGCAAAGGCTGCTTAATGCTGCACGTTCAACACATAAACAAGAAGTCTGCTTTGAGATTTCTTAAGCAACATTTCCGAATGGCTAAATAGGAAAACTGTCAGATTTTTGATATTTGCAAATTGTTTATTCAGCCGTACCTCTGAGTATGCACAAAATGGTTTTGCTCCTTTTAAGAGAACTTTTTCGAAAAAAGAAAAGTTAGGTCTACGAACAGAGCACCTTTGAGCATACACAGAATGCCTTACCTTTCTAAGAATAAGCATGGAAGGGAGCTCTACTGCTTCTTGTGTATGTGCAAACTAAGAAGTTGCTTTCAGTAAAAGTAATGAGCATCCTTCTCTATGACTGATGCCAACTTAGCTTTGTTCAGGAGTACCGCTTGGTCCTACATGCCATGACCTGGATGCAACATTCTTCTTAAACTTCCCTAGAGATGATAATCACAATGACAACAGCTGAGTACTGAGTTCCAACATTTAAATGGAAAAAAAAGAAGTCATCAGGATGGGGCCAAAATAAACTACGTCCCCTGTGGGAATCAATAACCTGTAGGACGTCCGAGCATTGCAGGAGAGTAACACTGACTTTGCAAATGCGCAAGTAGCATCTTTTCAAACGCTCCTCACTCTCCGTAACAGTCTGGAAACAAGCATCCATTCCTAACCTGCGTGGCGCATTACACCACATCTCCTCGCTGTGCATCATTTTCTCAAACACCTGCCTCCCTCCATAAATACGAGTTTTTGTACACAGCTTTCTTCGGCTGAAGGAAACTATAGGAGGAAAGCTTTAATTAATTCCAGAGCCATTGTACCAAGGCAGCTCTAACAAGGTGAAAAATATCTTGTTATTGTCAGGGCTCCTGAAGTTAACAAAACCATTCTGGAGGAATCCCTTTGAAGTCCAGAAGTGTGGCCTGCTGCACGCCCCGCACCTAGGTAGCAATAAGCCCACCCAAGTAGGGGGGAGCGGATCAGTTTCAAATGCAGGCATAGTGCCAGGGAACAGTTGACAAAAGAAAGATGAGAGGGAGGGCAGGAGGTGCCAAGGAAAAATGTGCATTGTGGGTAATTGGATTGTCTGTAGCTAAAGCTGGCCGGGCAGTTTTATGAATCTTTCTCTGTCGCCTCCGCCGCCTCAGGGAGATCGAGCGGGGGGGATGGAGGAGACGGAGCTCTTCTCCCCCCCCCCACGAGTATCGCGGGTCCCCCTCTTGTATATCATATTTACAAAGATCTCTGTACTTTAATAAAGATATATAACATATATATAAAGATATGTATGAGTCCAATATTCAATTTGTTTTTGTGAAATCTCCAAAGTTCAAGGAAGGTTCAAAAATCTAACAAAGTTTCCGGGTAATATGTTTGTTTCCAAGGTCTTCCTCAGAGGCTACAATGAAACATTCATACTAAAAACGGTTGCCTTTCAATTACTTTTAGATATGCCTTGCATACCCAAACGATTTATGAAGTATATAGAATACTAACTTTCAAACTTTGCCTGACTAGTTTGAAGAGTTTAAAGAAAAATGGTTGTGCAGTTATTTTGGTCCTTCTCTGAGGAAGACCTTGGAAACGAACATACTACCCGGAAACTTCGTTAGATTTTGGACCTTCCTTGAACTTTGGAGATTTCACAAAAAACAAATTGAATATTGGACTCTTTATATATATCTTTATTAAAGTACTGAGGTCTTTGTAAATATGATATATATGGTTGTTAAAGTACTTTGAGTATTGTAATTAGCGTGTCATACAGCCCCGTTGTCTTCTTGTCCCTTTAAATTTGGAAGCTGTGGTTATTGTTTTCATCTAGCTTCCAAGATCTGACAAAATCGGGCTATATGATGCTGCCTTCCTTCACATGGTGCATTACAGGGTACACAAAGGCAGGTCCCTTCCCCCAAGAGCCTATAATCTACCATCTGAATCAACGATATAGGGAGAGGAGGAAGTGGAGGCAGGAATAAACAGAATAAAAATGTGTTTGTTCCAGCTGCATATTCTTGCTGAAGGCTGATTCACATATGCAAGAGCAGAGACCCTGGCTGGTAAAATAGACTTCAGCACTTCAGACTTCACATATTGGAACAGTTCCCTAGCAAAATCTACCTGCAAACAGAAAACTAGCAGGGAAAGGGGAAAAAAAGAAGAATCTTTCTCCATATTGTGCTAATTTCCTATTTGCAGGGACTTTTAATGCAATGACACTTTCAATGACAGAAGCAGCACCAGGTAGGAAGGGCCAGAGGGAGATCTCGCGGCTATCCACTCCCTTCCCCTCCAGAGCATGACAGGTCAGCGGGGGGGGGGGAGGTTAGTATGACATTACCTCAGGGAAAATCTGGAAATGACATCATGATATCAGAGGCAACACTCTAAGAATCACTCAAAGCTCTGTGGTTTAACCTGTTCCTCCTGTAGAGGTCCCGTTCCCCCCGTGGGGGCAGGGAATCCCCATTCCCCACTCATGTTGCCCAGCGGCAGGAGAAAATTTTGTAAAAACCCTGCATTATCATATGTGGTGCTACACCACTTGTGTTAAGAAAAATGAAAGTGGCATATGGTAGCTCTAGGAACCACCTGGAACTCTATGGAACTCTTCTTACAGGAGCTACTGTAAGCTCTTGGAGGATTGGCTACATTAGGGGTGTGTTGCTTAATATGCAAATGAGTACCTGCTACAAAAAGAGCCCTGTAAAACCATGGAGTTTTCAGACAACTCCTAGAGCTATGTATATCATTTCCGCTTTCTTTTTACTGGACGTGATGTGGCACCGTGGCCAGCATCTCAGTCCTCCCATATTCCTTCCAACAGTTGCCAGGCGTTGCTAATTTTTCCTGGCAACTGGCAGGAGTATTGTGGGCAGAGATGGGGGGGATATGGGGGGAGTTGTGGGCAGGGATATGAGGGGACCGCGATGTTGGCCATGGTGCCACACCACTTCTGGAGCTGTCTGGCAGTGCCTGGCAACTGCTGACAGTATTGGAACTTCCTCTTCTGTCAGTGGCTGTGCATAAGGAAAGGGAGAGCAGATGCGTTTAAGTGTTGTAAGCCGTGTGTAAGGCAGTGCCTGGCAATTCTACCGGGACCCCCCAATCCTCCTGGCTGGCAACCCTAACACCAGGCTTCAGTTTCAGTAGAAACTCAGGGGTTATGCCAAGGGCTTTAGGGAAAAGTAAGTTTAGAGGAGAGATTTGATGGAAATAAGAGATCTAGCATCACGCAAGTGTTCCAAAAAGTTGTTGTGGGCAGAAGGGGCAATGAAACAGAATCATCTGAAAGAGCTGTTGTTGTTCAGTCGCACAGTCGAGTCTGACTCTTTACAACCCCATGGACCACATCACGCCAGGCCCTCCTGTCTTCCGCCGTCCTCCGGAGTTTGCTCAGTTTCATGTCCGTTGCCTCGATAACACTGTCTAACCATCTCATCCTTTGCCGTCCCCGTCTTCCTTGACCTTCAATCTTTCCCAGCATCAGGGTCTTCACCAGTGAGTGCTCCCTTCTCATTTGGTGGCCAAATGATAGAATAGCAACCCTTTTTTTCTCTGAGACAGTAAGAACTCCATCTGGGATAGAGAATTGTGCCTCCAATCTAAAACAGTGGCATTTCCAGGAGAGGATTTCTTCCTTTCAACCCAGAGAGGGGCCACAGGCCTCATTTCTCCTCGCTTTTCGCCTTGCACACTTACACACGGCTGCTCTCCCTTTTCTGGTGCACAGCCACTGACAGAATGGGGACACGGTTCCAATGATGTCAGCAATTTGTTGAGGTGGGGGGGGGAAGGAGGAACGAATGGGGAGAAAAGGGAAGGAGGGAGAAGGGGGAAAAACAGACACTTTTAATTAGATCTTGGAGCTGAGTGGCTTGCAGTTAATATGCAAATTTTAACCATTCCATTGTTATAGCAAAATGAGAGTTTTATTTAAATGTGGGGGGAAATGGCTGGGCATCCGGGAAGGGTAATTGGAGCAGCAAAATGCCTGTCCCTATTCCAGATGCGCGTGCACACACACACACGCACACACACACACACACACACACACACACACAGGCACGTACTTCTCCATGGGGCCAATTGCAGTTTAGCAATGGAGGGGAAATTAGGGTGTTTTGCAAGAGCCTGCTCTTAACTAGCCGCGGAGCAACCGGCAGAAAGGAAAGGCTGAGAGACAGCGAGAATCGTCTCCGCCAAGAATCCAGCCCCTTTAATTCCCCGTTTTGCTGATTTCCAAGGTTAGAGTAAAAAGCAAGGTGCAAGTCATTCATTTCTTTCAGTAGAAGGATCCAAAAGGAAGAAAGCTTCTTTGCATTTTCTGTTCTCATTCTTTGATGGCCCTACAGCGCGAGGGCCGAATACATTTCCTGCCCTGGAAAGCAGCACTGCTCTGTCTCTCTTCGCCTCCCCCTTCCTTGTAGAATCTTTGTAAACTCAGAGCGGGATGGAGACATCACTGAGACAAGTGCTGCCCCCACCTTGAGTTGCCAACCTCCAGGTGGGGCCTGGAGGTCTCCCAGAATTAAAACTAGAGTTGCCAACCTCCAGGTGGTTGCTGGAGATCTCTGGGGATTATGAGTGATTTCCAGGCGACATAGATCAGTTCACCTGGAGAAAATGGCCACTTTGGAAGGCGGACTCTACGGCATTATACCCCAAATGAAGTCGCTCCCCTCCCCAAACGCTGCCCTCCTCAGAAATCTCGAAGTATTTCCAAAACCAGAGTTGCAACCCTAATTAGAACTGATCTCCAGACTACAGAGACGAGTTCCCCTGGAGAAGATGGCAGATTCAGAGGGTGAACTGTATGCCATTATACCTTGCTGAGGCTCCTCCCCTACTCCTCAAGCTCCACCCCTCCAAATTGCCCAGAATTTCCCAACCTGGAGCTGTCAACCCTAGCCCCGCCCCTGCAGTCAACAACCAATAAGACATCAGCTCTGTGCCCCTTGCAACATAACATATAACACCCTCCAGTTCTGCTCACATCTTATTTATTCCAGAGAGGTGGGTTGTTGTTTTTTTTGCAGTGATTGAGTTCAATTATCTGTTGCTTTGTGTGTGGTTGTTTAATAGGTAGTTCCACAGGAGTCCTTCTTAACTGTGCAAGAAAGCACAATTGGCTGTTCGCACACGTGTGTTCTCTTGTCTTCCTACATCTTTGGTAAGTAACTGCTCAGCAGGTAATTGTTGAAATAGGCAATCAGATCAGTCACCAATCATATGCATCAGTCATAAATTCGATGTTTTCATAAAATCCTACTCTTAGATGGTCATCTGAGCTGGGGTCTCCAACCTTTCTGAGCCGGCGGGCACATTTAGAATTCTGACACAGGGTGGTGGGCACAACCACGAAATGGCAAACACACAAGGTGGAGCCAGACGCACAGAAGAAGACCAAGTGCAGGGGAGAATTCAAGTCTAAGCACAGGGGGTATTTAAAAAATACACTAGGAAAGAGAAGTGAGAGAATATAAACACGGAGGAGGAGGAGGAGGAGGAGGAGGAGGAATCGTTTGGAAGCGAATGAAAAGAATTCAGCCGCAGAATACTTCGTTGTGCGGCATGACCCCACACGTGTTTACTGGAAAGGGAGTTCCACTGAGTTAAACGGGATTTACTCCCAGGTAATTTGCAAAGGATTGCAGCCTTAGGAAGTTTCTGCAGAGTCTGCAGAGAGTGCCCAGTCTAGGGAAGATTTTGGGGGTGGAGCCTGAGGAGGGCAGAGTTTGGGGAGGGAAGGGATTTCAGTGGGGGTATAAGGTCATAGAATCCAACTTCCAAAGCAGCCATTTTCTCCAGGTGAATTGATTTCTGTCACCTGAAGATCAGTGGGAATAGCAGGAGATCTCCAGCCACCACCTGGGGGGTGGCAACCCTAGGTCATCCAGCAGCTGCATGTGGAGGAGTGGGGAATCAAACCCGGTTCTCCCAGATTAGAGTCCGTGCTCTTAACCACTACACCAAACTGGCTCTCTGTGGTGGCAACTGCCACTGAAACAATGCTATTTTAATCTGCATGGCCAATCAGATCTTCTGTGGCCAATCAGAAGCCCTGCTGGGCAAGAGCCCCACTTGGCCCCACCCATTTTCTAAAAATACTTGATGAGCATTAAGGAAGGTGGTGGTGGGTGCCGGGGCTCCCACAGGCACTGTGTTGGGGTTGGGGACCCCCGATCTAAGGAGTCCCCAGTGACACAAATGGCTGCCAATGCATTTGATTCGGCTGCATCACTGC
>NW_015167533.1:1154454-1158241 GCF_001447785.1 Gekko japonicus | reverse complement strand
AACCGAACAGGCGTCTGACGATACTTTTGAACATAGTAAATTCAATGGTCAGACACATTAGTGGTGAAATCGGCAACATCCCGATTGGTATCTAGGTAACGGTCCCCAAGCTGCTGGCAATAATTTAAAAATTCATATATACATTGCAAAAAATCCACACCATATCAAACTACAAGCAGTAATGTAACATCATTGTAAAAGAGAGCAATTAAAAGCAGGAAAAAACCATAGGAACATTTCCAAAATAGCCCCATGAGAATAATTTTAATATATTGTTTTCTATTCATCCAAAGGGAGAGGAGAAGACCCAGAATGGAACAGGATTAATCACAGGCATGGAAGAATAAAACCATCTTAGGCCCCGGAGGGGGGGGGCGGAGCGTCCGCGGAAGATGGCGGACGCATTCTAACTTCACTCCGGACAGATCCCCTTTAACCCCCTTAAAACGAACGAAATCCACCAAACAAAACGCTGTTCGAACTATGGGAAAACACACCGAAAAGAAGCAAAATCAAGGAGAAACCAAAACCGCTCGGCTCAACTCATTTTTTAACGCGAAAAACACGACCGACGGCGCTAAGAACGCGGACGGAAAGGAGGACAAGATGGCGACCGGAGAGGTACGTGCTAATGAGAATACGCAGCAACTTACTAAAGCAGACTTGCTGGAATCCCTGGGTCTTCTCAAAAAAGAAATATTGGAACACATGAGTGATATTCTCAAACCCATTGCCGAGCAATTAGAAGCTCTTCAAGCTACGGCTCAAAATGCTACCAAAACCACTGATACAGCGTTAGAGACAGCAATTTCTAATCAGGAGGATATACAGAAATTGCAAACCAATGAATCATGGGCGCGAGAACGAATATTGCTTCTTGAATATCGCTCTAGAGAAAACCATCTTAGGCCCCAGTCACACTGGGACAAAAGGTGCGGCTGAAGTGCGTTTTTTTTTGAGCCGCATCAAAAGAGATGCGCGGTGGCGGGGGGAAGCCACAGATTGGTGAGCGAGGCAGCCCGCTGTGCATGTGCGCACCTGCGCAGTTTGGCCGGGGGCCTCGCATGCTACCGGAGACGGGCGCGCCGGTGATCCCATGGCCGCCCCTCTTGCAGATTTTCAGGTAAGTAGTAGTGTTTTGTAGGGGGTTTTTTTATCCGCATCTTCGGCCGGAAGAGAGGGGACGGGTGCGCGCCACTTCCCAGATGTTGCGGTATGATCGTGCCCGCTTGCTGTGCCCCCGATCCGTCCCTCTCGTGGATCGAAGCCTCCCGTGTGACCGGGGCCTTAGCCTGACATTTAACAGTCAGCACATTTGGTGGCAGGTGAACCGCCTTGGGGAGGCAGCAACCAACCTCTGCTGCGGTCACCAAAAAGGCTCCATCTCTTGTGCTCACACCCGTGACTTCTGGGAGTTGTTGTTAGCCTGGGAGATGTACATTATGGACACTATAAAACATTTAAAATACGACTAATAAAAGGGACATGTAAGTGAGGTGCAATGGTGAGGTGATTAGAGTGTTGGACAAGGATCTGCCACAGAGGCTCACTGGATGACCATGGGCCAGTCACGCACCCTCAGAATAAGAGCCAGTTTGGTGTGGTGGTTAAGAGTGGCAGACTCTAATCTGGAGAACTGGGTTTGATTCCCCACTCCCCCAACGTGAAGCCAGCTGGGTGACCTTGGGTCAGTCACAGTTCTCTCAGAGCTCTCTCAGCCCCACCTACCTCACAGGGTGTCTGCTGTGGGGAGAGGAAGGGAAGGGGTTCGTAAGCCACTCTGAGACTCCTTAGGGTAGAGAAAAAAGGTAAAGGTAAAGGTTCCCTTGCTCGAAAGCCAGTCAAATCCGACTCTAGGGTTGCGGTGCTCATCTCCGTTTCCAAGCCGAAGAGCCAGCGCTGTCCGAAGACATTTCCGTGGTCATGTGGCCGGCATGACTAAACACCAAGGCGCACGGAACGCTGTTACCTTCCCACTGAAGTGGTCCCTATTTATCTACTTACAATTTCTTGCTTTCGAACTGCTACGTTGGCAGGAGAGGGTAAAGAAAAGTGGGGTATAAAAGCCAACTCTTCTTCTCAACCTACTCTACCTCACAGGGTTGTTGTGAAGGTAAAATGAAGAAGAGGAGAATGACATATACCACTTCAGGTCTCTACTGGGGAGAAATGTGGGGTATCAATGAAGTAAAATGAAATAAATATTTAAAAGTCACACTTGAATTACAAACTGTATTTGTTTATTTAGAAGATTTCTATCCTCATCTTTCTATTAAAATACTCCATATTTTATTATTTATTGTATCTATATCCTGCCTTTCTCCCCAAAGCAGACTCAAAGTGGCTTCCATCATTCTCCTCTCCTCCATTTTATCTTCACAACGACCCTGTGAGGTAGGTGAGGCTGAGAGTTTGTAAATGACTCAAGGACACCCAACCATCTTCCATGGCACAAGTGGGAATTCGAACCTGGGTCTCCGAGATCCTAGTCCAGCACTTTAACCACTACACCACGCTGGCTCTTGTGGGGGTGGCCCATAAGTAAACAATTGTAAAACTGACAAAATAATTATGGATGTTACCGAAGTTTGCATCCACACGGCTTCAACTAAATTTTTTTTTAATCAATTTCATTTTCACTTCTTCCTTGTGCAAATCAAAATCCACAAATCTTCATTTTGCACACTCTTCTGTTTCCACACACTGCAGTTATTTACGCATTTTAATACCGCCGTTGTGTCAATTGCATATGAATGCTGTGCCAGTGCCACTGAAATGTCATAAAAGACACAAACAGATTGGGAACCCCAGCAACAAATACTGCTGAAATTAAATGCTTAACTATGGCGTGACAACATACAAAATGCAAAATGCAAAGGGAGAAAAAGGGACGCATTTGTACATCTATTGAAACGATATAAAGATTAAAGCCCTCGCAACAACAATACAGCCTCAGTACATCAGCAATCACAGAATCATAAAAATTAAACAATATACTAATGGAATCAATAAAACAAGCAATAAAATCAGAAACCAACAGTTGAAATAAATACGATTTTGTAGCCTGCCTTTTTTTTGGGAACAAAAATAAAAACAAAACAGGAGTAAATATGAATCAGCTGGGGAGGGGGAGCCAATCAGCGGTCAGTTCAGTTTATCTAGCACCAAAGGCCCTCCAGAATAAAACCAATTTCCATAAGGCCAAAAGCAGTAGGATCAGGGGTCGTTTCGTAGAAAAAGAGCTAGGGGAACTCATTAGCATAACTCATTAGCATATGCCACACCCCCTGACATCAGGGGCCCGGCGGACCTGCAAGGCCGGCGGGAGTGCGAGGAAGCCCCGCCAAGGCCCTCCCTGGCTCCAGGCAGGCAGGGGTGGGGAGAGGCGGGGAGGAAGCAACTTACCCTCCCTCTTCTCCTGCCTCCTCCTGGCTGAATGAGGGCCGTTAGTGGGGCGGCCGTAAGCAGGGGGCGGGGCTTCGTCATGTGCCCCGCCCCCTGCACCTCACCCGGGGGAACTGCGTTCCCCCACGATCCCCCCCGAAATGACCTCTGAGTAGGATATATGCATTTTCCTGGGGCAGGGAGCTAGAACTGAGTCCAGTAGCATCTTAGAGATCAACAAGATCTTTGGGGCACATGCTTTCAAGAGTCAAAGCTGCCTTTGTCAGATACATATGCATAAAGCTCAAAAAACCCATCAGCAAGACAAAACAAGGGCAGCAGATGTTTACATGCCTCCATGAAGTCAGAAAATTAATTGATCCTCTGACAAGCCATCCCAAAA
>NW_015167533.1:1105191-1154341 GCF_001447785.1 Gekko japonicus | reverse complement strand
CCGTCTCTAGTTCCAGCTCCTGCCAACCTAGCAGTTTGAAAGCAAGAAATTGCAAGTAGATAAATAGGTACCACTTCAGGGGGAAGGTAACAGCGTCCCGTGCGCCTTGGTATTTAGTCATGCCGGCCACATGACCATGGAAATGTCTTCGGACAGCGCTGGCTCTTCGGCTTTGAAACGGAGATGAGCGCCGCAACCCTAGAGTCGGATTCGACTGGCTTTCAAGCAAGGGAACCTTTACCTTTACCAGAGAAAAAGCCTGGGACTTGACTGCTGACCAGTGGCCTTGCAATATTTGCCCGCCATTCCCTTCAAGTCAACACGGGCAACAACAGCTGATCTTAAATCACAAGGGTCCTTGACCACCCTGGCTCTAAGCCATTTCCGGTCAGTACTGGCAGTGCCTGGTTCAAACCGGCAACCAGTACAGTTGGTACAATACTGCCAGAACGTGAACTTAAAATGGGACCCAGTTAAGATCCTTTCCACCACATTCTGTACCAGCTGGGATTTTTGGGCGTCATTTAGAGACAGCTAATGTTACCAACCTCCAGCTGGGCCCTGGAGATCTCCTGCTATTACAATAGATGATGATGATGAAGAAGAAGACATTGGATTTATACCCTGCCCTTCACTACCCGAAGGAGTCTAAGAGCGGCTTACAAACTCCTTTCCCTTCCACTCCCCACAACAGACACCCTGTGAGGTAGGTGGGGCTCAGAGAGCTCTTTCAAGGACTATTCCTGAGAGAACAGCTCTGAATGAACTTGTAACTGACCCAAGGTCACACCAGCAGCATGTGGAGGAGTGGGGACTCAAACTTGGCTCTCCCAGATTAGAGTCCATGCTCCTAACCATTACACCAAACATGTTTACGTTGCACAATGTTTGCACAGGCTGCACCCCCCCTCTCTCTCTCTCACACACACATGCTGCTGCTGATGATGATGGAAAAACCCCTTCAGAGATGGTGTCTCTGAGCAGCAGAAAAAATGAACATGCACAATCCTTGTAAATGTTGGCCCTTTCTTAACTAGTTTATACAAAATAAGTGGAGCCTTTCTCATACGGACCATCTACAAGGCAGTTCACATCCTTCTGCTTTAGAAAATAAACACCTGTGTGTGCAAATCAGGGCTTGAAAAATCCAGGGCCTCATGTCAGATGCAGAAACAGTTCTCTGCATTTCTGTGTTCATCCGGTACCTAAAAACCCGATGCCATTTCCCAAAAGCCCGGCACCAGCACCTAGGAACTGGAAAACTCTTGTCAAACATGCTTGCTTGGGCCACCTTGAGAATGGCGCCACCAGGCACATCGACGGCATTTCTTACATGACAGGAAATATGCAGCGTATTCATACATAACCTTCCCAACCAAGCCACCCAGACAAAAAGGTTCGATTTCGGTGGTGCTAACTTCTCATCTGCCTGAGCCGTTCCTTTACCTGGTGATAAACACACATGCACGGGTGCATACAAAGTACGCTCAATGAAGGAGGCGAGGGAGCTTTCGCTGGAGCACTGAGACGACAAGGTGGGGGCGAGGCGGGAGAGAGGCGGGAGGAGGAGATGGATTAAGGAGATATTGGCTATTTCATTATCCTCCAAACGGCTCCGCTTAAGAAGCAAAACAACCCAGAGATTCATTAAAGGAAACACTCAGCCGCCCGGGCCCTCCAGGAGCTCGGCTGCTCAACTAATAAGTCACTGCAGAGCTGGGCTCCTGCCACCTAAGAGCGCAGGAGAACCTTTAACAATCACTCTTCATTTGACTAATGGCAGCCCCGTGGCTAGCAAAGAGCAAATCGCAGGCACCAAGACGGGGCCCGGAAGGCTCCCCACGCTAGATTTGGCAGGAGGAAACAAATCTGTCCATCAGCTACCCATCCACCCACCTTCCTTCTTTCCCATGCACAGGTGCGAGACAATGAGGAATGCCTCCAGCGGCAGAGGCCGAGGAACAAAAGGCGACTTTCGCGATTTCTCCCCTTAATGAGACTCTGTTGGGATATTTGGTTAACGTAGCATGGTCACAGAGACGTGATACCGAGTGCAGTGAATCAATCTCCTAAGACGTATATTGCAAAAAACCCAACAACCTTACATTTATTCAAGGAGATCCCGTTCACATTCCAGTTGCAGTCAAAGGAAGAGAGAGAAGCCTGTTCGAAAGAGGACCTTCCCTGTCACAAAGGGCCAGCTTGGCCGGCATCACGTGTGTGGGAGGATGAGGGCTTTGTCTCTAAAGGGGAGACCTGCTGAGATACGTGTCTCCATGGAAGGCCATGAGATGAGAGTGAGAGGACAAAGTGAGAGAGAGAGGAGGGGGGTCAGAGGGCTGCTAAGAACATAAGAGAAGGCAATGTTGGATCAGGCCAACGGCTCATCAAGTTTAATACTCTGTGTCACACAGTGGCCAAAAATACCAGGTGCCATCAGGAGGTCCAGCAGTGGGGCCAGGACACTAGAAGCCCTCCCACTGTTGCCCCCCACCCCAAGCACCAAGAATACAGAGCATCACTTGCCCCAAACTGAGAGTTCCTATCTATACCTTGTGGCTAATTGTTTATCCAATTCCCTCTTGAAGCCGTCCATGCTTGTAGCCGCCACCACCTCCCGTGGCAGTGAATTCCATGTGTGAATCACTCTTTGGGTGAAGAAGTACTTCCTTTTATCTGTTCTAACCCGACGGCTCAGCACTTTCATGGAGTGCCCACGAGTTCTTGTATTGTGAGAAAGGGAGAAAAGTAATTCTTTCTCAACCTGCTCTATCCCATGCATAATCTTATAAACTTCAGTCATGTCACCCCTCAGTCGACTTTTCTCCAAGCTAAAGAGCCCTAAGCGCTTTAACCTTTCCTCATAGGGAAACTGTTCCAACCCTTTTATCATCCTAGTTGCCCTTTTCTGCACTTTTCCCAATGCTGTCCATGGGAAAGAAGGCAGGTGGGTGGATGCGTAGCTGATGGACAGATTTGTTTCCTCCAGCCAAATCCAGTGCGGAGAGCCTTCTGGGCCCTGTTTTGGTGCCTGCGATTTGAGGTGTGGCGACCAGATCTGTACACGATACTCCAAATGAGGTCGCACCATTGATTTATACAGGGGCATTATGATACTGGCTGATTTGTTTTCAGTTTCCTTCCCTAATAATCCCGAGCATAGCGTTGGCCTTTTTTTATTGCAGTCGCCCACTGTCTCGACATTTTCAGAGAGTTATCTACTACGACTCCAAGATCTCTCTCTTGGTCAGTCTCTGCCAGTTCGGACCCCATCAATGTGTATTTATAGTTAGGATTTTTGGCTCCAATGTGCATCACTTTGCACTCAGCTATCAGCTTAAGACAAAGGGAGGCATCCCATTCAAGGAGATACCACCTGGACACCCTTAGAGGGATGTAGCACCCTGCAATGTCCAGGCCAGTGTTCCCTCTAAGCTGAGTTAGTGTGAGCTAGCTCACAGTTTTTTTGCCTCTGGCCCACACATTTTTGTCTCAGCTCAGGAAGGACAGCTCCAGAGCCAACTCATTTATGCAGCAGCCAAATCGCTCGCTCACAACTTTAATGCCGGCAGCTCATGAAGTAGAATTTTTGTTCACAAGGCTCCACAGCTTAGAGGGAACATTGGTCCAGGCATGCTGAGTAGCTCACTCCAACAGACTCCTCCTCCACTCTGGCCCTCCCCCCCACCATGCCCACCCTGGGTAGCCTTGATCCCCGAATGGCGTTCCCTCCTTGGAAGTCTGCATTGTGCAATTAGTCCAGATGAGGATGCCACTTCAATTAAAATCCTTTCCAAGAAGGCCTGCCTTAAAAAAAAATATCATCCATCACTTTCCCATAGCTCTTTCTGCCACCCCCCGTGCCCCCCATGCTGGCAGCTCAGCATGAGGAGAAAGCATCTAATGAGCTTGCCGTTGCTGCGGAGCGGCCCTCAGGACGAGGAAGGCCGCTACATCCGCAAAGGCTTCCACCACTGAGAAAGGGGTAGGGGATAGTCCTTGAATGGTCAGTAAACCCAGGAAGACGGGGATTGGGGAAAGCACTGCTGGCAACCGAGGTGGGGGGTGGGGGCTCAGCCTAGAAAAGAAAAGCTGTCGACAGAACGAGTGTTGCACTTCGCACCTCCACAGGCCCACGGGCTGCGAGACAATTGTGGCCGAGTTGTGCTGAAGGGATGTCCACTTGGCTCTGAATCAAAACTAAGGGGAAAATCTCTCAGGAACAGTCTCTGGCGACCACAGGAAGCCCAAGTGGAGTGGGCTGGTTAGAATTAAGGGACGCTGGCCTTCTCTTTGGGGTGAAGGAGTTGGTTGCCAAGTATAGGGTTGCCAAGTGTGGGTTGGAAAATACCTGGAGACTTTAGGGGTGGAGCCAGGAGAGGGTGTGGTTTGGGGAGGGGAGGGGCCTCAGCATAGTACAATGCCATAGAGCCCACCCTTCAAAGCAGCCATTTTCTCCAGGGGAGCTGATCTCTGTCGGCTGGGGATCAGTGGTAAAAGCGGGAGATCCCCAGGCCCCACCTGGAGGCTGGCAGCCCTAGCCAAGTACCAGTGCGGAAGCTATCTCTGAACCACAGCCAATCACTAGCAAGAAACGGACTATTGCGTCTAGTTGTATGTTCTCTTTGCATTTCTAACCCTGTTGAGGGGTGAGGGTTGCCAGCCTCCTGGTAGTAGCTGGAGATTTCCTGAGATTACGACTGATATCCCGGTAACAGAGATCAGTTCACCTGGATAAAAATGGCTGCTTTGGAAGTTGGACTCTATGGCATCATGCCCCCCCCTGAAGCCCCTCCCCTCCCGAAACCCTGCCTTCCTCAGGCTGCACCTCCCAAGTCCCCAGGTATTTCCCAACCTGGAGCTGGAAACCTCGATGTTAAAAAACAAAACCATCTGCTAAGACAAGTAGCTTGACCATTTCAGAGCTGCCAACTAGCACGTAATTTTGGTCAAACTGGGACAAAATCTTTGACTTTTAAAATTCAAATTGGGAGCCTTTGCCTTATTCAATTTCACTTGTTTACTCTCTCTTGCAATAGAGTTCTCTCACATTTCTTCGCCCTGATGTCACGATAGCCATTATTCTCTTTTGTTCACCTGAAACCTAACCAACAGTCTCAGCATCACGAGTTGCGGCGTTCATCTCAGAAGAGATAATTGTTCCATTCCCACTTGGTAGTTGTTGCTACTGAACCTTCACGAGGGTATCACATTCTAAATTCATCTTGATTGTTGTTGCTTTTTTGAAAAAAATATTATTTATGCAATATTTTATTAGGAGTTTCACAGATCAGACAAAAATAAACATAAACACAAAGCGTGAATAATTATGATGGCATTTCTCACCAAGTTAAAAACCAATCAACAAGACTGCGAAAACAGTGAAAAGTAAATCAGCGTTCTGATTCCTGTCTTATGGGACACCAGAAACTCTAACGTCTCGAAAGCAGTAGAAAAGAGCAAGAGTCCAGTAGCACCTTGAAGACTAACACAGCGACTGGGCTTTTGCTCTTTTCTCCTGCTGCAGACAGACAAACACGGCTACCTATCTTGATCTCTAAAGCAGAAGCCTGTTCAATGTCCCACAGTGCCTGCTCAAGCCGCTGGCTTTTTCACTCATCCTATTTCCCTTTATATACTGCCCCCCAATACAAATGGGGTTTTTCCCACGATTCTCAGCCTATCCTTTTGGGGACAGTCAAAGACAATACCTCCTTCCTTTTTCACCAGCAGAGAAGCTGGCTGGATCCAACTGGATGGAGAAGAGACTGAAAGGAGATGCGCAGGACTCCAAACAGCTTCATCCCCCAGAGATCAGAGCACCGTCAACTAACTCCCAAAGGAGCATAAACGGAATTAGTTTTAATATTGTTAAACTGTGCAAAATCCCCACACACCTAAAACGGCAGGCATATGTGCGTGCCAAAGCGAAAACGGAAGAACGCAGAGAGGCGAAACATATGGGCGCCCATCTGGTAGAAAAGCACGCTGCTAGAACCTTCCCTACACTTTTGCATTTGCTGTAAGCAGCGGCAATAGCTGCGGCGGCAGGCATAAATTTCTTCATGTGTGTGTGTGTGGGGGGGGGGAAGTGCGAGGAACAGCTTGCTTGTCCATAGCAGTTTTCCAAAGCAAGAGATGAATAACCTTGTTTTCTCATCTCTGCCACCTCAGGCTCACTCTCGGGGGACTTAATTAGCCCTAAACAGGTCTTTAGAGAAGAAACAGGGAGTCGGGGGGCCTGGGACAGAAGCAAAGCCAGCGAGAAAGAAAGCAACAGACCTGTCCGACATGACAGGTCACTTGGGTGTCTCTTGTTAGTCACTTGTTGCTGTTTCTTCTCAGCTCCAGTCTGTTACTGCTGGGTCACCTCCAGTGCTAGTTGATTAGAGGGAACCAGAAGCAGACACGCTCGGAGACTGCGGACTCCTGAAGGAGAGCCCAGAAGTGTGGCAGGCAAGAGGAAGGGAACTATGCTGACGCTTTAGCATGCACGAGATGCTCTGGGATTAAGGGAGCGGTGGTGGCTCCTGCAAGATTCATGTCGGCAAAGTAAGGGGGGGCCACAAGAGCTGAGGGGGCAGGATGTTGGACTTGGACATGGGAAGACCCAAGTCCAAATCTCCACCGTGCTAGAAGATTCTCTTAACAGTGTCATCACGAGCAAAGTTATGCCTTTCTATACCCATTGGTTTCAATCAATTTAGAAGGGTGTAACTCTGCTTTGGGCTTCATCGTAAGTAGCTTTAGGCCAAGGAGCGCTCTTCAACCTCTACACAACCTCAAGGGGCAAAATACATGTCAAGTTGCAAATGGTGACCTTGGCCCCGGTCACACGGGCCAGATAACACGGGGGGGGGGGGGAGGTGTGGCTGTTCGCCCCGGAGCAAAATAAAGCATGGTAGCCCGATCACACGGTCCCCCAAGTCTCCGTGCTTAGGCTGTTAGCTGGCGATCACACGGCGATGCTGGAGCGTGGCAAAGAAACAGTGCGGCAAGCATTTCGCATTTGTGCGCATGCTCAGTTCCGCAAAGCAGCACTGCTTTCGGTTACGTGTTTGTGCGCATGCGCTTACGAAAAACATCCAATTTGTGATGGGACATGGACAGGCGCCAGATGCCACGGGATACTAGCGCTCCCATGGTCAGACGCCCGCCCTTGCCCCACGTTTACCGGATACTAGTGCACTTTCCGCTGTACTTTTTTATTGCAGATCTTCGGCGGGACGCCACGGGTTGGCCACGGGTGCACTACATTTCTCAGATGTTACGGTGCAATTGCGCCCCAAAAATCCACCTGACATTCGTACCTTTAGCGCGGCAACTCCTCCGTGTGACCGGAGCCCTTGTAGGGTTTTCAAGACAAGAGGCATTCGGAGGTGGTTGGTCACCGCCTGTTTCTGCAGAGCAACCCTAGACTTCCAATGGTGCAGCCTCATAGCTAGGGATGTTTTTAGGAGGGGGCTTGGGGGGAAGCACCAGTGAATTAAATCAAAGTTAATTAATGAAACTCCTTAGAAGCCAGCCTTCCCCTAAGGCAGCCCTGCACCCCCACCAGATTCCAGGGCAAGTCGGGGGGTAATGCCCAGCAGCCGCAGCTTCCTCTCCCCCGGAGCACTGCATACCTGCTCAAGTTGTGAAGCTAGGAAGGGAGGGGCCAGCCCGGGAGGGAGGGGCCCAGAAGAAGAAGAACAAGGGATTGGATTTATACCCCGCCCTTCACTACCCGAAGGAGTCTCAGAGCGGCTTACAAACTCCTTTCCCGTCCCCTCCCCACAACAGACACCCAGTGAGGTGGGTGGGGCTGAGAGAGCTCTGACACAAACTGCCCTTTTTCAAGGACAGCTGTGCCAGAGCTTGTGACTGACCCAAGGTCACATCAGCAGGTGCAAGTGGTGGAGTGGGGAATCAAACCCAGTTCTCCCAGATTAGAGTCCGCACACTTAACCACTACACCAAACTGGCGCTAGGGGGCCGTGCCCCTTGGGCCCCACGTTAGCTATGGGCCTGCAATGGTGGCCTCCCGTCAAAATACTGACCAAGGCTGACCTTGCTTAGCTTCCTTGACCGGAGGAGTTCAAGCTAACCTGGGGTATCCAGGTCAGGGCAAAAGACGTGTTTCTCGTTACTGTCGTCAAAGCACAGCCCACGTACGGTGACCCCACAGGGTTCTCAAGGCAAGAGACTTTCAGAGGCGCTTTGCCGTTGCCTGCCTCTGCATAGCCACCCTGGCTTTCCTTGGTGGTCTCCCAGCCAAGTACTAACCAGGGCTGACCCTGCTTAGCTTCCTAGATTGGAGGAGTTCGAGCTAACCGGGGACATCGAGGTCAGGGCAAAATGCATGTATTTTGAGAAGAGCGTAAGAGGAAAAGATGGGTCCTCTCTCTCAGGCTCTTGCGCCTTGCGTCCTAACAGTGAAGGAAGCCACAACGGGAGAGGTGGGAGGAAGAAGCAATAATAGCCATGAACGAAGAGAAGGGTGTGCCAGACCTTCCCTATTCATGCCACTGGATATTTTCAGCCTCATATCTTTAGGACATTGTCAGAAATAGGTCACGAGTGTATGGTGTCCCCCCCCCCCAACCTTTTAATCTGAATCTTTCTTTGGATCCTAGCATTACTGAACATGGTTATCCTGAGCAAAAGGCAGAGGGGGGAGGATTTCATAGTGTATGGATCTTGTCTGTAAGGTACAGCTTGTTACCGTGCAGACTGCCGGGGCAATCATTCATCTCCTTCCCAAGCACAACTGTTGACGGGCTCTCTATTTCACACTGTCCTCGATTTTGTTTAGTTGTCAAACATTTTGCACAACAAAGCACCACTTCTGTCCCTCTCCCCCCCCCCCCAATTTGTCAGACCCACGTACCCGTGGCGATGTTCGGGACACTTCTCTGCAGCCGTAGATACGCAATTTTCACTTCTGGAAATGGAGGCCGCCCAGATATGCATTGCATCGCTGGGGGAATATGACCAATCTAGAGGACTGAAGATCGGGGGGCCGGAGAAGAAGTGATGATCAAGTGTACCACTGGAGAGTCCATGATTACAACAACGGAGGTGATGGCCGTGACAAAGAAGTGGCAAGAACGGACAGGCTTCACTTGCACACAGGGTGACTTAGTCTTTGTGGGACGTTTCCTGAATTTAATAAGTGTGGTTCAGCTACCATATCCAGGCACCTTTAGGCAGCTGCTGTGACCTCAGGGAAGCATACCTTCAGAGGGACCAATAGCAGCAAAGCAAGCTAACTTCTCTCATTTCCCTGCCTTCTTCCCCTGGGTCCTAGTGACAGCATTCCTGGATGCTGCTTCTTGCTCAGTCAGAAGCAGACAAACACAACAGAGTTGACTGGGAGTGGTGACACCTGCTGTGGGCAACAGATAGAAGAAGAAGAGTTGGTTTTTATACCACACTTTTCTCTACCAGAAGGAGTCTCAGAGCAGCTTACAATTTCCTTGCCCTTCCCCTCCCCACAACAGACACCCTGTGAGGTAGGCAGAGCTGAGAGAGCTCTTTTGAGGACTGCTCTTGAGAGACCAGCTCTGAGAGAACTTGGTAACTGACCCAAGGTCACACCAGCAGCTGCATGTGGAGAAGTGGGGAATCAAACCCAGTTTTCCCAGATTAGATTCTGCCGCTCTTGAGAGCCAGTTTGGTGTAGTGGTTAAGTGCGTTTGGTGTAGTGCCAGTTTGATGTAGCGGTTAAGTGTGCGTACTCTAATCTGGGAGAACTGGGTTTGATTCCCCACTCATCCACCTGCAGCTGCTGGATGACCTTGGGCAAGCCATAGTTCTGTCAGAGGTGTTCTCTCAAGGACAGTTCTGGAAAGAGCTTTCTCAGCCCCACCTCCCTCACAGGGTGTCTGTTGTGGGGAGGGGAAGGGAAAGGAGTCTGTAAGCCGCTCTGAGACTCCTTGGGTAGTGATGGGTGGGGTATAAATCCAGCCTCCTCCTCCTCCTGTTTGGTATAGCGTTTAAGTGTGTGGACTCTAATCTGGGAGAACCAGGTTTGATTCCCCACTCCTTGGGTCGGCCACAAGTTCTCTCAAAGGTATTCTCTCATGAGCAGTTCTGGAAAGAGCTCTCTCAGCCCCACCTACCTCACAGGGTGTCTGTTGTGGGAAGGGGAAGGAGATTGTAAGTCGCTCTGAGACTCAGAATGAAGGGTGGGGTATAAATCCCATCTCCTCCTCCTCCTCCTCCTCCTCCTCCTCCTCCTTCTTTTTGGTGCACTGGTTAAGTGCATGGACTCTAATCTGGGAGAACCAGGTTTAATTCCCCACTCCTACACATGCAGCTGCTGGTGTGACCTTGGGCAAGCCATAGTTCTGACAGGAGCTGTTCTCTCAACAGCAGTCCTTGAAAGAGCTCTCTCAGCCCCACCTACCTCACAGGGTGTCTGTTGTGGGGAGGGGAAGGGAAAGGAGTTTGTAAACCACTCTGAGACTCTGAGTGAAGGGCGGGGTATAAATCCAATCTCTTCTCTTTTTCTTCTCCACTACTACACCACACTGGCTCTCAGTGAAGCCAAGCAGGGGAGGCAGAACAGCACTCAGCCATGGTAGCAGATGCCCTGGAGCCAGAGGGAGCATACATGCACTTGCATTTATTTATGGATGCCCTGTTTTTCTCCCCAGTTGGGACTCACAGTGGCTTTAGAACCTCATTCTCCCCTCCTCCGTTTTCGCACAACAATCCTAAGAGGTAGGCCCGGCTGAGAGTTTGTCACAGAGGCAACATCATCCAGCGAGCTTCCATGGTGGAAGCAGGGAAAGAAACCCAGGTCACCTAGAGTCCTAGTCTACCACTCTATGCACCACCCCACACTGAGAGAGAAGCATTAGAGAGAAGGCGCAGTAAGTGGGAGGCAACCCCTGATGGGATTTCACGGAGGGTCCCCCCAACATCTGGAGCCAGCCCCCACAACATTATCTGGAAAACATCACTAACCCAAGTGCAGAGAACCAAGGGAATGGCTAAGAGGTCCATTGAAGGAAGCTGCCTTTCGGACTTGAGCAGACAACCCCTCCCTTCCAAGCAGACACTCCAGGGTCGAAGCGCTTTCTCAGTGCATCTGCTGCCTTTGGAAGCTGAGCTGCAAACACTAATTGCTTGAGACCCCCCCCCCCCACCGCCCTTAGGAATGAATGGGGGAAAATAATTGTCACAAAAACCCTTTAGAGAACATCTTGAATTTGGGGAGTGACGTGGCACAGGATAAATTGGAGAAAGTGTGATGCCACAACTCAAAATGTCTCTCGCTGAAGGCGAATGAATATGACATGGAAGGAAACTGGAAGAGCCTGCGTACCAACTGGGTTGTGATGTTGTCCTGAGGCCCGGTTCACACATGCAAGTGACGGAGGTGGCATGGAAGTGATAGAGCCCCCCCCCCCGCGGGGGGGTGCTAGGATGCACCTCTTCAGACCTCAGGTGGCAAATTAAAGTTTGGGAAGGAAGGATGAAAATAGAAACTGAGCAATGAAAGAAGAAAGGTCCGGGCCCCCTCTGCTTGCTTGCTGGGCTGGTATATCTCTGCTCAACTCTTGAGGCTCCTTAGGAAGAGGCTTAAGAAAGTCACTGGAACCCCTGAGACCAGGCCCGTAGCTGCAGTGGGGCATTTCGGGGCCTGCCCCCCCCGACTTCCATCCAGCCCTCAAACCCCTGGCTCTCTGGGCCGCCTGGAGGACTACCAACTCTCTGAGCCACCCAGCGGACTCCCAAAGCATGGCTTGCTTCCCTACATAGGGAGGCAGAGTGTGAAAGCTGCAAAAGTGAGTTTTTAAAATTTGTATTTTATTTTGTGACGTCAGTGCCCCCTGACTTTTTTAAAGGCCTCCCAAATTATAACATTCTGGCTAGGGGCCTGCCTGAGACTCTGTTACTTCACAAACTGGTTAAGAGGATTACATTGGAAGGACAGCACAGAGCCCCACTGGTCTTCCTTTGGAGCAAGAGGGAGACACAGATGAAGGTGACAGGATCCACGGGCCCATCGTGGCCTCTGGTCCGGAGCACCACCCTTTAATCCTGAATGGCTGGCGATAATGCATGGCTGTTCCATGGTGATTTCTTTTATTGATTCACTTCATTTATACACCGCCCTTTGCCTTAGTTGGGACCCAAAACGGTTTACCTCATTCTCCTCATCTCCATTTTATGCTCACAAACAACCCCGTGAGGTAGGTTAGGCTGAGAGTGTGTGAACGGCTCAACAAGCTTCCATCAATGTTCACCGTGCAAAAATAATTCTAGTCCAATTACAGTCCACGAATTTGCTTCTTCTTCTTCTTTTTCTTTATTTTACATCATGCAGTGCTGGTGCTGCTTCCAACAATTGCCACACGACTACAGATTTCCCGGGTAAACAATCTGTTTCCCTCAATGCTTCGTCAGGTCGCTTTATACTTGGAGTTCTTTTAATTCCGAGTAGGAGACGTAGAGCATGGGGTAAGAATGTAAAAACCTTGATTACTCACACTTGAAAAAGAACAAACGAATAAGAGTTGTAACTATATTGTAATTTATTTGTAAAACAGCTCCAAGTATAAAGTGACCTGACGAAGCATTGAGGGAAACACTGTTTATCCGGGAAATCTATAGTCGCATGGCAATTGTTGGAAACAGCAGCAGCAGCACTGCATGACGTAAAATAAAGAAACAAAAAAGAAGAAGCAAATTAGTGGACTGTAATTGGACTAGAATCATTTTTGCACGGTGAACATTGGTGGGGTGCAACCTTGGTTGAGTCACTGTGGTCTATTTGTGGCTGCAATAAGCTTCCATGGCAGAGTGTGGATTCAAACCTGGCTCTCCTGGATTCTGATCCGACTCTCTCTTTTCCACCATGCTGGTAAGGGGCATGATCTCTGCACCTGCTCAGAGGAACTTGTCTTTGTTATTGTCTCTCTGTTGCATTTATTACAACCCTGCTTTTCTTCCAAGAAACCCAGGCTGGCCCATTGGGTTTGCCCCTCCTCCATTTTGTCTTTACAATAACCTTGTGAGGTGGGCTAGATGGGGAGAATCTGACTGGCCTAAGGGTTCCCAGAGACATTCATCACTAAATGGAGATTTGAACCCACCTTCTTCCCATCACAAAACTCACAGTTTCCAGGAGCTCTCCCACCCAGGGACTGGTCAGACCTGAATATTCTCAACCCAGCTTCTGCATCACTCGACCTCTGGCCATTACCTTGGACCAGCATAAGACTACGGCTCAGCCCCTGTCTAGAAAACATCTTCAGAACTGAGTCCTGCTGACTCCTGGCTCAAATTAATCCTCAATCACAAGCAATAATCATTAGCATCAAATGGGCATGAAGACAGTGCCTGTGTACCTTTAAGAACTGTGCAGAAGAGAGAACTTTGGCAGAGGAAGATCTTTTCTTTGGGCAAGTTGCCCTCGCCATGCACACACTCGCAAACATACACAGGGCCCTTGCATAGGTAAAGTGCTAAGTTGCAGCCAACTCATATAAACCCATGAAGTTCCAGCTCACGGGGTTTTCAAGGCAGCAGATGGGCAGGAGTGGTTTGTCATTGCCTTCTTCTCTACAGAAGCCTCGTCTTCCTTGGTGGCGGGTGGGTGATGGTGGGGGACTTACCAGGAGCAGGAGGGAGGCCCAACCAGCATTTCAGCGATGTGCCTACATCACTTCCAACTTGACCCGGAAGTGATGTCATTGTGCAGTGACATCACGCAACGCTCCTGGCTTTGGACAAAACCCCTATGGTAAATTTGGCATCTATCATCGAGTTTTTGCCCAAAGAACAGAGCATCACCCTGGCATGATGACATCATTTCCAGGTCATGTTGGAAGTGACGTAGACTCATCGCTGCTGGCTGGCTGGGCTTCCCTCTTTTTCAGGCTAAATTCTACCTTCCGGCCAGCTGATCATGGGTGGAGCAGTGGGGGACCCCTGCCTCCACCAAGGGGTCTGGCAACTCTATCCCCCATCCAAGTACTAACCAGGACGGATGCTGCTTAGCTTCCGAGCTCTGATGAGCTCAGCCTAGTCTGGGCTATTAGGCTGCTACAGTCCTTCTCTGCAACGGTTAAAGGCACAGGTGCCCTAGTCTTCCTTTGTGTCTGGTCGCCAGAGCAAAAACCCTTCTCCGCTGTTCCCTGGCAGCTGCTTGCTGTGTGATTTGGAATTAGTCACTTCCCTCCGCAGAGCCTTGTTTCCCCATCTGCTAAATGCAGACAATAATATTTTCCTGTCTCCCTGGAGAGGCTGCAAACCTGAATTTGCTAATGTTTGTCAAGATGACTTGGGTTTATTAAGATTCAATAAAGTATCCTGCTTGAGTGTTTCTGCAGTTTCCAGTCCCAGCAGGGAACCAAAACACAAATGCCAAAAAGAAAAAAGGGGGGGGAAGGAGAGAGAAGGAAACCTGCCTCTAAGGCCCAGTCTGCATCTAGCATTTGCTCCGCTGTTATAACAAGCCCACAGTGGAACAGAAATTCCCGTCTACATGGCATGCCACTTTCACTTTGATTGAGTGTCGCATTTTATGGCAGTGTCCAGACTGCGTGCCGGCTTTCACTTTGTTTGATCTCTGGTTTTATGGTGGCTGTCTGCATAGATTTATGGCCGTTTTATGGCCATTCAGGGGTGACTCTGCAGTCAGTACGGCATTAACCTGGGGTAGCTGAATGTGGTTTTGAACTGCATCTTTTTCTGTTCCAGTGTGGGTTTGGTAAAACAACTGGGCAAATGCTAAATACAGGTTGGGCCTAATAAATTACTTGTGCCTAGGGTTGCCAAGTCCATCTTCCACCCCCAGCGGGGGACTTTAGGGGCATTTCTGGAGGGGGTGGGGCATCCCCAACGTGATGTCATCACGTTGGGGACGTCTGCCATCCCCCCCCCCCCCACCCCGCGCCGCGGGCTCCCGACAGCGCTGCTCAGAAACGGCAGTTCCCTGCAGTTAAAGTAGCCGGCAGCTGGCGTTTCCCCTTTAAGAGCAGCTGCGTTTTCCTTTTAAGAACGAAGCTGGCTTTTCCCTGCAAGCTTGCGGAGTTCGTGCTTGGGATGAAACACGGGTTACACACCCTTAAAGGGAGAGAGATGGGTGGCTGTGGGTGTTGGGGGTGGGTAGAGCCCCCCCCAAAAAACGGGCCATCCCTGGCAAACCGGGGGGTTTGGCAACCCTACTTGTGCCCTGTCTGCAGCCTCTCCCAAAGAGCATCGATGTCTGTAAAGATTTCTGGATCCCACAAAGGGATCTGAAGCGGAGACCATTCACTCCGATCCAATACTTGGTCTCCATGTCCAGGAGAATGAGATGGTAGAATGGAAGGTACCATTTGTGATGGCTGATGGCGTTTTAGAATACTTCCTCCCAAAAAAAGCCCCCTGTAGAAATGAGTATTTCAGGGGCCCTGACCTGCATAGCCCAGGCTAGCCCAATCTCATCAGATCTCACAAGCTAAGCAAGGCTGGCCTTGGGTACTGTTTGGATGGGAGACCTCCAAGGAATACCAGGGTCATGACATGGAGGCAGGCAATGGCAAACCAACATCTCTTGCCTTGAAAACCCTGTGGCACGGCTGTAAGTCAGCTACGACTTGATGGCAAAAAACCCCACAACCCACTATTTCAGGGAGTCTATTTCAATCAGGGCTCTCCCCTTGCTGAGCTAGTTCCCAAGCACGGAGCTTAGGGGGCAGGGACATGGGAGGCATGCCATAGCACATGTGTGATGACGTCACTTCCAGGAATACCCAGAACTCACATCAAATATTTCTAGGAATTGCTGGAAACTCTATGGTAAAACCACAGATTGCTAGAGCTACTCATCACTTCTCCCCTGAAATTACATCATGGTATACACAACACATGGAGCTGCGGTG
This sequence comes from Gekko japonicus, assembly GCF_001447785.1. NCBI lineage: Eukaryota > Metazoa > Chordata > Lepidosauria > Squamata > Gekkonidae > Gekko > Gekko japonicus. The sequence continues at coordinate 1,138,478 of NW_015167533.1, read as the reverse complement.
GCTCAAGTGGTTAAGACGCTGAACTGCAGGCTGTGGAAAGTCGGTAGTTCAGCAGTTCGAGACTCGAGTTGCCGCATGACGGAGTGAGCTCCCGTCTCTAGTTCCAGCTCCTGCCAACCTAGCAGTTCGAAAGCAAGAAATTGCAAGTAGATAAATAGGTACTGCTTCGGTGGGAAGGTAACAGCGTTCCGTGTGCTTTGGTGTTTAGTCATGCCGGCCACATGACCACGGAAACATCTTCGGACAGCGATGGCTCTTCGGCTTTGAAATGGAGATGAGTTGGACTCAACTGGCTAGAGTTGGACTCAACTGGCTTTCGAGCAAGGGAACCTTTACCTTTACCTTTATACACAACACTGACTGGGGGAAAAAAAATCCCACTGCCACTCAGAGCAATGGTGGGCGACATGGGTTGCAAGGTGGATGCCTCCGTCCATAGCAGGAGGCTTGGCGACCCTAATAACAATATGGGTGATTTTCCTTGTCCCACTAGGTATTTATTTGCAACATTTATATGCAAATATTCTGCCACTGCATTCATGGTGGCTTACGGTTCAAAATACTTGCCTATGATACAACACACACTACACAAAACGAAAAGGGGGCAGAAAGGCAAAACAAATGCATTCATATACCACTTCTAGGGCTCACAGTAGGAGTGGGTGTTTCTACTGGGACACAACATGGAGAAAGGGTTAACATCCCCTCCCTAAGGTACCACGACCCTGAACAAAATGCCTTCTCCCACAACATACAGATGTTTCCTTAGGAAATCCATACAACTCAGCCATGGCCTGAAAGCTCTGAGAGTCTGGGCACAGACAATATTTCTTAAATCTCCCCTCTATCAACTTATCACCCTGAAAAAAACATTTTTATGCTGCGCCCCCTCCCCATTCTCGCTGTTTACCACTGCTTTGAGTGCCGTTTGGCAGAAAACACAGACTGTAAACACTGTAAATAAATGCTAAGTAATAATCAACAAATATTCTTGAAGGACAAAAGAGAAATAATAAAGATTCTTCGAAAAGTGCCTCCCTCATGCCATTTCAGAAAGGGCAAGCAAAGAGCTGGGAGGGGAGAAAGTCTACAAATTCTAAAGTCTCACTTGAAAATGCATTCAGGGCTCAATTGCAAAAACAAACAAACAAAAATAATAGAGAGAGTATTTTAATAACTTTCCCAATACCTACTGCAGTGTGATCACCAGAAGTCATAAAAGTCACTGGGATTTGTGCCTTTGATATGCATACTTAGTAGGGTTGCCATGTGCCTGTGAGGGTGGGAAATCTTACACCCCCATTGGACATTGCCTACCAGCACTCCAGAGACCAGCAGGAGAAAAAAATAAACACTGCTATTGGTGACAGCATGATATCACTTCCTGTAAAACCCAGAAGTGACATCACCATTCTTTAGGAATCACTAGAAACTCTATTGTAAAACTTTATGGCTTTACCGTAGAGTTTCCAGTGAATCTTAGAGAAGTGTGATGGCACATCCAGGTTTTTGCTGGAAATGGTGCTACGCTGTTGGTGATGGCTGCCCCCATATCCCCAGTCTCTCACTGGTTGCCAAGCTGGGCCTGGCAACCCTAATCCTTAGTACACTGGTCCAGCTAGTTGCTTAAGGAACTGAGAAGGGCGTTGCTGGATCAGACCAAAGGTTTCTCTAATCCTGCATCCTGTTTGAAACAGTGGCTAGACTGTTCAAGAACACACACACACACACACACACACACACACAAACACACACCCTTTGTTCTTCCCAAGATTCTGGGGTATTCAGATAAGGGACGCTTTCACACACACTAAAAATTACACTTTCCATCCACTTTCCATCCACTTTGCGACTGGATTTTACTGTCAGTAAAAGTCAGCAAATGGTCGCTGAAGTGGATTGAAACGGCATTATTTAGCATGTGTGAAAGCGCCCTACATGTCCTTTGACCCCTCCATTTAGCAATCTTGGCTAATAGCCATTAAGAAACTGTGGATGAATCTAAGCTTCTATTAAAGCTATTTAGAGTATCCCCCTCGAATGTTTGAGTCGCCTTGCGGCAGCTGCTTCTTCCAGGATTCATCCAACAGTGTTGCTGTAATGTTTAAAGACTTGCAATCATGGTTGAGGTGAGGGCTAGAGCCTAGTACAGGTGAAAAATGGCTGGTTCCCTCCCTACACCAGTTTGGTGTAGTGGTTAAGTGCGCGGACTCTAATCTGGGAGAACCGGGTTTGATTCCCCACTCCTCCACTTGCACCTGCTGGATGACCTTGGGCAAGCCACAGTTCTGGCACAGCTGTTCTTGAAAAAGAGCAGTTTCTCTCAGCCCCACCTACCTCACAGGGTGTTTGTTGTAAGGATGGGAAGGGAAAGGAGTTTGTAAGCCGCTCGGAGACTCCTTTGGGTAGTGAAGGGCGGTGTATAAATTCAATAAGAGCAAAGTCCTACACTTAGGTACAAAAAATCAAAGGCACAGATATAGACTGGGAGGGACTTGGCTTGACAGCAGCACATCTGAAAGGGATCTAGGTGTTCTGGTTGATCACAAGCTAAACATGAGCCTGCAGTGCAATGTGACTGCAAAGAAAGCTAATGCAATCTTGGGATGCATTAACAGAAACATTGTGTCCAGATCACGGGAAGTGGTAGTTCCGCTCTATTCTGCAATGGTTAGGCCTCACCTGGATTACTGTGTCCAGTTTTGGGCACCACATTTTAGGAAGAATGTTGACAAGCTCGAGCGTGTCCAGAAGAGGGCAACCAGGATGGCGAGAGGGTTGGAATCCAAGTCTTATGAGGAAAGGCTGAAAGAGTTGCGTGTGTTTAGCCTGGGAAAGAGAAGGTTTAGAGGGGACATGATTGCAGTCTTCGAGTATTTGAAGGGCTGTCATGTAGAAGATGGAGCAGATCTATTCTCTCTTTCTCCAGATTGCAAGACTAGATCTAATGGGTGGAAATTACAAGGGAGTTGTTACTGGCTAAATATCAGGAGAAACTTCCTAACTGTAAGAGTGGTTGAGCAGTGGAACAGTCTGCCTTGGGAGGTGGCGGATGCGCCTTCACTGGACGTTTTCAAGTGGAGGCTGGACGACCATCTTTCAGGTATGTTGTAGGGCTATCTTTAAGCTATGCTCCTGCAGAGTGCAGGGGGTTGGACTAGATGACCTGCAAGGTCCCTTCCAATTCTAACGTTCTATGATTCTATGATTATTATTCTTCTTAGCTGGGAGGCAGGATCTGTGCATTTGGCCAGGCCCATAGGGCTGCAGGCTTTTCAACATTCCACAAGCACCACTGGATGAATCCACAGACAAGCAACTCTTCTGGCGCTTGCCAAAATACGTGAAGGATACCTGAGCTCCAGACGCCTCCTACTGCCCCAATTTTCTCCCTGCTTGTTCTCCCTGTTCCTCTAATTTGCCCCCTATTTTGCTTTTTAAGGAGATTTTGGAGATACCGTGAGAATACATTAAATCGTAAGTGCGTTTGAGATAGGAAGCACTGCTGAATTGCAGATTGCCTATAATAAACACAGCCAGATCTACTGTGAGATTATACGTCCTGTTAAAAGTTTAGATTTTTTTAAAAAAAGGAAACTGTTACGGTTGGTTAACTCACACACCTTGCTTCTGGTGTCAGCACAGGGCAGGCGGTGTCAGTGTAAACGAAAGCGACATATGGCGGAAAGACAAGAGCCTTCAGCAAGGCAGAACAGGAGGTCTGTGCACTCAGGCAGCGATCCTTGGTGTGAGAATCGCAGTGCTGCAAGTATATAAGCAGGTCCTCCTTTCCATCCCTGAACAACTGCAGGGTATGAAGGCAGCGGCCCCCAGACTGTCTTGTGGCAGTGAGTTCCGTAAGTTACTTGCACACTGTGCAAAAAACAACGCTGACTTATAAGAACAGACATCCGTTGTTTGTACCAAGAGCAGTGTTCCCTCTAAGCTGAGTTAGTGTGAGCTAGCTCACATTTTTTTAGCCTTCGGCTCACACATTTTTGTCTTAGCTCAGGAAGGATGGCTCCAGAGCAAACTAATTTATGCAGTAGCCAAATTGCTTGCTCACAATTTTAATGCCAGTAGCTCACAAAGTAGAATTTCTGCTCACAAGACTCGACAGCTTAGAGGGAACATTGACCAAGAGATATCAAGGGCAATTCTTAAAACATCCGTTATCGATTTGTAAGGTACCAGCCCCAGAAGAATGCTATCTCTCTAGCACAAGTAAACAGTCTTGTCTCTTCAGTTTGGTGTAGTGGTTAATTCGCGGACTCTAATCTGGGAGAACCGGGTTTGATTCCCCACTCCTCCACATGCAGCTGCTGGATGACCTTGGGCAAGCCACAAGAGCTGTCCTTGAAAGGGCAGTTCTGGAAAGAGCTCTCTCAGCCCCACCTACCGCACAGGGTGTCTGTTGTGGGGAGGGGAAGGGAAAGGAGATTGTAAGCCGCTCTGCACCTCCTTTGGGTAGTGAAGGGTGGGGTATAAATCCAATCTCCTCCTCCTCCTCCTCTTCTTCTTCTGCAACACTGTGTCAGGTAAAATGTTCCTGGTAAATCACTGAACTTTTTTTTTTAGCATTTGGGGATCCCATGTTAAACTATTGTTGATGTAGGGCTTTGCCCAATTCTCATTTTCCTCACTTGCATGTTCCTGTTGCTTCATTTCCCCCCACCCACCCACACACTGTTGTTCCTCCAGCCAGGTGCAAGTGGAGGAGTGGGGAATCAAACCCAGTTCTCCCAGATCAGAGTCCACACACTTAACCACTACACCAAATTGACTCTCAGAAGGTGCTTGGTCTCCATCTTGCATCATGGAGGCTGGAGATGTGTCCAGCATCCAACACCATCTAGCTAGTTAGAATAGGTAATCAACTATATCTATCTCTTACCTGCACTCTCAAGCATGTATTTCCTTTAATAAAAGTTACTTATTAGTTTTAGAACTGACTGCTAACTCTGTGTAACCTTTGTAAGTTTCTTGCCACACCTAACCCCCCCCCCAAAAGCTTCGCTGCGTTAAAGCCTTTGCGTACTCTGCTATTTTCCCATGGTTCTCTGGCAGTACCAAGCCCGGAGAATCCAACACCCTCCACCCCAGATGCTGTTCCTGGAGGACATTTTAGGGGGCATATTTGGAAGTGAAGAGACAAGAAAGTCATGTTAGTGTGAACAGAAATCCCAAAGCCTCTGTGCCACCCAACCAATGAATGTGCATGACATCTAAGTCTCAGACACTTTTTAACAAGTCTGGTCTGAGTTCCCCTGACCCTCATTCCCTGCAATCAGGAGCCGGCTGTCATGAACGGATTTCCCAAGCACAACAGGCACCCAATTCAGATCAGGACTGTGATGTGGGAGAGCCCAGGTGGTGTCATTATGTGCTCAAGGGTGGGGTGGGGGGCTGTGCATGCAGTAGCCAATGCACAAAACCCCCAACCCCACTTGTTAACAAAGTTAACATCTAGTTTGAGCCTGAGAAACCATGCTCTGTCCTGCCTGCTATTTTCTGCTGCTGCTGAGGGAGGTTTTGAACCGTTAAGAGAGGGCCGTTCTGTTTTTCTAGTGACATCTTTTGGCGAAAGATCAAACATCCTTATGGCTTTTAAAATGGGCAAAGACCGGCTCTGGAGGGGCACAGGAAAGCTGCATACAGAAGATGCAGGAGAGCCCTTGGCAATGTCCAACAGCCCTTGGCAAAGGGTTGCCAGTGTAATGTATTCATATGCTGACATGAGTACATGCGGATGTATGGTGAAACATCCCATAGGGAAGCTATGTTAAGCTTCGTCTCCGACAGGGATTCAAGTCCGAGACTAACAGACCAATCACGTTCAAGCTAGCTGTAAGCGGGAACGTTGGTGATTGGACCTTATGCGTTCAACCTGATAGGTTGTTAAATGTAAAGTAGGAGTGGCTATGTTAGCCGGGAATGTTTAAATAGTCCTTTGTTAGTGCGATCTAACAGTTCGGGCTATCTGAAGTTGGACCGTGTTGGTGAAGTGATCGTAGAGCTGAATAAACTTGAGTTTTTGCTGAAATCACTCTCCGACTCATTGTTAAGCGCCGGACTTAACAGCCAGCTCTGGATTGGGAAATATCCAGAGATTTGGGAGGGGGGTGGAATCTCAGGATGGTGGGGTTTGGGGAGGGGAGGTGCTTCAATGGGGTATAATACCTTGGAGTCCACCTTCCAAAGTGGCCATTTTCTCCAGGTGAACTGATCTCTGTTACCTGGAGATCAGTGGTAATACCAGGAGATCTCGAGCCACCACTTGGAGTTTGGCAACCCTACCTTAGCATGAGAAATTACATCTTGTCCACATTTCCCTGTGTATTTTGTTTATGGAATGTTGGAGAATGGAGTTTGGGGAGCACTAAATTGGGCGGAGAAGGAAAACTGACAAGAGATCCAAACAGCATCTCTCTTCTTTTAATCATGGAAACGAGAAGCGAGCGCTCAAGAAAGTATCTGTTAAGGTAAGGGGCGGATTGAACACTGGAGTTTGTCCGCCTTTTCTCATTTTTTTTCCAACCACTTTAAGTTCTTTTCTTTTTCTTTTTTTGTTCAAGGGGAGAACAAAGTATTCGACTGAAGTCTACGTTGAAAAAAAAGAAGTGCCTTAAAAGCGTTTACCGGAAAGCTAAGATGCCTTTGAAAAGCTCTTCAGACTTATATAAATATGTATTCAGGATCAACTAAACACATAACAGGGATTTCTAGTATCTAAAAGATGTCTTGCTTCGATGGCTGCAGAGAGAAAAAGAAGAGAAGCCCAAGATGCTGGCTGTTAGGTTCTGATGTATTCTACTTGGACTCATGTGCTGTTGTTTGTGCATGTCGAGAAATAACATGCACAGCCAAGACTTTCGCCGTACATGGCTAGGGAGAGGAAACAGCAGGCCGTATGGCACAATCATCAGTTTTCTCGGCAAGAAAAAACAAAATACATGCTTTCGGGTATAAGGAGCTGCGATATTTCACACTTTAATATGAACACACAAAAGTTGCCTTATACTGAATCAGACCATTGGTCCAACAAGGTCCATCAGCATCCAATGAAGGTGATGGGTAGCAGATTCAGGATAGACAAAAGGAAATACTTCATTACACAGAGAGTGATTATTTTAATATGCTGCCAGAGGATGTAGTGATGGCCACAGACATAGACTGCTTTAAAAGGAGGTTAGGTTCATGGAGGACGGATCTATGACTGATGGACCTCTGCTCCATATGCTTATTTCACACTTTAATATGAACACGCAAAAGTTGCCTTATACTGAATCAGACCATTGGTCCAACAAGGTCCATCAGCATCCAATGAAGGTGATGGGTAGCAGATTCAGGATAGACAAAAGGAAATACTTCATTACACAGAGAGTGATTATTTTAATATGCTGCCAGAGGATGTAGTGATGGCCACAGACATAGACTGCTTTAAAAGGAGGTTAGGTTCATGGAGGACGGATCTATGAGTGGCTACAAGCCATGGGGACTAAAGGGAACCTCCACATTCAGAAGCAGTCAACCTCTGAATCCCAGTGCTAGGAGACAACATCAAGGGAAGGCCTTGACCTCTGTGCCCTGTTGTTGGACCCCCAGAGGAACTGGTTGGCCACTGTGTGAGACAGGATGCTGGACTAGAGGGACCCAGCAGGGCTCTTCTTATATTCTTTAAGATCAGTATTGTCTACTCAGTCAAATAAAGCCTTTTTTTTTTTGCTTCACCTATGACCTGATCATTTTAAACTGGAGCTGCCGGGGATTGAACCTGGGACCTTCTGCATGCAACAGAGCCACTGATACAATTTATTTATTTGAAACACTTATTCAATGCCTTTCCCCCTTGCAGAACTTGAGGTGGCTGCTGCTGTTGGTATTGCCAGCTGCTATACAGGATTGAAAAATAAAGTGTGACCTTCCTGCAGATTTGCACTCTAAATGACTAGCACTGCAATCCGATGTAGGGTTACTCCAGTGTAACCACATCGATTTCAAATGGACTTATCTACTGGAGTAACTCTGCAGAGGATTTGCACTGTAAGAGCTCAGGTTTCTCTCTCTCTCTTTTTTTTAACTTTTCCAGGTTCCCTTCTCAAGAGCTAAACACCAGGCATGGTTTGGGGATCTCCCACTTTCTCTGCCCACCACCAGCCACCCTGCTTATGCCTCCCTTCTCAACTGCCTACCCCACCTGCCTGTGCATCCTTTCCCCACCCATTTGCAAGTCCTCCCATTTGCTCACATTTGGAGCTCCATGTACCACCCATATACCCTTTCCACAGTGGCTCCAGGCTGTGTGTGTGGTTGGGAGTGCCACCACCACTGCTATGAGGAACAATCTGCTATGAGGACTAGCCACTGCTATGAGGACTAGCCAATCTTGTCGGATCTCAGAATCCACGCAGGGTTAGCCCTCGTTAGTACTTGGACAGGAGACCACCAAGGAAGCCCAGGGTTGCTACGCAGAGGCAGGCAATGGCAAAACCCCTCTGAACATCCCTTGCCTTGAAAATCCCATGGGGTTGCCATAAGCTGGCTGTGTGTCATTCGACAGCACTTTCCACCAATGCTCCCTCTAATGAGTGCCACCACCACTGCTATGAGGAACATTGCCACTATCCGCCTGCATGCTCTTCTCTGGTGGGGCCGGGCATGTGCAGCCAGGAACACCTTGGGTGGAGCGCTTGCAAGTGAACAGGCAGGGAAAAGTCATGCAGCTGGCAGGGGAGGTGCACGGATGGGTCAAGCCAGCCACAGTGGACCCCACTAGAAGCCGTATAATTTATTAGATATTCTGGGACATGTCAGAATGAACGGATGTGCAAAAAGAACACATTCAACGCTCTCCTGAAGCTGTATGTGAATGGTGCATGTTGCCAAGTGGCTAACCTATAAATCTAAAAACGGGGGAAACTAGCATCACAGAGGTCCCAGATACAGGAGTACCTATGATTCACTCTTTACACTATGAACCTTGTGGTCTGTTGAAATTGTTGAAATCAGGTTCCACCTAAACAGCCAGCAAACTGAAGAAGTTGAAGGAAACGCATCTTTTAAGTATCTAGAAGGGGCGTCTTTGCAGAGGCTGTTTGGAAAATCTTATGTCTGTGTGGACTCCTCCTATCAAGTTCTACTGATTACATGGACTGTATGTCTTATCTGCTAAGGAGGAAACATTGTATCTTATGCCTTATTAGAGTTATAGTATGCACTTAATTTTGTTGTTGTGACACCACCAACTTTATATTTGTTAAATACAATTTATATTTTGGCAATTTCTGATGGTGTTTCTCGTAGCAGAATTTGTATATCTGGGACAAGTGGCTAACCTAAGCAGAGTTACACACTTGTAAATCCATTGACTTAAACTGACATAAAATAACGGGACTCTGCTTAGAACCGGACTGTAGAAGTAGGGTTGCCAGCCTCCAGGTGGGACCTGGGGATCTCCCGCTTTTACCACTGATCCCCAGCCGACAGAGATCAGCTCCCCTGGAGAAAATGGCAGCTTTGAAGGGTGGACTCTATGGCATTGTACCATGCTGAGGCCCCTCCCCTCCCCAAACCACGCCCTCTCCTGGCTCCACCCCCAAAGTCTCCAGGTATTTTCCAACCCAGACTTGGCAACCCTATGTAGAAGACTGAGCTGCAAATAAGTTCTGGGATTCAAATCTCAACTCGGCTAGTGAACTTAGGCAACCTACCCTTAGTTTCAGTCCCCCTCCCCTATCTGTATATGGGGTAGAGTTGCCAACTTCAGATTGGGAAATTCCTGGAGATGGGGAGTGGAGCCTGGCTTTGGCTGGGGAGGTACCTCAGCAGGGTATAATGCCACAGAGTCCACCCTGCAAAGCAGCCATTTTCTCCAGGAGAACTGGTCTGTGTTGCCTAGAGATCAGTTGTAATTCTGAAACTTCTCCAGGCTCCACCTGGAGGTTGGCAACCCTAATGCGGGATACTGATATTGACCTACATAGACGACTAGCCAATCTTGTCGGATCTCAGAATCTACGCAGGGTTAGCCCTCGTTAGTACTTGGACAGGAGACCACCAAGGAAGCCCAGGGTTGCTACGCAGAGGCAGGCAATGGCAAAACCCCTCCGAACATCCCTTGCCTTGAAAATCCCACGGGGTTGCCATAAGCTGGCTGTGTGTGACTCGACAGCACTTTTCAACAATGCTCCCTCTAAGCTGTAGAGTCTTGTGAGCAAAAATTCTACTCTGCAAGCTACTGGTATTAAAGCTGTGAGTGAGTGATTTGGCTCCTGCCTAAATTAGTTTGCTCTGGAGCCGTCCTTCCTGAGCTAAGGCAAAAATCTGTGAGCCGGAGGCTAAAAAACTGTGCTAGCTCACACTAACACTGCTTTCCACCCCCCACCAAACTTATAGGGATGCCGTAAAGGCTACCAAAAGAATGGCTATGAAGTGCTTTCGAACACTTGTTAAGTACCATACAAATGCTAAGGCAGAGGCATCGAACTCATTTGTTATGAGGGCCAGATCTGACATAAATGTCACTTTGTCAGGCTGGGCCACGTGCGCCATAAAACAATGCCAGGTATTGGAGATATAAACTGTGTAAGCTCCAAGTTGTTGTATCCTCACTGCAAGGCCATGCTCGTTTCATCATGCTGAAGCCACAATTGGAGTGGCTCCACCCACTCCCCCTCCAAGCAGTCTCCTGTTCCCTCCCTTGCACTAGTTACTTGCGGGCCGCTTAAGAGCCCTGGAAGGGTCAGTTCTGGCCCCTAGGCCTTATGTTAGACACCCCGTGCTAAGGGATTGCTCATACCTGTGTTCCCTCTAAGCTGAGATAGTGTGAGCTAGCGCACAGTTTTTTAGCCTCCGGCTCACGCATTTTTGTCTTAGCTCAGGAAGGACGGCTCCGGAACAAACTGATTCATGCAGCAGCGAAATCGCTCGCTCACAACTTAAATGCCAGCAGCTCACAAAGGAGATTTTTTGCTCACAAGACTCCGCAGCTTAGAGGGAGCATTGGTTCATACTTCATTAGAGCTGGACCAAATCCAGTTTGAGGGGTCTGCCAATGTCTGGGTTTCAGTACGATTTCCCCCCCTGCTGCTTCTGAGGGTGTGAAGCGAAAGTGGGACTCTCCGTGCTCTTCTGGAGAAGAAGAGATGCAACTCCACCAAGAGCACAATGGAGCCAAACATGGTGAATGCAGCAGGAGGCATTCCAGGAGAGACGGGAGTTGGGGGGAGCGGGGGCATGTGTGATCACCCTACACTTCCAGCACCAACCAGCTGGGCTGCAGAGGGAACAGGCTGCTGCTGTCACAACACTCTCGCTTCCCTCTTGGCTGGCGTGGGGGGGTTCCATATGCTTGCATGCTGGGTGTCGTCTGTCAGTCAGCCAAACCGTGCTTCTCTCTGGTCTCAGCACCTAGGAAAAGGCTGTTCGCCACCAGGTGAGCAGCAGGGAGGGCTTGTTATTCAAAAATCGTCTATTTTATTCCAAGGTCAGCATCGCCATAGGCTACTGAAAGACATTTAACCTTGTGTCCTACATGCATCACAAGAGGAGCTTTTTCCAGCATAACACTGACTTACTGCTGGTGGACTCTCCATCATGCCTAAGGCCCAATCTGCATCTAGCATTTGTTCCGCTGTCTTACCAAACCCACTCTGGAACAGAAATTCCCTTCTACATTGCATGCCACTTTCACTTTGATTTTATGGCAGTGTCCAGACTGCATGCTGCTTTCTCTTCATTTGATCTCTCTCGGTTTGATGGTAGCCATCTGCATAGATTTATGGCCGTTTTATGGCCATTCAGGGGTGACCCTGCAGTCCGTAGGCATTGGCCCGGGGTATCTGAATGTGGTTTTGAGCCACATCTTTGGTCCTTTCTGCATTTGCCTGCCACTCCGGATTTTCTCAGTGTTCAAGTTGAGGCAATTTAAGTCCATGGCAAAACAGCATCCAAGTAACCCAGGGCAACAGCGGGCTGAAACCGGGCTGACCACTGAAGGGAGGTCACGTAGTGCAGAGTGAGGAAGAAAAACAGAATAAAAAGAAGGTTGAACTTGATTTCAGTGCAGAATGGGGGGGGGGACCTAAATTAAAAAGGTTGCATTTGACTTTAGTGCAGAACTGCTTGGAGGACACCTCGGTGAACATGGATTAAAAGGAGAGTGAAGAAAGGACCTTTTCCTGTTCCGGTGTGGGTTTGGTAAAACAGAGGAGCAAATGCTTGATGTAGACTGGGCCTAAATCCAGTTCTAGCTCAGAGCCCTTCTTTTCCCTGCAGCTTCCATCAAGGAGACCGTCAAAGGGGGAGGGTAAGAAGCCGGTGGGCACCTCTGCGTAGTGCCGGGGTCTAGTACCAGCTGAGAGTCTCCTCCCCAAGGAACAGTCGTGTTGCATTTTCATGTCATTGGTTGGGTTTTTTTAAAAAAAAGAATTATGCATTGACAGGGCTTTTTTTCTATAAAAAGCCCAGCAGGAACCTATTAGCATATTAGGCCACACCCCCGTGTTACCAGAAGTGTGGTCATCCAGCCACACCCACCTTTTGCTTCTTATTCTGTTGACCTTGTTTGTTGTCAAAACTCAGGGCTTTTTTTGGAGCAGGAACTCCTTTGCATGTTAGGCCACACACCCCTAATGTAGCCAATCCTAATGAGTTTCTGCTGTTGGGTGTGGCCTGTTATGCTAATGAGTTCCTGCAGGGCGTGGCCAACTCGGGAGCCAGCCGGAACTCCGTTCCTGTGTGTTCCTGCCCAAAAATAGCCCTGTATTGCATTTTAATACCAGTGGCATTTTTTTAAAAAAAGGTTGCTGTGATACTGGGAGGGCCCGTTGTAACTGAAGAGCAGGATAATAAGTAAATAGTTGGTTTGGTGTGTTTTGCTTGTTTTTTTTAGTCGCCACTCTGCCAGCGGGCCTCATGGCAACTTACAACACTTGAACAACACAATTCATAAGTTAAAAATGAACAAAAAAATATCAGGTAATATGTATTAAATATTAAGACACATGACTCAGGGGTGGGAAATGGTCAGTAAAATCAGTAGAAGTCCGTTTTTTCATCTTGGTCACTAATTTGTCAGGTTTTTTTTTTTAATGGTCAGTAAAGTCAGTATTTCTTTGATTTTTGTGAATGCAGTTTGTGTTTTTCTGTTTTCATTACTGCATTTTTGGGAAACATGATGACTTCCCAGTGAGAAGACAGAGGCTGATTTCGCACAAGGAGCTGTGCCACGGTCGCGCCTCCCTTTGCCCCATTTCCATTGGTCCATTTCCCACTCAAAGCCACGCAGCTGCATTTTGACCTGCGGCTTCGCCCGATTTTCCCTGCGGTTTCGTGATCCTGGTTTTTGACGCGATCCCACATGTCAGCGGCATGCCACAGTTCCGTCCCTCCGCGCCTGCGCATCAAAGAGGGGCCGGAGGGAAAAGCCGCAGCCGGTGCGATCACACCGAGGGACTCCGGAGGCAGTCCGTGGCAAACTGGTTGTTAGTACCTTCGAGCAGGTAGTTTTTAATTGTGCATTTTCGGCAGTACGCCACGGGTTTGCCACGGGTGCACTCCACTTCCCAGATGTTGCGGTGTGATCACGCCTGGATAATCCGCCATGCAATCGCCGCTCTCCCTCGGCAAATCCTCTGTGTGAACAGGGCCATAGTTTGATTTCGAATTGTAATGCGTAAGGCTGTGCCATCTCAGAAATGGACTCAGCTTCAGCTTATTATTCCCTTCCCCCCCAAAACAAAAACCCCTGGGAAATTAATATTTTTACTCTACCACGTTGACTCGAAACTTACTGTTTTGATTTCACACCTCCCTTACACAAATTGAGCTCATTAACCTTTCTGTATCTGGGCCATTTTCTTTTTCCTCACACCATTCCACCCTATTTAATACATTTTTCAATGCTATGTGTCCATGCCAATGACACATATTGAATAAACACCGCAAAAGAGACAAACAGATCAAAAACACCCAACAAAAACAGGTGGAACAAAAAAAAAACCCCAGAAAGGCTCACAATGATAACATGCACAAAGAGATGAAATTTTAAAAGGGCATATTGGTACGTTGTGAACTATGAGCCAGACCTGAACTACAGGGGGGATGTGGGCTCTGCTCATAATGGGCATGAGAAATTAAAATAGAAGGAGTTGATTTCCAAAACCTCACTCATTCCATAGATTTGAGCCAACGCCTTGGCACCAAGTATACTCATTCGATGCAGCCAAGGGTCTGCTTGTTTTGCCCCATCTCTTTTCAAACATGGATGGGCTATGGGGCTGTGAGAGCCACTATGGAGCAGTGCTGGGGTCTCTGATCTTTTTGAGCCTGCCGCAGGTGTTGGTGCCAATCACAAAATGGCTGCCACAGAAGGCGGAGCCAACCACAAAATGTCTGGAAGCGAGGTTGTGATGACCACTTAACTGGGGAGGTCTGGTTTTACTTTAAAAGTGTTGGTCTACAGGGTTTATCTGGCTGCCACCAGGAAATTTAAGGCTTTCCAAACCTTTATAATATAATATTCATCACTGGGTAGGTATATCGAGGGTTTAGGCTTTCATGAGGGTCTATGTGTTTCCTGGGAAGAATTTCTTTCAGAACTGGTATCTTAAATAAAAGTAGATTTATTGATATTTCACACACTTTTCTCTCCCACTGTCAGGGATCTGGGCATGTTACTTTGTAACACTTTTTTCTCCAAGTCCATATAATCTTTACTGTTTCCTAGACACTCAGCTTCAGCTTATAACTGTTTCAACACAGAACTGCTTGTCACTTTCTTTCAGACACAGCACTTAACTCTCATATCACACACAAGAAGGTCTCTCCTTCAGACCCCAGAACTAAACTCATCCCACACAGGGATGGGTCTCACTCCTCTCATACACAGAACTTCTGCTTCTCTCACAGAAATCAGAACTTAACTCATCTTCTGCTTCTCTCACAGAAATCAGAACTAAAACTGCTTAACTGAACATCAACTGTCTTCATCAACTGTCATATCTCTAACTGACACTCTTGACTGACATATCTGCTCATCCACACAGAATCATTTCCAAAACCCCTCCCCCTCTCTGTCACTCACCAATCACACCACTTGCTTGTTTCCACTACTCTAGACTATGATTCAGCCATGCATCCAAACTTTTAAAAAGACACACACAGATAAACAAGGAATCGTTACAGAGGTTATATACAACTCTAATAGTACAACATTTTAGGCAGCAGCTCTGTTTAACAGGATGCCTTTTAATCTGCGCAGCCAATCAGAAGCCCTGCTGGGCAAAAGCCCCACCTAGCTCCACCCACTTTCTCAAAGCACCTGGCAGGTGCCAGGAAAGGTGTGGGTGGTTGCTAGGGTGCTCAGGGGCCATGTGGCCAGTGTTCCCTCTAACCTGAGTTTTTTCGCCTCCGGCTCACACGTTTTTGTCTAAGCTCAGGAAGGGTGACTCCAGAGCAAACTAATTGATGCAGTAGCCAAATCGCTCGCTCACAGCTTGAATGCCAGCAGCTCACAAAGTAGAATTTTTGCTCACAGGACTCCACAGCTTAAAGGGAGCTTGGGGGACCCCTGCTGGAGTGGTTAGCGTGTCAGACTAGGATGTGGGAGTCCCAGGTCCTAATCCCCTATCAGCCATGGACGCTTCCTGGGTGCTCTCTCAGCCTAGCCTACGTCACAGGGTTGTTGTGAGGATAAAGTGCAGAAGGGGGAAATGATGTAATCAGCCTTGGGTCCCCATTGGGGAAAAGACCGGGTATAAATGAAGTAAATAAACAATTTTATTAATTGATAATCCTGCATCAGGATGCCTAACAAAGACATCCCGCACATTTGTCATAGAACCTGTGCATGCTGTAGAAGACGTATATATTTATTTGATTTGTAGACTGCTCTCCCCCTGAAGGGCTCAGGGCAGAGTGCGACATTCAATAAACATGTATACTAATCGATCGATAATAATTAAATTTGAGGTTAAAACAATTAAGCCATTAAAACAACTAAAACTATACAGTACAAATCAGAACTCGTTCAGATGGCGTTGGAAACCAATTTATAGCATTTCCCCTGGAGGGGGAAGGAGTAAAGGAGGCCAGGATTGATGACAAATCATTGCTGCCCTCAACCGTAGGCCTGGTGGAACATCTCTGCCTTACAGGCCCTGCAGAACTGGACTAAGTCCTGCAGGGCACGGATGTTGCTAGTTCTTGGAATGTATGATTCTCGGAATGTAAGATTCTCGGAATGTAAGATTCTCGGAATGTAAGATTCCAGGCTGCAAACTCAACTGAAGAGGGTGCTGGCCAGGTATACTGGGATCTCCCAATCACCCCTCACACACCAAGTACCAGTCTGCCTTTATACTACTTAATTTCGTTACAGGGAAAAACTTGCACGCCTCTAAGGCTGAAATTAAGCAGACTCTGGAGCACGATGGAAGACAGGAGGGCCTGGCGTGATGTGGTCCATGGGGGTCGCAAAGAGTCGGGCTCGACTGTGTGACTGAACAACAACAAGGCTGTCAGGCTGTTGAGGCTATTACTCAATCAAAATATATATCACTTGACATAGCGGCATTTTTTAAAAAATGAAAGCAGCATTGAAGCAAAATAATAGCAGATACAGCAGTATTTTTTTAAAAAAACAAAACTAATGTCAACCCAGATAATTTTTTTTCAAAATCCTTGTAAAACAGCAGAACTTAAATGAGATTATAGAAACTTTAGAACTATTCATTCCTAAACCGCAGTAATGAACCGAGATCAGCAAAAAGATCTGAGTGAACAAATATGTTTTCACCTGGCACCAGACACCTGAAAGAAAGGTCCAGCAGCAATTGAGCGGCCAAAGATAGGCACCCCACATTGGGGCGCTGTAACCAAAAAGGCTCTGCTTCCTGTACCAACTAGCCTGGCTGCAGTTAATCGTGACAGACAAACCAGCGCCTGATGACTAGGGTGGCCAACCTCCAGGTAGGGACTGGACATTTCCCAGAACTGCAACTAATCTCCAGATTGACAGAAAGCAGTTCCACTGGAGAAAATGGCTGCTTTGGAGGGTGGCCTCTACGGCATTATATCCCACTGAGCGCCCCTTCACTCCCCAAACCCTGCCTTCCCCCTCCAGTCCAGCAGAGCTCTTCTTATGTTCCTATAGACAGTTTTAAAAGGGGGTTAGACAGATTTATGGAGGACAGGTCTATCAGTTGCTACTAGCCATGGTGACTAAAGGGACTAAAGGGAACATCCACATTCAGAGGGGTTAGACAGGGGGTTAGACAGATTTATGGAGGACAGGTCTATCAGTTGCTACTAGCCATGGTGACTAAAGGGAACAGCCTTTGTCTACTAGTGCCAGGAGGCAACATCAGGAGAAGGCCTTGGCCACTATTTCCTGCTGTTGGACCTCCAGAGGAAATGGCTAGCCACTGTGTGAGACAGGATGTTGGACTAGATTGACCACTAGTCTAACCCAGCAGGACTATTATGTTCCACCCCACAAAATCTCCTGTAGCAACACATTAGAGGGGGACACACTGACTTTCAGGACCACTAGAGTGTCCCCGTTCGCAGGGAGGGCGGGATAGAAATATAATAAAACAAAATAAATATTATTAATGTTTTCATCCAGAGCTCTGACGGGGACTGTTCTCGTGAAGTGGAACCATCAGGTCAAACAAGTCAATATGACAGGCATGGAACTAGCCTCCCCTGCCCCCAAAGCTGATGGACAAAGGGCTTACCATGTCAAGTAGGATTTTTGTAGCAAGACCTCAGTACTCCAAAAAAGAGGTTTTTTGAAAATATTGCAACACGACATCCGGGGGAAACGCCGCTGACCCAATTCTCAGAAGGCTAAGAGGCTCTAATCTCGAGCGTTTCTCTCGCTCTCGCTCTGCAGAGCGCCTTGGGACAGAAGGAGCCAGGGAGACACAGACATGATGCATTGTTGTCGTTATAAAAGCCAGCTCCTCGCCTTTGAGCACGTTTTCAAAGATAATCCATTTCTTTCTTTTGGCTATCGAAGAAACTAGGAGCTCCGTCCCGAAATGCAGGATGATTCTTTTCTTCTTCTTCCAAGGTAGCTGTCGCTTTTGTTTACTTAAGCACTTTTTATGCAAAGACCCTGAAAAGCTTCTTTACAAACATGACTGGGAACAATATATTTCAGAAGCCATGAAAGTGCTAGAGATGGGGGCGGGGGAGCTGTGCCTTTTCAGTGTGCAAACAATATCACACATTTCCCCCCAAACCCCAACAACAACAACACCTTTGGTAATGGTTGGATGCCTATTCAAGCCCCAGGAAAACTCCTTTGCTTCCTCTCATTTATAGGGTTTCATACTACAGCAGAATGAGGGTGCAGCCTCACACACACCCCTGTGGGCATTTCGGGGCCTGCCCCCCCCCAACTTCCTGCCAAGGACCCCTGAATTCCATCCAGCCCCCTGGCCCCCAGCTCTCTGGGCCGCCCGGAGGACTCCTGACTCTCTGGACCACCCGGAGGACTCCCCACTGCTGCCCCTTCCATAAGTGTGGCTTGCTTCCCCAGGCAGAATGCAAATGCTGCAAAAGTAAGTTTTTAATTTTAAAAAATTACATTTTATTTTTATTTTGTGATGTCAGTGCCCCCAGACTTATTTAAAGGCCCCCCAAATTACAAAATCCTGGCTACGGGCCATCCATTTTTATTCCTAGGGGAAGCTAGGGTTGTCAGCCAGAAGACGGGCCATTGTGCAGCGCTAGAGCATCTGCTTGGTATGCAGAAGGTCTCAGGTTCAGTTCCCAGCATCTCCAGTTAAAAGGCTCAGGTTGCAGGTGATATGAAAGATCCCTGCCTGTGACCCTGGAGAGCTGCTGCCAGCGTGAGCAGACAATACTCATCTTGATGGACCAAGGACCTGATGGACCAAGGATCTGTCTCCATGTGTGTATCCTTCTGACCTGAGAAACCAGCACTGGTAACCAGCAGTGATATCTGGATAAAATACAAGTTCCTAAAAGGCTCTTCTCAACTTCAAAACGGGCCATGCCTTCACAACACGGTGAGGATATTGAGCGTTGGGAAGGCACAGCCCATTTTGAAAACGATATTATAAATTGAATACGCTGAGGCTGATTTTCAGTGTGATCCTTCGTCAGCGGTTCCAACTTGATAAAGCCATATTGAGGAAGCTGGCCGTTCCGGAGTTCTTCTTTGGGAACCGTTCCAGTGTTCCTCTTTGGAACTGTTGGAGTAGATCTCTTCTGG
Organism: Gekko japonicus; assembly: GCF_001447785.1. Taxonomy (NCBI): domain Eukaryota; kingdom Metazoa; phylum Chordata; class Lepidosauria; order Squamata; family Gekkonidae; genus Gekko; species Gekko japonicus. Next base: position 1,119,229 of record NW_015167533.1, on the reverse strand, counting down.
AAGCTCGTTTTTTTTCCTCCTTCATATTTTTTTCTCCTTCATATTGTGAAGCACATTGTTCCTTAGGAGGGACTGAGCCCCTTGTCACTATGTCACTACCGGGTGACATGGGCACGTCACATTTACTTTCTGCTTCTTTCCTCCCTGCTTTTGGTGAGTCGTGTTTATTTCTGACTGGGGGTGGTGGTCTGGGGTTCCTCCCCCCCACTTTCTGATAGCCCTCAAGCACGGGGGAGGGGCTCCAAACCAGGGGATTCCCCACCTCCAACTGAGGACTGGCAACCCTATTAGCTTCTGCGCTCTGACGAGACCAGGGTACTCTGAGCGACCGGGGCTGATACTCCTCGCATCTACAATCCTTCAACGGGAGATGCCAGGGACCAAACCTGGGACCTTCTGCAAATGCAAACCATGTATTCCATGACTGAACCATAGCCTCATCCCCAAAAGTTGGTAATCCCCAAGCTGTTTCACACCAAGACAGACCATCGCAGCCCTCTAGCTCAATACTGCCTGCTTTTTTTTTAAGCCCCCGGAGGGTGGGTGGCGAGCCTGCATACCCCCTCCTTCGGCCGGAGTGCAGCTTCACCCCCAGGAGGTCCGGGAGGTGAGTCTGCTAACGGGCCGCCATAAACTGGAAGTCCCAATACTGTCTGCTTTGATTGGCGGTAGCTGTGTGGTCTTAGGCTGAAAAGGACTTTTCTCAAAAGCTGCAACCTGAGACTGAAGCTGGGATCTTGTACATATCAAATATGGGCTCTAAGCCTTCCCTTCAGTTGCTTAACATAAACATGTATTTATTTCTGCTCAATTTATGAATCAGGGATAGTTGCTCTTCATCTCACACCCGTCTCCACACAACACGCTTCTGACATCTTGTGCTGCTGAAGGGAGTGGGGGAAAAGTAGGACACCCACCAATCATTTGTTCCATCGTGAGATTATGAGACGAAACCTGGCAAGAAGGAATGCTCCATTTCTCCACTCAGGCACAGTGTTGACAGTCCATGGAGGTCCCCTTGCAATGTACAGTTTACAGCACGCACCGTCCATCGTGGCTGGCCCTGCCTGCCATATTGAGACGCTTCTTGGTTTTTGCTGCTGGGAGCAAGACCAGCATTGCCCAGCAGGCAGATCAGACAAAGATCAATGAATTGCCCAAACTGGAAACCAATGAGCCTACGTCACTCCAGCATTTAAACCTCTTGCCCTCATTCCCAACTTCTGTACACCTCCTGCTGCAAACCTCAAAGCCATCTCTCACTGGTGTTAGCCATTAGTAGGCATAGATACCTGTACTTCCTTTCCAGGAATTACACAGCCCAGGGCGTATTCCCTTCCCTTTTTATATCACAATCTTCTCTGGTGCACCATCATCAACTGTCAGACCCCCAGTCCAGTTACTCTCGACAACTCTCTCTTGGCAGTGATAAGTTTATTGAGATACATGCAAGATCCAGAAAGTCACTGTATTAGAACTGAAGACTTTTGGCGGGTACAAACTTAATATAGATAATTCGAATAAAAGCCCCTTCCTCCCCCCAGGCATATGTCGCATTCACACCACGCCTAACATTGCCATCCCAACCAAGTGAAAGATATATGTCTTGGTTATCTACAGCTCAAGCTGGTACAGAGAATCTCTCAAGGACACGCGAAGAAAGTTATGACTTCTAGAAGCAAAAGTTCCATTCTCTCACTCATTCACTTAACCCCCCCTCCCCACAGGAATTCCCTCCCCCCAATAGCTATGGCAACCAAAGCAAGCAAAGCGAAGCATGGTTTGACATCAACAAACTAGCCTACATCCATGTTCCTCCAGATGCATTCCACAGGCCCTGATTCATAGAAAATTGTCATCAAGGCTACTCAAACTGGCAAGGTCAATTCTGTTGGAAATATGTCAGTTGCAAGGTCTAAATTCCAGTCATTATAGAGTTAAACTGTATACCTTGTGTGCTATTGTTTAGCCTGACCTGGAAGGAGACCTGGCTCAGAGCCAATGCAAACAAAGCCCCCAAAACTGAAGTCTGTTTACAAACATCATTGGTTAATGTAATCAAGTGATTTCCTTCTAGGGGTCAAGAAGAAGGAGAATCTCCATTGTTGTTACAATTGTTGTTGAGAGACCGTGTGGTCAGTCTGTAAAGCTGTAGAGATGTAGTCTTTGTTATTTTGTAGGTTTCCTGTGTACCCTACCCTTAGAAATAAATATTTTTAAAAAGAAAGAAATGACTTCTCCATTGCAAACCTTCAAGTATTTAAGTATTTTTTGCCAATTTTCCCAACAGATTCTCCCAACTGCAGGCTAATCATATGCAATAATCTGACTCACAATTTTTAACCCTACCTCTGGTTTGCTCCATTTTCATCACAAAACATTCTGGTCAGCTGTTTGTGGCCAGTTAACATGATAGATCTACAAGGAGACAGTTCCCCAATCCAGAGACAGACACAAAAGAACCTGCTGTGGGAGGAACCATAGAGAAGCTCAACCCTCCACCATAAACTGCCGTATTGATTGCGCCTCAACGTTTACAACTTTGGGTGGGTGTACTATTTCTGAGAAGCCTTCTGTTCCAGAATAACATAACACCCCTCAGGGTGTTCACATGAAAGTACAGAATGCAACAGCACTCCAAAACATACACAGCACAGTGCTTCCTTCCTCCGTATATGCTGCACTCTGCCCTCATCGAGCCAGATGGCATCCCCCCTTCCTTGCAACTTCAAGCTCAAGCGATTCCTTACCTTTGCTGGACAGATGCCTCCATGTCACCGTAGGTTCTGGTCTCCCAAAGGCCAAGCACAGGAGGGTTACACTGCTGCCTTCATTGACGGTGATGTCTCTGGAGATGTTTATGATCTGGGGAGGGACTGTAACAAGAAAGGTGGGAAGGAATTAATACCTAAGAAAAACATTTGCCCCCCCAGACGGAAGAAACAGTCAGACAACGAGGTTGGATGAAATAAGGCCACTTTATTAAAATATTAACTAAACGGCAAAGGGCATAAATGAAGACAGCGGCACGGCAAGGCCTGGAGTCGCTTTGACCACCATCCTTAACTGTATAAACGACAAGACACCACAGCCCTGGGTTGGAGCCAACTGTAAGTCGCTTACAAACCCAGCCGGGCCAATACTTGGGATGCGCCTTCAGGAGCCCTCAAACACCACCGCACGGCCAGCACTGAGTCTCCATCGTGGCCATCCCCATAGGCAGTCTGCAAGCCTCATCCCAGGCCGCACAGCTGCAGGGTTGATCCCGCAAACCCCTCTACACCCCCCCCCAGGGGTTATTAATTGCTGCGCAGGCTCCGCTCCCCCTTCTGGAATGAACGCGGCACCGCAGTCTCCCCTATTCCTCCTTACAGGGAGGCAAACGAGGCCCGCAAGAGGCATGCCGTGGGCTGTCTCTTGCGAGTCGGATTCCCAATGATGTTAGCAATGGAGGACATTCCACTCCTTCTGGTCCTTGGAAAACCAGGAATATTTTGCCAAACATCTGGCCTATGGTCCTTTCTGCATTTGCCTGCTACTCCAGGTTTTCTTAGGTCCTTTTGGCACTGGACCTTAAATCCTGGTTCAGCCCTGTCCCTGAACATACATTCTACACTCCACGCAAGTTCACCCCTGCAATTATCTCGGGGTATTTTTTTTGTTTCCACATTACATTTCCGGTAACCCCGTTTTCACCCCACACTTGTCCCGGGATAAACGGACGCTGTCATAACCAGGGATAAATGCAAGGTATTGTGTCGCCAGCTGAACTCTGATAAAACCAGGGATGAGATCTGAGTGCGGAAAGGACCTTAGTGTTCGAGTCGAGGCAATTTAAGTCCACGGGAAAACAGCATCCAAGTAACCCGGGCCAACAGCAGGCTGAAACCGGGCTGACCACTGAAGGGAGGTCATGGAATGCAGAATGAGGGGAAAATCCGGAATAAAAGGTTGAAGTTGATTTCAGTGCAGAATGGGGGGAAAAAACCTGGATTAAAAAGAAGGTTGATTTCAATTTTAGTGTAGAATTGCTGGGAGGACACCGCGGGGAACGTGGATTAAAAGGAGAGTGCAGGGAGGGGCTGTGTTCTGCGTGTGAACCAGACACTGAGAGGGGGTGATGATCCCAGGATGACCCAGTGAGCATCATGATAGAGTGGGGATTTGCACCTGGATCTCCACAATCTAATCGCCACACCACACTGGCATTGACTCAGATGCAATTAGTATCGAACTTGGGCTCTGCAGGAAGTGGACTCTGATCAATTTCCCCATTCAAGGGCTCATTTTGTCATTAACTGATGTCGCAGTGCCTTTAGGAGTGCAAGAGAACTGAAACTATGCTAGAGAGTACCAGACATACATGGGTAAGCGATATTTCTGGGCCTCTTGCCATTCCCAACCAATGGAACAGCAAACACAGCTTCCACTGGCTCCGGTCTCATGGCTGGTTCTTGTGTTTCCCGTGAGCACAAGAGCTAGGACTTGAAAATGCACCTTGCCACACCATGAAAGTCTGAAAGAAGAAGAAGGGATTGGATTTATACCCTGCCCTTCACTACCCAAAGGTGTCTCAGAGCGGCTTACAAACTCCTTTCCCTTCCCCTCCCCAAAACAGACACCCTGTGAGGTAGGTGGGGCTGAGAGAGCTCTTGACAGAAACTGCTCTTTTTTCAAGAACAGCTGTGCCAGAATTATGGCTTGCCCAAGGTCATCCAGCCAGGTGCAAGTGGAGGAGTGGTGAATCAAACCCGGTTCTCCCAGATTAGAGTCCACGCACTTAACCACTGCACCAAACTGAAACAGGGAGACTACCTAGAAAAACCTTCAAGCAAGCCTGCATGCCACAATTTCTGTTTCTGATTAGGAAGCTGCCCCCCTTAATCTCAATGGGCACAGACTAACGACAGTTGCTTGGGGCTGGCATCACTTGGCAATCACACCTTGTTCATCACTTGGCAACCACACCTTTAAAAGGAGAGCCTGTGAGGAAGGCACAACAAATAAGCAGCACAGACAGGACTTTCTAGTGACATGTAAGCTGCTCACAGCTGAAACAGTAACTGGGTCGGCCGTTACAAGTGGCATTTGCAAACGCTCAAAACCGTCTTCAAAAAGTGGCTCATGGGAGGTTTCTGTGCATGCACGTTCTTGCACTGCGACATGGGAATTGTAGTGCAGGCACGGAGGAAAGCAACACATGACCTAGGCAACAATATGACGCTTCTTTTCCTTTTGGGCACAATTGTGTGTCACTTGATGCATTGTCCCACCTGTTGTATTTACTAGAATGGTTCTCCTTGTAGCAAAGGAGTTCACAGCCACTCCAGCAGCTTGTACTTCCTTATCCGTGCTCTTCATCACAAAAATGGGTTAGCGCCACAGATTCAGCTGAGAACCATTTCCGTGGTCATGTGGCCGGCATGACTAAACACCAAGGCGCACAGAACGCTGTTACCTTCCCACCGAAGTGGTACCTATTTATCTACTTGCAATTTCTTGCTTTCGAACTGCTAGGTTGGCAGGAGCTGGAACTAGAGATGGGAGCTCACTCCATCATGCGGCACCCAGGTCTCGAACTGCTGTGGGGACTTGTAAATGGCGGAAAGTGCCCTCAAATCACAGCTGACATATGGTGACCCCACAGGGATTTCGAGGCAAGAGACATTCAGAGAGGTGGTTTGCCATTGCCCGCCTCTGTGTCACAACCCTGGTATTCCTTGGAGGTCTCTCATCCAAATATTAGCCAAAGTTGAACCTGCTTAGCTTCAGAGATCTGACGAGATCAGGCTGGGCTGGCCTGGCCTGGCCTATCCAGGTCAAGGTGCCATGTACTCTGCTCAGAGATATACTGTACATATCTACAGGATGCAGTGATGGCAGGGCAGCTTTTCAGCTCACCACGATGCCACCCCCAAGGGTGAAGTCAGAGAAATCAATGTCATGAATTCACTTATGCAGGATGGGAGGCAACCTGGTGACACCAGCCACTAAGAGGCAGGGCACACAAAACACATGAGTAGCAGTGCATCCAATATTAACAAAGCATGGGGTTATTTTTACCACCCCTCCCAATTCAGCCTTAAAATATATGTGATGGGAATAGACCCGGGTATGTGCTTTAACGAAGGACAAGGTTAAAAAAACATGCTTACAAATGTCATATCTGACATGCTACTTGGGCATTTTGTGCTTAGGTATTCATATATAAGGGGAGCTGCGGTGGCTCAAGTGGTTAAGATGCTGAACTGCAGGCTGGAAGGTCGGTAGTTCAGCAGTTTGAGACCCGAGTTGCCGCATGACGGAGTGAGCTCCCGTCTCTGGTCCCCGCTCCTGCCAACCTAGAAGTTCGAAAGCAAGAAATTGCAAGTAGATAAATAGGTACCACTTTGGTGGGAAGGTAACAGTGTTCCATGCGCCTTGGCATTTAGTCATGCCAGCCACATGACCACAGAAACATCTTCGGACAGCGCTGGCTCTTCGGCTTGGAAATGGAGATGAGCACCGCAACCCTAGAGTCGGATTCGACTGGCTTTCGAGCAAGGGAAACCTTTACCTTTACTATTCACATCTAATATTCTCCTAAAGGCCAACCCAAAGAATCAAGCTTGTTTCTATTCATATATTTGAATAACCTCAACTTAGGTCCTGTTCCTTTGTCACAGAATGCTGGGAGCTAGGCATGCCAGCCTCCAGGTGGGACCTGGGGACCCCCCAGAATTACAGCTCATCTACAGACTACAGAGATCAGCTTCCCCTGGAGGAGATGGATGTTTTGGAGGGTGGGCTCTGTGGCATCATACCCCACTGAGGTCCCTGGTTTTCCCAGGCTCCATTCCCAAATCCCCATGAGTTTCCCAACCTGGAACTGGGAACTCTACTGGGAACCCCGTAATTGTCTCCCTAGATTGTCCAGATCCATTAGTTCCGTTCCGGAGACATCTTGTAAAGGCTGAATTCCAGTTCTCATTTTTTTCCTCTGTCTCCTCCAACCCTCCAACCCACATCCACCTTGCCTTTCAACTGGGGGGGGGGGAGATTAAGAATATTTTCAAAATATCTTGAAACCTCGGGGAAGGGGAAGGAAGAAAAGAGACATTGGCTTTCAATCCGTTAGTCTGCTCCTGGCAATATAACGTGCCACAGATTTAAAGGACAGCTGATGCCTTGTGGAAAGCTTTAAAAACAACCTATGGAGAGAAATGATTCAGCCTTTCTGAATCTAAAGGGGGGGGAAAAATTCTATATTTCTGTTCACTGGTTCTTTATTACAAAGGACACTGGCGCGAAAACATGTTCTTCAAAGCTTCATCTGCGTCTCTGCTGTTTATTCCCCACCTGAATCATAATCTCTTGTTTGTGCCTTCACAGTTGGTTGCTATGGAAGTTATTATGTCCTTGGTATCTCACTTCCCCATCACGACGACCATAAAAAAGACAACGGATCTGGTTCAAGGAGAAGGTGGGTCCCCCTCGGGGCTCCAACCAAGGTCCGTCAATGGAGTTTGAGCGAGAAACCCACGCGAGTCAATGGGTGTATATTCAAATACAGTTTATCCGGGATTACCAAAGCATCCATGGAAGATAAACTCTGTCACCACCACAGGCGAGGGTGAACGGCGAGCCGACTCTGATTGGGAACTCAGACAAAGAAACACAACGGCAGCTACCTCCCGATGAGGAGGATTAGGGAGCGGCTGGTTCCCTGTCCCTCTTTGTAAAGCAGAAAAGTCACAGGACTGCAATTTTTGTATCACAGCTCTGAAGAAAGCAGTGCCTGGCGTGTCCCTCGCCCTTGTCTTTAAGAGAACCATCCTTCCCTCAGATAGGTAGCCCTTTGAGGGTGGAAACCCTTGGTCTGGTGGTGGTGGAAAGTGCCATCAAATCACAACCGACTTTTGGTGAACTCGTAGGGCAAGATGAGTTCAAGGCACGAGACAAACAGAGGTGGTTTGCCACTGCCTGCCTCTGCATAGCAACCCTGGACTTCCTTGGTGGTCTCCCTTCCAAATAGTGACTGGGGTTGACCCTGCTTAGCTCAAGAGATCTGATAAAATCGGGCCAGCCTGCTTCTGTGTTGCAACCCTGGACTTCCTTAATCGTCTCCCGGGCTCTTTTTGTAGCAGGGACTCCTTTGCATATTAGGCGACACACCCCTAATGTAGCCAGTCCTCCAAGAGCTTACAGTAGCCCCTGTAAGAAGAGCTCTGTAAGCTCTTGGAGGATTGGCTACATTAGGGGTGTGTCACCTAATATGCAGAGGAGTTCCTGCTACAAAAAGAGCCCAAGTACTAACCAGGGCCAACCCTGCTTAGCTTCTAAGATCTGACAAGATCAAGGTATCCTGGTCCATCCAGGTCCCAGCAGAGAACTGTGGCTAGTCCAGTCAAATTTCTTTGCACTGCTCTGGCATCTCCCAGGTTATAAGACTTCCACCTGGCTTCTTTAGGGATGGAGCCAGAATGGAGACTGTTTCAAAAGCACGTGTACTTCTAAGCGTGTTGCAAAGAACTCACGCGCACCTGAAAACACAAGAGGGCAAACTGAGTTGGGTTTTACTTATTTAGAACCTCTGTACACTCCCTGCCCATGCAGATGGGCCCTGAAGGTGGCTAGCAAGGGAGTTCAAATATATACATTTTAAAAAAAAAAATCCAAATAAAACCATAATAAGAGTAAGGCAAACCTTCAACAAAGCACGGAGGAATTTAAAAAAATGGGTGCCAGTCTGTATTTCAAACCAGTTTGAAGGCCTTCCGGAAGAGAAAAGTCCTTAGCTTGGTCCAGAAGACTGGCTGGGATGGTGCAAATATCACCGCACAAGGGAAGATACTGCACAATTTTGGGGGTGTAGCCAAAAAAAAAACCCTCACTGGTCCCAGCCTATCTAACCTCCGCTAAGGCCAGAGGTTCCTATGGGAAGATAGTGTAATTCAGGGCTCTTTTTGTAGAAAAAGCCCAGCAGGAACTCATTAGCATAATAGGCCACACCCAACAGCAGAAACTCATTAGCATATTAGGCCACACCCCCTGATAGCACAGCTATTAGCACATTAGACCGCACCCCCATGTTACCAGAAGTGTGGTCATCCAGCCACACACACCTTTTGCTTCTTATTCTGTTTACCTTGTTTGTTGTCAAAACCCAGGGCCTTTTTTTGTAGCAGGAACTCCTTTGCACGTTAGGCCACACACCCCTAATGTAACCAATCCTAATGAATTTCTGCTTTTGGGTGTGGCCTATTATGCTAATGAGTTCCTGCTGGGCGTGGCCAACTCGGGAGCCAGCCGGAACTCCGTTCCTGTGCGTTCCTGCCCAAAAATAGCCCTGCTGTATATGAATCTCAATGCTCCGGCAGGTTGCATGGAAGAACTGTGTGTCTGGAAGGTCCGCTCCCAAGGTCAACTCCAGGGATCCCCAACGTGGTACCCCTGGGCATCACAGTGCCCACAGAAACCTTTCCTGGCACCCACCAAGTGTTTTCAGAAAGTGAGTGGGGTCTGGTGAGGCTCTTGCTCAGGAGGGCTTCTAACTGGGCCACTGGAGATCCCATTGGCTGTGTAGATTAACATTGTGTTGGCAGCAGCTGCTACCAAAGCATTGGTTTTCTTCTCTCTCAGTCATCTCTCTCAGAGTATCTTTTACAATTACCCCTCCTCCCTGTACTTGGGCCTCCTCTGTGTGGTTGGCACCACCTCCCGCAGCTGCTATTTCGTAGTTAGCTCGACTCCTGCAGCCACTATCTGGAGGTTCTGCCCACCGCCCTGTGTTTGAATTCCCTTTTTTCTTTTTTTTAAAAGAATTTTATTAGTCTATACATAGAAAAAGGGAAGGGGGAAAGAAGGGAAAAGAAAAGATACAGAAACATATTTAAAAAGTCCAATTTAACATTCTGCATGCAAATCATCCCATGAAAACTTCACAGCGATTATAGCCATCGTTCTTATTGTTCTTCGTGTAATCTTTAGTTTCTCAGTATTTGTGTCTTAACCAGTCATAAAATGCCCTCCAGGGTCCCATCAATTCTTCCTCCATTTCTCCTTTTAATATATTTGTCAATCTGTCCATTTCGGCACAATCCATAATCTTCGTTATTAACTCATAAAGCCCTGTGTCCGAATTCCAAAGGTGCCCACAGGCTCATAAAGGCTAGGAACTCCTGGTCTACTCTAAGGTTGGGAATTTTTACCCAAACTGAGTACTCCTTCTGCTCCTATTTGGGGAGAGGCGGGTAATAGGGGGAATCATTCCAAGCCACTGACTATGTAGGCGAAAGGCATATATTCTCATTCTAACTAGGAGAGTTATGTATAGTTTTTGGATGAGTGACCTTGGAATACAACAGCAAGACGTGGTAGAATGTGTTGCTGCCTACTACCTATCTTATCTATCAAACAGATTGTGCATTCTCATGAAGTTTAATAGTGTGATGCTAATGGAATTATGTGGCAGTCCAAACTCAGAACCACTTCCCATGAGAATAAATACATGCAGGCTTTGCACTGCTGGAACTGAATGATAGGAAATGCCCTCCCCACTAGGGCTGCCAACCTCCAGGCGGAGCCTGGTGTTCTCCTGGAATTACAACTGATCCCTCCAGGCTGCAGAAATCAGTTCCCCTGGAGGAAATGATAGCTCTGAAGAACAGAATCAGTGGCATTGCATCCCCACTCCAAACTCCACCCTCCCCAGCCACTGCCCCCAAATCTCCAAAAAGTTCCCCAGCTGGAGTTGGCAACCCTGCCATCCACTATTATCACGTGCTTGTGCACATTTCCCCAGTCATTCATCAATCAATCTGTTGCACTGATTAGCCAGAGACCATAAAGAACACGAGCGTCGAACATTATGTATGGCACCCTGACCTGGATAGCCCAGGCAAGCCCAATCTCATCAGATTTTGGAAGCCAAGCAGGGCTGACCCTGGAAAGCATTTGGATGGGAGACCTCCAGGGAATACCAGGGCCAGGAGGCCAGAGGCAGGCTGTCAAGCCACTTCTCTGAATGTCCTCCGTGCTCCAGTAGGAGTTGCCAGAGGTCGCCATGACTTCCAGGCATGGGCACACACACAGACAAATGCAAAAATACACACACAAAGAAAGCCCTTATGTATGGCAGGGACCCCAACCTTTTTGAGTCTGTGGGCTCCGTTGGAATTCTGGCACTGTGAGGTGGATGCAGCCACGAAATGGCTGCCAGAAAACGACTGCTTGTAGGAGGCGGAGCCAGCCACACGATGAACGCTGCAAGCTGACTTTCAGCCACACAGTGAAGATCCTTGTTCTGTGGTGGCAGCTGCTGCCGAAGCAAAGGTTTTAAGCACCTGCACAGTCAATCAACTCTCCAATAGCCAATCAGAAGCCTTGCTGGGCAAAAGCCCCGCCTGGCTCTGCCCACTTTTTCAATTCAATTCAATTCAATTTATTACAGGTCTATACGACCGAAGTCTTGACCAAGAGGATACAAAAGGGGAATAAAAAAGGTACATAAAATAGACATAACATGTGTCAAGGTATGTAATCCCAGCCACATAAAACCCAGGCTGAGCCCAGAGGCCTACTTTTTACAAACACTTGGCGGGCACCAGCAAAGGTGTCAACTGGCACCATGGGCACCATGTGGAGGACCCCTGGTGTATGGTTTCTCAGGCGCATCAAAAGCAGAGGGTGCTGCATGAACCGCTAAAGCATTGGTTCGGAACAAATAAACTGCCCAACTGTTTTCGCCTCGGTATGTCAAGCAGAACAATTTTCGGGGAGAAAAGGATTCCGGGATCTCTAGAAACTGCAAAAGATGCCGGTAACAACTCTGTATGATAGAACGTCGATACAATACGTACCTGCATTGCTTTGGGCTGCTGCGTCTGAAGTCCCCCCCCCCCGAATGCCCTCACTTAGATAACGCATTATATCATGTCATGTCAGATCAGATCCCATTCTATTTATGATTGCTTTTCTTCCCCATGTTGTGTTTTGTGAAGAGAGATGATAGGGAACGAGAACAAATTATTATGAATCGCAAGGATATAAATACACGCCATGATTCCAGTGACATCACAAACCACTCAAGCTGTGCTCTGGTGGTTTATAATGATTGTTTCCAGAGCATCTCTCAGCATGTGTATTTATAGCCTTGTTCACAGCTTTCCCTGTCCTTAATGCTCATGCGGCTCACAAATTTTGCTTTCCGATAGCTGCAAAATTCTCCCCGCCTGGATTTCTCCCTGGGCTTTGAGGGTCTGAATTTACCTGAACTTATTCGCCAAGTCGTACCAGCTGTCATTCCTACCCCTTTTTCATTATTTCTGGACTAAGTTCAGACCACCACCCATGTATAGTTTTCAATCTCTATCTCGCATCTGTTTTTCCTTACAGGTTGCTGATAGTACCAATACACATTGGTTAATCACAGCACAGAAAGAAGTCTTGCTGCAACCACACAAAGCCATCGCTGTTCCTTTTTGCATAGTGCTTCAATTAATGCGTGTGTGTGCTAATGAACTTAAGGAAAAATACAGGCTGAAAACTGCCGCAAACTGTGCCAGGTACCAATTCTGAAATTGTTAAACCAGAAGGCAGAAAAACTACAACAGTGGACCCCAATGTGATGCCCGTTGGCATCATGGTGCCCGCCAGCACCTTTCCTGGTGCCCACCAAGTGCTTTTGGAAAGTGGGAGGGGCTAGGTGAGTCGTTGGCCCAGCACGGCTTCTGATTGGCTGTGCAAATTAAAAGGCACCTATCAAACAGAGCTTCTGCCTGAAATGTCAAATTGTCACTATTATGTATGGGTAGAAGCCGATCCACAGAACGATCTCAGATTAGACCAGGAGACGTTCACACGAACTAACTTTGCCAGCTCTCTCCAGCCCTCTCTTTTCCCCCTACTCAATTTTCAGACGAGTGTAATCCTTTGCTTCTCTTACCATCCACCATCAATACAAAAGCCAGTACACAGGGCTGCTTTCCGTGGCTAGCCACGTTCCTTGGTCTTTTCAAAATGCGATGGACACATCTGTCATGCGCACGCAACGAAATGCTGCACATGGCTATAAACCCCTTCAGTGTGGCTTTAGCGGTACAGAGTCACAGCTTGTGTTCAGAATAAACAACTCTGATGACCAACATGTACGGTTACCGGACTCTAGGTGGGGCCTGGTGATTTCCTGCTATTTTGACTCATCGCCAGACAATAGAGATCAGTTTCCCTGGAGAAAATGGCTGCTCTGGAGGGTGGAGGCTCACCCCCAAATCTCCCTAGAGTTCATCCCCAAATCTCCAGGTATTTCTCAAACCACAGCTGGCAACCCTACCAACATGTCATTTCACATGACAAAAAAATATATTGATTGATTGATTAAATTTCTACCCCTCCCTTCTGGCCAGAGGCAGCTCAGGGCAGCTTACATATGCATCCAACAGCTGCTTGATCTGCAGAAACTGGGGAGCACAGAACCATTATTACTAGCTAATGCCCGAGGATCAAGCGACTGTTCAAAGCAGAGGCCAGTAAAACAGGCTCTTAGTTAAAAGCCAGGGCAGACATAAACATTTGGGGCTGGTGCCTAAAATAGAGCCGCGCCAGGCGAGCCTCAAGGGCTCCATAAATTCCATTAACGAGGCACCGCTACTGAACGAGCACTGTCTCTGGTCACCACTCACCTCCAAAGAGGGTGGCCATCCGCTAGGTGGTAGCTGGAGATCTCCCACTATCACAACTGATTTTCAGGCAAAAGAGATCATCAGCTCACCTGGAGAGAATGGCCACTTCGGATGGTGGACTCTACGGCATTATACCCTGCTGAGGACCCTCCTCTCCCCAAATGCTGCTCTCCTCAGGCTCCGCCCCCCAAATCTCCAGGTATTTGCCCAACCCAGAGCTGGCAACCCTACCTTCAGAGGCAGGGGCACATAGAAGAAGAAGAAGAAGAAGAAGAAGAAGAAGAAGAAGAAGAAGAAGAAGAAGAAGAAGAAGAAGAAGAAGAAGAAGAAGAAGAAGAAAAAGAAGAAGAGGAGGAGGAGGAGGAGGAGGAGGAGGA
>NW_015167533.1:1094400-1105025 GCF_001447785.1 Gekko japonicus | reverse complement strand
AGCTCTTTGTCAGAACTACAGCTTGCCCAAGGTCATCCAGCAGCTGCGAGTGGAGGAGTGGGGAATCAAACCCGGTTCTCCCAGATTAGAGTCCACGCACTTAACCACTACGCCAGACATAACAGCAGAACTTGTGAGGAAGATCTTAGCTGGCAGACTGGACAATGTGGGAGGAGGCAGTCCTTCAAGGACCGTGGCCCAAAACCATTTAAAGCTTTGCAGGTATGAACCAACAGTACTTTACTTATTTAATTCATTTATGTCCTGCCTTTCTCCCCATAGGGGACCCAGAGCGACTCACATCCTTCTCCTCTCCTCCATTTTTATCCTGACAACAACCCTGTGAAGTAGGTTAGTCTGAGAGGATGTGACTGGCCCAAAGTCACCCAGTGAGCTTCCATGGCATGAGTGGACATTCGAACCTGGGCCTCCTAGATACTAGTCTCACACTCGCAATCGTTACACCCCACCAGCTCTCTTGAGTTGCAGGCTATCCTCACTGCCTCCACACAGGGGGTTTGCTCTGCCCTGAATCCCAAACTGCAGCAGAGAAGAGAGAAGAGACTGGATTTATACCCCGCCCTTCACTACCCGAAGGAGTCTCAGAGCAGCTTACAATCTCCTTCCCTTCCCCTCCCCACAACAGACACCCCGTGAGGCAGGTGGGGCTGAGAGAGCTCTTTCGAGAACTGCTCATGAGAGAACAGCTCTGAGAGAACTTGTGACTGACCCAAGGTCACACCAGCAGCTGCATGTGGAGGAGTGAAGAATCAAACCTGGTTCTCCCAGATTAGTGCTCACCACTACACCAGACTGGCTCTCAGGGTTTTTCATCCACACAACATCATCATCCCCACATGCTCCTTATGTGGCCCCCTTCCTTTGTGCTGATGTTTCCGGAACCGGCTTTGAACTGGCATATGGAAACATCGGAGTCAAAACAGAGTTTCCAGAAGTGTGGGAGGGAAGGTACAGATTTCTGTGCCTTTCCATCCACATTCTGTCTCATTTTAGGGCTGCCAAATGCCCCCGGGGGGCGGATTTCCCCCCACTTTCGAGCCCCGCTTTCTGCTCCAGTGGAATCGGGGCCCGGGGGAAACCCCACCCCCGCGTGCGCGTCACCCGGAAGTGACGTTGCACGCTGGGGCCGGGGCCACACCATTTGAGGGGAAAACTCTTTGTTTTCCCCTCAAATGGGGTGGCCCCGCCCCCAGCATGCGACGTCACTTCCGGGTGACGCGCACGCAGTGCGCGCGCACTTTCCAGACATTGGCCAGGAGCCCCCCACTCCCGCCCAAAACATATTTGGCAACCCTATCTCATTTTCCCTCCCCCATTCCCTCACAGACACACACACACACCCGCCCTTCTGCTGACAGCCTTTTGGAACTAAGGATTTCACCAAGTATCGCCCTGACCTTGATGGGATAGGCTAGCCCGATCTCATCAGATCTCGGAAGTTAACCAGGGTCTGCCCTGGTTAGTGTTTGGATGGGAGACCACCAAGGAAGGTGATTTTGGTGACCGCATTCTCCACCACCACTGTTATGTATTGGGATTGAATCATCCCTGACTGAATCACCCCAGAGACTGGCTGAGCTTGGAGCACAAGAACAATAGCTGACCAGGATTCTGAAATAAACCCAACAAGTAGTAATGTTTTGGTAAATAACCTATCATGGGAAGTGTGTGAGTGTGAGTGTGAGGTGTGGTGTTTTGCATGCATATAAGCAGGGCTCTGACCCTGCTAGAGTTGTCTTAGAGTTAAGCTGAAATCACTAATAAACTATGAGCTGATCACTACAGGCATCTCGAACCCAGTATATTTCAACCAATAAGTACTTCACTACAGCACTCTAGCAATATACCTATTACCGTTTTCTTCAAGCCAGCAAAAAGCCTCCAAAGGCCCACAGTGGGGAATCTAGTTGGTGAGGGGGAACAGAACAAGAAAAATGGAGACTGGCCAAGTATGGACAGTCCATTGCCACAGTGAAAGACTCTGTGTCCATGGCAACCAGAAGTCCACAACAACAAAAAATCGTCCCCTGTGTGGAAGCCGACTTTGTTTTCTCTTAACAGGCGAATGTGGAATCTGAATTCATCTTCACAGCTTAGCCACCTTTTCAAAGTGTTTTCCCTTGGGTCTGCTAACATTTTCAATAGTGAGAGAGATGTTCCCGCAGAGGATCAGTCACAAACAAGATGCCTCACAGCACACACTGCAAGGTCTTTCGGAGGCGGTGGAAAGTTAAGGTTGCCAGCTCTGGGTTGGGAAGCCCCTGGAGATTTCAGGGGTGGAGTTTAAGGAGGGTGGGAAGGAACTTCAGTGAGGTAGAATGCCGTAGAGTCCACCTTCCAAAATGGCCATTTTATCCAGGGGAACTGATCTATGTAGTGTTGTCAAGTGGATTTTCGCCGGAAGCGGGGGGCTCCTGGCCGGTGTCTGTTGCGCGCGTGCACGCGCCACATGCACATCACCTGGAAGTGACGTTACGACGTCAGGCACGCTGGGGGCGGGGCCACAGCCATACGAGGGAAAACCATAGAGTTTTCCCTCGGATTGTCGTGGCCCCGCTCCCAGTGTGCCCGGCGTGGTCGCGTCACTTCCGGGTGACGCACACGTCGGGGAGGAGTTCCCCCCGGGGCCCGATCCAGCGGCGGCGGGGAACGGGCCTCTGGGGCGGGTGTTTCCCCGCCCCCCCGGGGGGACTTGGGAAGCCTACATCTTTGTCACATTGAGATCAGTTTTATCCCAGGAGATCTCCAGCCACCACCTGGAGGTCTGCAAACAAACAAACAGAATAATCTTTCATGCTGGACAAATCACACTTGAGACTACTGTCTTCTTATGCAGTTCTACTTACAACCAAAATCAGGGCTATTTTTGGGCAGGAACGCACAGGAACGGAGTTCCGGCTGGCTCCCAAGTTGGCCACACCCAACAGCAGAGACACATTAGGATTGGCTACATTAGGGGTGTGGCCTAACATGCAAAGGAGTTCATGCTACAAAAAAGGCCCTGGGTTTGGACAACAAACAAGGTAAACAGAATAAGAAGCAAAAGGTGGGTGTGGCTGGATGACCACACTTCTGGTAACATGTGGGTGCGGCCTAATGTGCGAATGAGCTGTGCTGTCAGGGGTGTGGCCCAATATGCTAATGAGTTCCTGCTGTTGGGTGTGGCCTATTATGCCAATGTGTTCCTGCTGGGCTTTTTCAACAAAAAGAGCCCTGACCAAAATTAATACACATAATAAATAGTTTTGCCACCCTGCATAAATGACAACTGCACCGGTGGAATAGTGACCTAGTAGTCCTTGAAAGGAGAAGTCTCTCTTCAGATTGATGCGGTCACCTCACCGGTTCATCGTGCAGAGAAGAGTTTCCAGAAGAAAGCAGGCAATAGGCGGCATGAGCTCATGACGAGCTGCAGTGAGAACCAAAGGAGCGGTGAGCCTGATTCCTAGCTACTTGGAACCAGTGTTCCCTCTAAGCTGAGTTAGTGTGAGCTAGCTCACAATTTTTTAGCCTCCGGCTCACACATTTTTGTCCTAGCTCAGGAAGGATGGCTCCAGAGCAAACTAATTTATGCAGTAGCCAAATCGCTCGCTCACAACTTTTATGCCAGTAGCTCACAAAGTAGAATTTTTGCTCACAAGACTCCACAGCTTAGAGGGAACATTGCTTGGAACATACTGGTAGACTCTGTGTCATTCTGAATCTTGCCAGAGCTGGGTTGAGCTCCATCACTAAGGAAAAGTGGCCTGACGAAGCCCTAAGAAACAGCAAAGCAACCTGGGCGTGCCGTCGCTGCTCCTTTGGTTCGCACTACAGCTTGTCCTGAGCTCATGCCGTCTACTGCGTGCCTTCTTCTGGAAACTCTTCTCTGCACCCTGAGCCGGCAACCGCATTAATCTGAAGAGAGACTTGTACTTTCCAGGACTATTAGGTCGCTATTCAACCGGTGCACTTGTCATTTATGCACGACGGCAAAACTATTTGTTAAGTAGAACTGTGTAAGAAGATAGTCGTCTCAAGTGTGACTTGTACAGAGCGACAGATTATTCTGTTTGTTTGTATTCCCATTTCCATTTTTTTGTGTTTGACCACCTGGAGGTTGGCAACCCTAAAGTACTGTCACGTCGCAGCCAACTCATGGCGACCCTGTAAGATTTTCAAGGCAAGAGATGAACAAAGGTGCTTTGCTGTTACCTGCCTCTTTGTAGCAATCCTGGACTTCCTTGGTGGTCTCCCTTCCAAATACTAACCAGGGCTGAGCTCAGGCCTGTAGCTACACTGGGGCATCTTGGGGCCCAGCCCCCTGACTAACTGCCAAGGCCCCCTGACTTCCCATCCAGCCCAGGCGCTCCCTTGGGGTGGGTGGGATGCCCCCTGACTTATTTAAGGTAAAGGTAAAGGGTTTCCCTTGCTCGAAAGCCAGTCAAATCCGACTCGAGGAGGCAGTGCTCATCTCCATTTCCAAGCCGAAGAGCCAGCGCTGTCTGAAGATGTCTCCGTGGTCATGTGGCCGGCATGACTAGACGCCGAGGCACACGGAACGCTGTTACCTTCCCACCGAAGCGGTACCTATTTATCTACTTGCAATTTCTTGCTTTCGAACTGCTAGGTTGGCAGGAGCTGGGACCAGAGGCGGGAGCTCACTCCGTCATGCGGCACTCGGGTCTCAAAGTGCTGAACTACAGACTTTCCAGCTTGCAGTTCAGTGTCTTAACCACTTGAGCCACCACAGCTCCGACTTATTTAAAGGGCCCCCAGATGTAAAAAATCCCGGCCACGGGCCTGGCTGGGCCGTCTTCGCTTCCAAGATCTGATGAGACCAAGCTAGCCTGGGCCATCCAGGTCAGGGAGTAAGGCCTTATAGCTGGCTGTATTTAAGGTGACCAGCCACAAAGACTCCCAGGCCTTTAACAGATTACATACGAGGGCATTTGGGCAGGGGTAGCTTCTCTCACCCCATATGACAAGCCCCGCCTGCCCAAATTCCATCTTTCACACAACCACAAAAGGAAGAGAAACTCGGGCCTAGTCGCCCAGTCCATTACATAATTTCGGGGCAGTTTATGATGATGACCCCAGCCAAAGGAAAGAAAGGAGTAGGAGAAAAATGGGTATAGGTAATTGCCTAGCAACTACTTATGTATCTTCACCCACTTCTCCCCACCCACTCTTGCTCCTTTCTAGAGCAGGCCTCCCGCTGACTACGTGGGGTGGAGGGAAGAGGCACACCGAGCTGAGAATCTCAAGTTGTGCGCACATCCTCACTCAGGAGGAGTATGGCCTGCTGTGCTGGTTGTGCTTCAAGGATCTTTTTATACTCACCTATATTTTCTGTCTTTAGCATACATTGTTATCCCCCCCCCTTTCCTCTATACATAACAGACGCAATGTTAAGAGAATTTTTAGCTGAAAATTAAAACTCTCGAGATGCCAGGAAGAACTCACAAATAGCCTGCTCAAAAATCAGATTTACCCAGCTTGCAGTGCTTCTTTCCCCCCAAGCGGAACACACCACTCCTGAATAGCTGCTTTGTCAATTACGTTTTCGAACATTTTGCATCTCCACAGTGTACGGTTGCCAGGTCCCTTCGAGACACTGGCAGAAGGATGGGGGGGGGACACTTTGGGAGCCAGAAGCGTCACCCCTGACGTGCCTACATCATTGGAAGTGATGTCACATGCCGTGCCTATGTCACCGGGAAGTGATGTAGGCCCACTGGGAGCAACACTCTGGTTTTTGAGCAAAACTCTATAGTAAAATTGCCTTCAAACCATAGAGTTTTGCCCAAAAACCAGAGCATTCCCCCTACGTCACCATCGTGCCTATGTCACTTCCAGGTGATGTAGGAATGTTGTGCCACATTGCTGGGAGGGGGCTTTCCTCTTGCTGGCCAACTGGCTAGTGGCAGGCAGCAGCCCACAAAACTGGGGGATCCCCCACCCCCAACTGGGGACTCGCACCCCTAGCGCAGTGGGTTGACACCATCGAGGAGGCAGTGAGCTAGTCATCCCTGTTGCCACATGTTTAGGCCGTACTGTGCTTTTGGTAGAGTTGCCAATCTCGGGTGGGGGTTGCTGGAGATCTCCTGGAATTACGACTGATCTCCAGATGTCATAAATCGCTTATTACTTATTTATTTAAAACACTTATCCCACTTCTCTTGGAGAAAGTGGCTGCTTTGGAAGTTGGACTGCAGGGCATTATACCCTACCGAGGTCCCTCCCCCCTGAACACAACTCACCCAGGCTCTACCCAAACCCGGAGTTGACAACCTTAGCGGCTGGGTTTAATGGAGATGGTAATTTTCTTAGTCTTCTGATTTATTTGGGGAGGTTGTAGGAAATTCTCAATTCCTCTCAACCCAGGCAGGAAGTCATGCCTGCAAAGAGTGGGAGGAGTCACTTACAAGAAAGACAGAACGTGGTTTAAAGATTCATCCTCCGTGGCAGGTTACTCCCCCCTGGAAAGGTAAGGGTGGAGAAGAGCAGTGTAGTGGCAAGGAGCAGGCACCTGTGTGTATGCAAGCACATGCATTTCACAAGTACCCTGAACACTTATGAATGTCCAAACTTCAATTTTTCTGCATTCAACAGGGACATCTGCAAAAAATCTGAGCAGGTTTGGGTCAAGTCCAGCATGTTTGGCCATTCATTATTTTTCTGTGGTCTTCAGGACTGTGCATAAATGTCCTTGGGATGTATGCAAGAGATGCTTAAATTGGTCACCTTTGCTTTATATTATGCAAATTGGCCGTTAGGGTGAATGGATACAAGGAGAACAGAGTTCCTGTATCATTTCTGCTTGGATAGAAAGGGGGGATTTGGAAGGCTACAGCTTGTCAGGCATAGTACTGCAAGGGTGCCAGATTCCTCCCTTTTAAACAACTGTTGCAAAGACAAAAGTCCTACCTGTGGTACGTTGATAAATTTTTCAGCAGTGTGCTTTATGGAAGAATGTTTGATGTGCCAGAATTAGGGATGGGCACAAACCACATTTTGCCATTCGTTTTGTGGTTCGTAGCTGAGCCAAGAACCGAACCTCAAACCCACATGAACTGGGGGGTTGGTTTGTAAACCAACCCAGTTCATATTGGTTCATGAGCCATTTAAAGTTTAAATCCCTGCTTTCTGCTCCCCATGAAAAGCCATGGGGAGCAGAAAATAGGGGGGAAATGGCTGGGAGCTATTTAAACCCCTGCTTTCTGCTCCCCATGGCTTTTCATGAGGAGCAGAAAGCTGAGCAGCAGGGAACTCCCTACCACTAAGCTGTTTTTTGTGAAGAGCAGAAAGATTGGGGTTTCAACGCACTTCATGAACCACCACAAACTGCATCAAAATTCATGACGAACTTTAGTTCATCAGCTGGTTTGTGTCCATCCCTAGCCAGAATTCCTAGCAGTTTTGTAGTAACATCATTCTGCACGTACATGCTGCTTTCTGGAAGCAACTGTGGCTATATAAAGGACTCAGGAATGAACTACCATGCCTTTTGAAATTAACTAACCAAGATCTGAACCTAAATTACCTTTGTTCTTTAACAGATTTAATATACTGAATCCAATCCCTAAAAACAAGTTGTCTCTGGCAGTCTTTGGAACGTACTGCTATTTCAGCCCCATAACGGCAGCTTTTCACAGCTGTATGAGGCAACAGCAGCAAGGGAGGCACCAAATAGTTCGAATGGCACAGCAGCATATTCCAACCAGAAGAATTATGGATGCTTTTACCAAAGATGACTGTCTCCATACATAGGAACATCTGTGCACAGCATTTCTGTGTTCTGCCTATCATTGCACTGTCCCCAGTGCCTTGAAGAAGGCCTTCTTCATTCTGTATAACTCTGGTGTTGTTCCTGCCTGTCTACTAGGCATGGGGGGAAAAGTTTTGCTTTTACTCTCCGAAGAGGGTGCTTGCCGTTTGCCCATGGCCAGAGGGGAAAGACCCACTGGCATGCCTTTATCCCCTATCGGCACTCAGTGAAGTGGAGGAAGAAAAACTGAGAAGTGAAACAGTCATCTTCCAGTGCTTTGATGTCACTGCTGGCTACATAACCGGAAGTGACATAATTGCCTTCTCGGAGTCATCCAACATTCTATGGGTATTGCCACAGAATACTAGAGAAGGAGAATACGAGAGCATCCTGCGACATAGTGATGGTATTACACAGCCAGAAATGAAGTTCTCCCACTGGGAGATTGTTTGCCCATTAGGCAAGTTCTGCTCCCATCAGTCTTCCGGGGTTGCCAACTGCGGGCAGGCAAACCTAACACAGGCAGAGGATACAGAGGGTATATCATTCCTTCAGCAACAGGCAACCACCTGTAGGAGAGAGAAGCAAACATTTTGCTTGTTGTAGCTCCTCTCATCTTCATGCTGTTTTTCTTTAAAAGTAGACCCCCCCACACACACGCTTCCTGCTCATGCATCCCAGGAATGAGGAGGGGAAATCACTCAGTCCAGGATTGCCTTGGATTGAAGGGAGGAAGTCAGAGTAGGAAATATCTTTTCTACTGAAGCCCAACTGAAACGAATAAGGAAGAGAATGAAGAAAAACAGAGAGATGTAATGAATATAATTGGCCTTATGCTCATCTCTCTCAGCTAGGCTCAAAAACATGATGAAATATCACATGTTCTGTTGTTTGATTGCAGCAGTCTTGAGTTTTGCCCTGGATCTTTCCAATCATTTTTATGTGTAAATAGTTTCTAGGTTAAGCAGAGAGGCATCTGTGCCGGACTGTGTTAGCTGTACGGGTCGCAGCCCAAGACTGCCCCTTGCTTTACCCTCAGAGGTATCCAGTAAACGGTGGAGGGGCGGGCTTCGGTAGGCCCCGCCCACAACGTGTTGCCTCTCTCTTTTTGTTTGCGAAATATAAAACAGCCTCAAAATCGCTGATAAAAACATGATAACCGAGTCTCATTACAGCCAAAGACAAGTCTCATATTTTAGCATTTTTATTAAAGCTTTTTAAATTACTGAGTGTCTGGTATATTCAATACCAGCCTAAGTGATTTATATTAGTCTATCCCCAGATCCTCCATCTAATAAATAACTTGGCAATCTCCTAACCCATAAATATCCCCAGTCCAGGCAAAAAGCAATTAAAGCAAGCAAAAAAAAACCCAAAAAACTGCCGCTTGCCAGAGCTCCAGACTGCAGTGTCATTGGTTACTCCGCTTGGATTATTTTGCGCTGCTTATTCTGGGATGGAAGGGGGGGAGATCAGTTCCAGTCCACCCCCCTATCTGGAATTTATGCTCTCGCTCCCATTTAAAAACAAGCCACATACAAAACAATTTTTAAACGTTAAACATGTCACAATGATGCAGAGATGTTACCGAGGAAAACATTATTTCCAGCAACAAGTGTTCCCCAAGCCGCCAGAGACAGCTTAGGCAGCTAAAATATTGTTAAAAAGCACTTCAGGAAACAGTGGAGCCCACAAAAAAATGTTTAAAATGCTGCAGCGTTAAGCATTGAGACAGCAGACTCAAATGTTATTAAGGGCTCCCAGGTTGTCAGTCTGGAATATATTTCAGGTTAATAAGGTTCACTTTCAAGCTGAGTAAAGGACACTTTTTTTGTATTTTAGGAGGGCAAGTATGGACGGAGGGTTAGGGGAGAAGTGGGGAGGGGGGCGCAGGTTGGAGCCCAGAGACATAAAATGAGAGAAGCCTCTGAAAATGGTTTTGCTGTTAACTACAAGCTGGATCTGCTTTACCCTTATAGACAGGGTGGATTTCCAGTGCAGAAGTTTCCAGTGGCTTAATGCAGATACTCTGATGCACAGCACAGTTCCCTCAAAGAAGAAGAAGACTGTACTATTCCAAAAGGCAAGCGGGGGTGTCACATGCTCTGAATGCTCCCAGGCATCAAGGAAGCCAGAATGCTGTATCACAGTACTGGGTGACTGAAATATACTGGGTTCGAGACGCGTACAGTGATCAGCTCATAGTTTATTCGTGATTTCAGCTCAACTCTAAGATTGAAAAACTGGCCTTGCAGCCCTGTTTATAAAGCCTGCAAAGACCACACCCCAGCACAATCCACCACCACCAACAGGCTATTTACATTACAACTACTACTCTATAGGTCCATTCCAGGATCCTGGCTATCTATTGTTCTGGTGGAACAAGCTTAGCCAGTTTTTGGCCTTGCAGCCCTGTTTATAAAGCCTGCAAAGACCACACCCCAGCACAACCCACCACCAAAGGCTATTTACATTACAACTACTACTCTATAGGTCCATTCCAGGATCCTGGCTATCTATTGTTCTGGTGGAACAAGCTTAGCCAGTTTTCAGGTACTGTTCAGGCTCAGTACATAACACCGATGTTCTCAGCGTTGACAAGTCTTTTTTTGTGGACAAAGATACACCAAGGAGCTGGGGGAGATTGCATTTAATTAGTTTTAATTCCAGCAACACTAACGTTGCCAGCTCTGGGTTGGGAAATATCTGGATATTTCAGGGGTGGAGACTAGGGAGGGTGGGGTCTGGGGAGGGGAGAACCTCAGCAGGGTATAATTCCATAGCAGCCATTTCCTCCAGGGGAACTCACCTTGGTCATCTGGAGATCAATTGTAACAGTGGGAGATCTCCAAGT
>NW_015167533.1:1088526-1093396 GCF_001447785.1 Gekko japonicus | reverse complement strand
GTTCCTATCTATACCTTGTGGCTAATAGCCACCAATGGACCTCTGCTCCATATGTTTATCCAGTAACCTCTTGTAGCTGTCCATGCTTGTAGCCGCCGCCACCTCCTGTGGCAGTGAATTCCATGTGTTAATCACTCTTTGGGTGAAGAAGTACTGCCTTTTATCTGTTCTAACCCGACCGCTCAGCAATTTCACGGAGTGCCCACGAGTTCTTGTATTGTGAGAAAGGAAGAAAAGTACTTCTTTCTTGACCTGCTCTATTCCATGCATAATCTCATAAACCTCAATGATGTCACTGCTCAGCCGCCATTTCTCCAAGCTAAAGAGCTCCAAGTGCTGTAACCTTTCTTCATAGGGAAAGTGTTCCAACCCTTTTATCATTCGAGTTGCCCTTTTCTGCACTTTTTCCAATGCTATAATATCCTTTTTGAGGTGTGGTGACCAGAACTGTACACAGTACTCCAAACGAGGACGTACCGTCAATTTATAAAGGGGCATTATGATACTGGCTGATTTGTTTTCAATTCCCTTCCTAATAATCCCCAGCATAGCGCTGGCCTTTTTTATTGCAGTCACACACTGTCTCGACATTTTCATTGAATTATCTACTACGACTCCAAGATCTCTCTCTTGGTCAGTCTCTGTCAGTTCAGACCCCATCAACATGTATTTATAGTTAGGATTTTTGGCTCCAATGTGCATCACTTTGCACTTGGCCACATTGAAACCCATTTGCCACGTTGACGCCCACTCGCACATCCTCGACAGATCCCTTTGTAGGGCCTCACAAACTTGGTTGTCACCACCCTGAACAACTTCATGTCATCTGCAAATTTAGCCACTTCAGTGCTTACTCCCAACTCCAAATCATTAATGAACAAGTTAAAAAGCATTGGACCGAGTACTGATCCCTGTGGTACCCCAGACTGGCAGTGACCTCTGCCCGTGGAGTCACTGCCAATCTGAATAGATAACATTGACCTTGAAGGAACAATGGTCTGATTCAGTGTAAGGTTCAGATCCTGAGTTCACAGATCCTCACAGATCCTGAGAGGTCCACGATTGAATCTCCCAAACATTGTGTTATTGGTTAAAAAAAAAACAGCCACAGCCCAATTTGGATTTGGACAGGGGCTCAGATTCTCCTGACCCTGTAACAAGCCATAGACCCTGCTTGGATTTGGACAGGGGCTCAGATTCTCCTATGCTGTTTCCCGACCCTGTAACAAGCCATAGACCCTGTTGGGAGAAACATACATCCTGATAGAAATTTCCATTATGTACTACAATCAGTAGGGGCAGGTTGAAGTTGGGAAGACAACACAAAGTAAAAATCCCTTCCCTTGACCTGGGCTGCAACCCACCTCCCCTCCCCTCCTCCAATGGCTACTACTTAGGGTTGGCAACTCCGTATTAGGAAATACCTGGAGATTTTGTGAGTGGAGCCTGGGGAGGGTGGAGTTTGGGGAGGGGAATAAACTCAGTAGGGTATAATGCCATAGAGTCCATCTTCCACAGCAGCCATTTTCTCCAAGTTAAACTGATCTCTGTCCCTTGGAGATCACTTGGAATCGCAGGAGATCTCCAGTCACCACCTGGAGGTTGGCCACCCTACTACTACTTACCAATAACAAAGGAGTCCTAGTCACCAGTTCCCTGTCCAGTTTGTGCTTCCTAACAGATTCTGAATGGTCACATTCTCTCCCCCCTCCCCCAGCCCCATGCCTTTCATTTTGCATTTCAAATTTGATAGAACATAATTTTAGGATGGTGCCAGTTCTCTAAGACAACAGACAAAAAGAACATAATTTTAGGATATTGCCAGTTCTCAAAGACAACAAACAAAACCGTTCTGGAATGCTCCCAGCAGAAAAGCTATCCTACATCTTCAGCTCTGCGGGGGATTCGTGTGCATGCAGATGTTCCAAGCAAAGAAGACATTCCCCCCCAAGAAACAGTGATTTACGATTTAAAACCCAAGGGGAGGGAGAAAGCCATAGATTACTGCTCCTCAAATGCCAAACTTGAACCAATTTCCTGTTCCCTCCGTTCCAACTCAAACAGCTGTTTCACAGCCACCCAGCTCTGTTTATGGATTTTATTTTCTCGCTCTCTCTTTTTAATTATTGTGATAGTCCCTCCTGGTGTCCAAATCCTCTCAACAATCTAGACAACGATCCATAATTCCTTCTGCTTCTTCTTTTTTTAAACAACCTGGGAAGGAAATTAATCTGTGCTGGCCTGGGACCAGCCAGTAGGTGAGACATTTACAGTGCAATCCTTTGCAGAGTTACTCCAGTCTAAACCCACAGAAGTCAATGGGCTTAGACTGGACTCAGTCTGCATAGGATTGCACGGTTAGTCTGTTGCCAAATGGTAGCAACCTGGAGAGCTTTTCAAAATATGCTGTAGGGTAGTCAGGAGACTCCTGCTAGTTACTAAGAGCAGCTGAAGACAAGCTCTGACACCGCAGAGTGTCCTCTTCGTACTGAAAACTTGCTGATTTGGAAGGGCCCAATGCACTCTCTGAGAGGGGTGGAATATGTATTTTTACTGCAGTTCCTTCTAAGGAACTCAGGGCAGCATACATCCCTGCCCCCAGGGGTCATTTCGTAGAAAAAGAGCTAGGGGAACTCATTAGCATAACTCATTAGCATATGCCACACCCCCTGACATCAGGGGCCCGGCGGTGGACCTGCAAGGCCAGTGGGAGTGCGAGGAAGCCCCGCCAAGGCCCTCCCTGGCCCCAGGCAGGCAGGGGTGGGGAGAGGCGGGGAGGAAGCAACTTACCCTCCCTCTTCTCCTGCCTCCTCCTGGCTGAATGAGGGCTGGAAGTGGGGCGGCCGGAAGCAGGGGGTGGGGCTTCGTCATGTGCCCTGCCCCCCTGCACCTCACCCGGGGGAACTGCGTTCCCCCGCGTTCCCCCCTGAAATGACCTCTGCCTGCCCCCCATTTTATACTTGCTACACCCCTGTGAGTAGATTAAGTGGAAAGGAGATGACTGGCCCTTAACGGTCAGGGACCTATGTATCTTCGGGACCACCTCTCCCGATATGTCCCCCGAAGGGCATTGAGATCAGCAGATAAGAATCTCCTGGTGATTCCCGGCCCCAAACATATCTGGCTGGCTTCGACCAGGGCCAGGGCATTCTCAGCCTTGGCCCCGGCCTGGTGGAACTCTCTGCCAAATGACATCCATGCCCTGCCCTGCCCGATCTATTCCAGTTCCGCAGGGCATGCAAGGCAGAGATGTTCCGCCGGGCCTTTGGGCGAGGCCAGCGACGGTTCCCTTACACCTGCCTGGCACCCTCCCCTCCTCCCCCCAAGAAAATCTGAATGCTAGGTATGCCATCTTGTTTAAATATTTATGCTAAATGCTTTAATACTGAGTTTTGTAGTTTTAACTGGTTTTAAAAATGTATTGGATTTTATGTTGTTGTAAACCACCCTGAGCCCTGTCTACATCCGTCATCTGAGACATTAAGAAATAAAAATAAATAAATAAATAAAATCGCCCTTGGGGTGTCATGAAATTTTAGGACCAAGGATTTGAACCTGGGTTTTCAAGGGTATAGTCTGGCACTCTTCACTAAAATACCAGTGAAGTTAAATCCAGAGTTGGAGCACCACCACACTTTCCAAACCATTCCCTGGGGACGTTTGCGGCTTCTCATCCAGAACACTGGTCATTGGTAAAGGTAAAGGTAAAGGTAAAGGTTCCCTTGCTCGAAAGCCAATCGAGTCCGACTCTAGAGTTGCGGTGCTCATCTCCATTCCAAAGCCGAAGAGCCAGCGCTGTCCGAAGACATTTCCGTGGTCATGTGGCTGGCATGACTAAACACCAAGGCGCACGGAGCGTTGTTACCTTCCCACGGAAGTGGTACCTATTTATCTACTTGCAATTTCTTGCTTTCAAACTGCTAGGTTGGCAGGAGCTGGAACTAGAGACGGGAGCTCACTCCGTCATGCGGCACTCGGGTCTCGAACTGCTGAACTACCGACCTTCCACAGCCTGCAGTTCAGCGTCTTAACCACTTGAGCCACCACAGCTCCGTTGGTCATTGGCACAGATGTATATAAATAGGTCCTTCGTCAGATGTGAATTTTGTATGGTGTCACCACAAACCTTTTGTTCTGCCCAGGGCCAGTTCCAGACTTTGGGGGATCCTTCGGGGGGGGGGCCCTTCCCACCCACTCACCCGTGTGTCCCCTTAACAGCCCACACATCCTTCCCTTCCCCCACTTGCAAGCCCTCCCACTGCCCGTCCATAAAGCCACCTGCATGGCCCTCAGCCAATTTGGTGTAGTGGTTAAGAGCGCAGACTCTAATCTGGGAGAACCGGGTTTGATTCCCCATTCCTCCACGTGCAGCTGCAGGTGTGATCTTGGGTCAGTCACAAGTTCTCTCAGAGCTGTTCTCTCAACCCCGCTTACCTCACAGGGTGTCTGTTGTGGGGAGGGGGAGGGGAGGGGATTGTAAGCCACTCTTTAGGGTAGTGAAGGGCTGGGTATAAATCCAATCTCCTCCTCCTGGCACTGGGCAGTGTGTGCAGCTGGAGCATGAGTGATGGAGCTCTCACTAGTGATCAGGCACAGAAAGGGCATGTTTGGGGGTGGGGTGGCTAGCAACAGTGGGCTCTGCCAGAAGCCCTGGGCTGTGGCAGCTGCCCCCACCTGAAGGTATGCTGATGCTGGCCCTGGTTCTGCCCATTTCCGTTGTTGCCCGATTTGTCTCCACTGACAGGCAAATTATTTTTAAAAGTTGACAAATGCATTAGTTTTGGGGGGGACCTGACAAACGGAAGCCGAAAATGGTGCAGAACTGAAGATTCACAGGTTGACACAAGACAGAAGCAACGGCAAATAGGGA
>NW_015167533.1:1087580-1088347 GCF_001447785.1 Gekko japonicus | reverse complement strand
TCATTAGCATAATAGGCCACACCTAACAGCAGAAACTCATTAGGATTGGCTACATTAGGGGTGTGTGGTCTAACATGCAAAGAAGTTCCTGCTACAAAAAAAGCCCAGGGTTTTGACAACAAACAGAGTAAACAGAATAAGAAGCAAAAGGTGAGTGTGGTAACATGGGGGTGTGGTCTAATATGCTAATGAGCTGTGATGTCAGGGGGTGGCTTAATATGCTAATGAGTTTCTGCTGTTGGGTGTGGCCTATTATGCTAATGAGTTCCTGCTGGGCTTTTTCTACAAAAAAAGCCCTGGAAAGCGCCATCAAGTCACAGCTGACTTATGGCAACCCCATAGGGTTGTCAAGGCAAGGGACATCCAGAGGTGGTTTGCCACTGCCTGCTTCTGTATAGCAACCCTGGACTTCCTTGGTGGTCTCCCACCCAAGGACTGATCAGGGCTGACTCTGCGTAGCTTCCAAGATCTGATGAGACTGGGCTAGCCGGGCCCATCCAGATCAGGGCAAGGGGAGCAGTAGGTATGTTCTTTCTCCATTCATCTAAGGTAACTGTGAGGCTCAATAGCCTTCGCTTGTGCCCCGCTTGAATCAAATGTAGTAACTGAACCACCCCAGAATGATCTGCAATGTACAAAGGTTCCTTGACATACAAGCTGATGAGGAAAGGGTTCTCTGAAGGAACACAGCTTGACAACCGCTTTGTCATAGGCATCTTGATGCCCTCTGTCAACCAGAGCTCAGAAGAAGAAGAGGAGGAGGAGGA
>NW_015167533.1:1081954-1087279 GCF_001447785.1 Gekko japonicus | reverse complement strand
GTGCAAGGAAGCCCCGCGAAGGCCCTCCCTGGCCCCAGGCAGGCAGGGGTGGGCAGAGGCAGGGAGGAACCAATTTACCCTCCCTCTTCTCCTGCCTCCTCCTGGCTGAATGAGGGCCGGAAGCGGGGCGGCCGGAAGCAGGGGGCGGGGCTTCATCATGTGCCCCGCCCCCTGTACCTCACCCGGTGGAACTGCGATCCCCCGCGATCCCCCCCGAAATGACCCCTGATAAGAAGCAAAAGGTGGGTGTGGTTGGATGACCACACTTCTGGTAACATGGGGGTGTGGCCTAATATGCGAAAGAGCTGTGCTGTCAGAGGGTGTGGCCTAATAGGCTAATGAGTTCCTGCTGTTGGGTATGGCCTATTATGCTAATGAGTTCCTGCTGGGATTTTTCTACAAAAAGAGCCCTGGACAGAACAATGGCTTGCCCAAGGTCATCCAGCAGCTGCAGGTGGAGGAGTGGGGAATCAAACCTGGTTCTCCCAGATTAGAGTCCACACACTTAACCACTACACCAAACTGGGTCTGGCAGAAAGTCAGTTTGAGACATATGTGTCTATAAAGTGCCATCAATTAGCAGCTGACTTGTGGAGACCCCAGCGAATGGCTTTCAAGGCAAATGAGAAGCAGAGGTTGTTGGCCACTGTATTCCTCTGCAAAGCCTTCCTTGGTGGTCTCCCTTCCAAGAACTGGCCCTGCTTAGCTTTTGAGATCTGACAAAATCGGCCTGCTTTCCTTCCCCATGAGGCATTATATACAAATAGCATAATCAATGGACAGCGTGGTTCTTGGGCTACACCATTTCTAGTTATGGGGGAGGAGATGCATGGATGAATACATCTTTGACTATGCACTACGCAAACCTTCTCCCTTCACACAGAAAACTAACAGGCCAAGTAGAGATGAGCTACACAAATTTTATAACTAGAGGGCATTTGGGACCATTACCCCCCCCCCCCTCAACTGCAGCCAGATTTCATATGTTTAGGAAAAGCTTTACCCATTTTCATTACATAAACCGGTCCTCAGATTTTCAGCATTAATGTGGTGGTATATTGTGTTTGGCTCAAGTGGTTAAGACGCTGAACTGCAGGCTGTGGAAGGTCAGTAGTTCAGCGGTTCAAGACCCGGGTGCCGCAAGACAGGGTGAGCTCCTGTCTCTAGTTCCAGCTCCTGCCAACCTAGCAGTTCGAAAGCAAGAAATTGCAAGTAGATAAATAGGGACCACTTCGGTGGGAAGGTAACAGCGTTCCGTGCGCCTTGGTGTTTAGTCATGCCGGCCACATGACCACGGAAATGTCTTCGGACAGCGCTGGCTCTTCGGCTTTGAAACGGAGATGAGCACCGCAACCCTAGAGTCGGATTCGACTGGCTTTCGAGCAAGGGAACCTTTACCTTTACCTTTATATTGTGTTTTGGGGTCTTCTGCCTGTCTGGAAAAAGTTTCTTTTGAAGACTGGTAGAGCCTTTCCCCCACCCCTTTATTCAATACATTATTTGAGAGGGTTGGCTAGATTTCTAATCTTCATCATCACTGTGGTTTTCTTTTCCTCTTTTAAATCTTTCATTCTCTACCATAGTTTCATGGCTTTTAATTATGCTTTAAAATTGATTTTATTATATTTAATATTAGAATTCCATGTGAGCTGCCTTGAGGTCCTGTTTAGGGCAGAAGGGGACCATGGAAATTTAAATAAATGAATACAGGAATTAGCCTATGGGTGGCTAGATATGTTGACAGGAGATGTAACCTACAGTGAAGATGCACAGCCGGCAGTGAATTCTTGAAGCTTTATTTTTACAAAATCTAGAAGTGTGGATGACGAGGGGCTCGTGCCAATCTTGAAAATGGGGGAGGGAGATTATGCACACAGAAGGTAAAGGTTTCTATATACTCAGGGGACTATGTAGGAATGTAGAAAACAATGATTTTGTAAATTAACCAAAGGGGGAGGATAGCTTGTTGAGGACTAAACATGCTGCATGTGGGACAGAATGTTGAGGGCAGAATGTTGAGGAAAGATACTGGAAATGGAGACTGTTTATATGTGGAGGGATGCAGAAAGAGGGGACAAGGGGTGGGGGCTGGTCACCAGTAACACACAGCCAGGCAAGTAATGCAATTTGTTTTCATACAATGTTGGGGATGGGTCTGGATAGGCTTGCCAACCTCCCAGTGTGGCCTGGAGTTCTTCTGGAATTGCAAGTGATCTCCAGATCAGCAACATTAGGTGGATTGTGTCCCCTTAGAGCCAACCAACCTTTTCACTGGAGAAAATGGTAGCTCCTGGGAGAAAATGGCAGCTCTGTGGTATTACGTGACTACCGAGATCCTTCTCATCCCCAAAGCTCCACTCTCCCCCAGGCTCAACCCCAAATCTCCAGGGACTTTGCAGCCCAGAGTTGGCCACCCTGGGTGATGTGAGGGGGGGGTGGTCACAAGGCTGGAGATCTCCTGGGATTACAACGTATCGCCAGGTGACAGAGATCAGTTCACCTGGAGAAAATGGCCACTTTAGAACGTGGACTTTGTGACATTATACCCCATTCAAGTCCCTCCTTTCCCCAAACCCTGCTGTTCCCTGATTCCACCCCCCCAAAAAAATCTCCAGGTATTTCCCAACCTGGAGATGGCAACCCTTTGCTGCTGGTCTTCTGTAGGAGTACCAGCCGTAATGTTTTATTATCTATTTAATTCATTTGTATCTCGTCTTTTTCACAAACGGGGACCCAGAACCGCTCATATAATTTCCCTCTCCTCCATTTTATTCTCACAAACAACCCTGTGAGGTTAAGTGAGGCTGAGAGTGTGTGACAGGCCCAAGGTCACCCAGCAAGCTTCCATGGTGTGAGTGGGGATTCAGACCTGGGTCTCCCAATAACTGGAAGTACCAGCTATAATGGAAAATGAAGTCCTGGCTTTCTATCTCCAGTTCATGCAAATGTTGCGAATGATGGAGGAGATACAGTTGCCATCTCTGGGTTGGGAAATACCTGTCAATTTGGAGGGGGGGGTGGAGCCTGGGGAGGATGAGGTTTGGGGCAGGGAGGGACCCCAGCAGGGTACAGTGCTATGTAGCCCACCATTTTATCCAGGGGAGCTGATCTCTGTAGCATGCAGATCTATTATAACAGAGGAAGGTCTCCAGGCCCCACCTGGAGACTGGCAACCATGGGAGGGGATCAGAGTTCTCATTCTTGTTGACAAAACCATCTCCCAGGCCTGGCAATTCTTGGCTCAAGTGATATCTGGCATCTCCCGCCCCCTTTTAGATTACATACCTCAAACCCCGGACAGGAATACAGGAGGGTGAGAAACTTGAAATCATACTTACAAACCGTCTCCATAGCAACAGTATGAAATAAACCCAACACCTCAAGGCTATTTTCACTACTTGAATATTTTATATTCAGTCATGAAATATCTGGGTTCTGAACAACATGTTGTGACATATGCAAATGCTGCCAGGTAATTTTTACTGTTGAGATGGCCCCGCATATTTTCCCCCCACGAAGGACAGAAGACGACCCGTGATTCATATAAGAGAGACACATACAGGGAGAGGCAGGAGGAGCTGGGTCGGCTTGGCCTAGACAACACCAGATGAAGGGCAGACATCATATTGACTTTCGGATGCTTAAGAAGACGTCAGAGTCGACTGGGAGGAATCCTTCTCTGGTGTGCCTTGAGGGGAAGGTAAACTGGTGCATCCTAATTGGGGAAGAGGAAAATGTTGCCTTGGGAACTCGGGAGGGAGAACCCTGTCACCAATAACAGGTTAGATGAGCTACCATTTAGGTCAAGGCTTACTCAGAGGCAGATCTGACCCAGCGTTTAGTCCCAGAACCCGTTTCAAATGCTAGATTCATCCCTACAATAAGTAAAGAAGTAATACTTCTGAGGATATGCTAGGCTTGCCAAGTCCCCCCGGGGGGTGGGGAAACCCCCGCCCAAGAGGCCTGTTCCCCGCCATCGGCGGATCAGGCCCCGGGGGGAACCCCACCTCCACGTGCGCGTCACCTGGAAGTGATGCAACCACGCCGGGCACGCTGGGGGCGGGGCCACGGTCATCCGAGGGAAAACTATGGTTTTCCCTCGGATGGTCGTGGCCCACGCGCTCCAGACGCCGATCGGGAGTCCCCCGCTCTGGAGGAATTGACACTTGGCAACCCTAGGATATGCAGAGAACGTTTCCCTTCCCAACAAACAGCTGCAATCCAGCCTTCTAAGGAACAGGCTTTCCAGGTGGAATGTGTAATAGTTCAAAAGTTCTCACACCTCTTTGCCTTTAAAATTAGGTACTATTAGAGTGGGCAAATCCTACTTAAATAATTGGATTCCCATTGATGACAAAGGGATTTGGAATCCTGTTCGGCTGGTTGAGGTTGAGTTTACACAGACAACGTGCATGGGTTGTGGAAAGCTCTGTCAAGTCATGACTGAACTGACTCATGGGATTTTCAAGGCAAGAGACAAACACATCCCTGGACTTCCTTGGTAGACTCCCGTCCAAGTACTAACCAGGGCTGACCCTGCTTAGCTTCCAAGATCTGACAAGACTGGGCCATCCAACTCAGGGTGCATGTCTGATTACATCAGTTTAACAACAGAGCTCTCTCTTTTATGTGTGTTTTTGCTCAGAATTGTTTAGCGCAGGCTTAATCCCTCTAGGCAAAACACACATTACAAATACAGAATAAACCCTCTTAATAACAAGTTTAACTGTGAACACTGACACCTAGTGGCAGAACCCAGCATTACCCCTTGGTGGGAAGGGAATCCTACCACCAAAAAAAGGCCCAGTTTCTTGTGCTAGCTCACCTTGCCTCTGGCAGCAAGGGAACACAAAGCATGCCATCTGAAGACTCTGACTGGTGGGCAAGTTCTGTGATTGAAGGCCCAAGTGGAATATTGATGAAAGAAAGAAATCTATTTGCATCTTTGCTTCCATAAGCTCACCTTGAACTAAGGGCACATCCCTCCTCTTTCAGAACAAGCTGGGATGTGAATGAGGGAAGGGGCTGTGGCTCAGCGGAAGAACCTCTGCTTTGAATGCAGAAGGTCCCAGGTTAAATCCCTGGCATCTCCGGTTTAAAAGGACCAGGCAGTAGGTGCATAGACAATATTGACCTTGATGGATCGATGGTTTGGTTCACTGTAAGGAAGCTCCATGTGCGTTCATGTGAATACCCAGTTTGCTAGCACAACGGGCTACCTAGCATAGTGGTAATCTTTAATAACTAGTAATCTTTAACCAGTCTAGTTGTGCAGGAAAGGGGGATAATCAACATGTGGAATTCCTGAGCTCTCTGGAGCATTCC
>NW_015167533.1:1050585-1081933 GCF_001447785.1 Gekko japonicus | reverse complement strand
CCTCTCCTCCGTATATTGAGAACACAGATCTACAAGTCTACGGCAAATTACTGATGTTTGAAAAACAAAATGAAAGAAGTCAATAAAGAGATAGGGGGGGAAAGTTTTCAGGGTCGCAAGACACATTTGTGGGAAGCTTTTATAGCAGCATTTAAGAACAAGTGAGCTGTTACCATGGCAATAGGTAAAAAAGCTAATCTATTATTTGTAACCTTTAGATTCCAAAAGCACCCAGCTGGGTGGGCAATTGACTTTCTTTTTTGTCTCCCAAAGCTCATCTGAGAAATTATAACAACAAATTAATACAAGAGAGGGAGGGAAGAGAAATGGAAAATTGCACATGTCTGTTCATTTGTAAAAGAGATTTATACAGAGGTAACTGGGGACCAAGACAGATGGTTCAAAGGGCTTTCTCCTGCCCCCCCTTTATCTTTGCCAGAAATCAATCAAACCTGAACTCTGAAGAGCTCATTTGGACACTCAGGTGGGCGCACGATGCAGTCCTCTAGGGCCACTTCAGAATGCTCATGGGGGTTGCCTGCTCCACTCCCCCCATGCCAAAAACTTTGCACATGTTCTTGCTCCCCAGCACTCACCCACCCCATCAAAATTTTTCTGCATGTGGAAACATAAACACCAGGAGACCTCACACAACTAGGCGTTCCAAGTGCAGAGAGATTGGGATGCGGGAAGGAGGCTGAAGTTGGTTCCTTATTTGCAGTTCCTTATTCATTCCTTATTTGTGACTTATTCACGAATTCCTCCAGAAACAATGAGGAGACTTGGAAAGCGGCTGGCACAAGAACCGGGCTTTGGACCAGGACACAGACTATATCCCCTCAAAGGGGAGAGTCCGCTGAAGATGGGGGTGTATGAAGTGTGGTGTTCCCGACCTTATTTTGGCTGCAGAGGGCACTTCCTTATTCAAGTCTCCTTTGAAATAAAGGCCTCCTGGAGGCCCCCCCCCCAAATAGAAGGGTGTGGGGCCAGAACCAGTGTTTGGACCAGGCAGCGTTGCATGTCTCCTTGCAGGGGACAGTCCCCAGAGTCTAGGGATGTGTCATTTGGGGTGGTCCAAAGATTGTTTTGTGTGTGCAGCCTGGCCCCAGTATCTGCCTGTGTGATTGTCCTGGGGACACCGCACTTTGGAGCAGATGGCACAAGAACCGCACTTTGGACCCAGACACAGCAAATGTCCCCTCGAAGGGGAGAGGCCACTGATCATGAGGGTGTTTCAAGTGTGGTGGTCTAAACCTTATTTTGCGTTGTAAAGGACAACCAGTTCCTTATTCAAATCTCCTTACCCAT
This sequence comes from Gekko japonicus, assembly GCF_001447785.1. Classification (NCBI taxonomy): domain Eukaryota; kingdom Metazoa; phylum Chordata; class Lepidosauria; order Squamata; family Gekkonidae; genus Gekko; species Gekko japonicus. The sequence goes on along the minus strand of NW_015167533.1, from coordinate 1,080,625 downwards.
ACCTTTTATGTACTTATTAATTTTATCCTTTTTGTCTGTATTTATTCTGACTGGTCTTATGACCGTAATAAACTTTTGAACTTTGAAATCTCCTTAGAAGTAGAGGCTTCTCGGAGGCACTCCAGATAGAAGGGTGTGGGGCCAGAACTAGTGTTTGGACCAGGCAGTGCTGTATGTCTCCTTGCAGAGGACAGTGTGGGGATGTGTTAATTGGGGTGGTCCAAAGACTGTTTTGTGGGTGCAGCCCAGCCCCAGTGTCTGCCTGCGTGATTGTCCTGGAGACACTTTGGAGCCGCTGGCAAAAGAACCGTGCTTTGGACTCGGAAACAGGATATATCTTCTTGAAGGAGAGAGTCCTGTGAACCTGGGGGTATATAAGATGTGGTGTTTCAAACCTTATTTTGGGGTTCAGAGCCTTCCAACTCTCCTCAGTGTTTCTGGATGAATTCATGAATAAGTCACGAATAAGGAATTAATAAGGATCTGCGAATAAGGAACCAACTTCAGCCTCCTAATGCGGGAACTGTTCCCAAATGGGTATTATGAGATGGATCCTGCTCTGTCCCATCATGTTTCTTGCTTGCATACGTTTGTGCTAGATTCCGTGCCTCATAGGCTTTGTTTTTATGAATTAACCTCACTCCAAGCACTAAGGGTCATCTTAGCCAGGATGGCCTCCAGAATAGCAAATTGTGTTTTAATTCAGGTGCTGGTCTTATGTTGGTCTGAAGAAACAGAACACAGTTTGAGTCTGGTGGCACCTTTAAGACCAGCGAAGTTTCATTCTGAGTATCAGCTTTTGTGTGCAAGCACACTTCTTCAGAAGTGTATCTGAAGAAGTGCGCATGCACAATACAGCTTGTACCCAGAATTTAACTTAAAGGTGCCACCAGACTCAAACTGTGTTCTGTTGTGTTTTAATTTACATCCTCTTAAAGGGGTCACTGGACTCAGACTTTGCTCTGTTGTGTTTTAATTTACATCTGATGCCGCTGAAACATCGAGGGTCACAGCACACACAAAAAAGATGGAATTTGTTAGTATAAAATATGGTCACCGCACAGGCGATCTTTTTAAGAAAGAGGTTTAAACAAATTCATCTCTCTTGAACTTTTTAAACTTCTGTTCTTATTCCCATTTTATCCTCACAACTACCCACTGGGGTAGATTAAGTTGAGAGATTGTAACTGGTCCAAGGTAACCCCAGTGGAGCTTCATGACAGTGTGTGGGATTTGAATTTGAGTCTTACAGTTCCTAGCCTGACACTCTAACCTCTACACTCTACACTGCTGGCATGACCTTGGATCGGTTATAAATTCTTTCACAGCTGTTCTCTCAAGGGCAGTTCTTGAGACAGCTCTCTCGGTCCCACCTACCTCACAGGGTGTCTGTTGTGGGGAGGGGAAGGGAAAGGGATTGTAAGCCGCTCTGAGACTCCTTTGGGTAGTGAAGGGTGGGGTATATAGCCAATCTCTTCTTCTTCTCTTCTACACTATGCTGGTTGTCCTACTCATGAAGGTCTCTCTCAGCTCCTGGCTGTGATACCTAATTGGAGCCTCCATGTGTAAGTGAAATGCCATCAAATTGCTTCTAGCGTATGGCAACCCTATGAATTAATGGCCTCCAAAATGTTGTGTCACTAACTTCCATGTACAAAGACAACATACCCTTGGTACAGTAACTATGTCTGCTTTGTGAGTAGGATTGCTAACTCCAAGTTGGGAAATTCCTGGAGATTTGGAGGCAGAGCTGGAGAAGGTCATGCTTTGGGGAGGGGAGGGACTTCAGAGGCATAAAATGCCATAGAATCCATCCTCTAAAGCAGCCATTTTCGCCATGGGAATGGACCTCTGTAGTCTGGGGATCAGCTGTAATTCTGAGAGATCTCCAGGGTCCACCTGGAGGTTGGCAACCCTATTCATGAGTCTTCCTAGGGTGTTTAGCAGGTCACTCTTTGAGTCAGTGTTGAACTAGCTGTATGGACTTCATAAACATCAGTCTGGCTGCACTTTCTTATGTCTTATAAAGGGGTAGTGGAGTAAGATGTACAGGTAAATTTCTGTACACAATTCTTCCACTTAAGAATGCCGACTAGTTCCTTCCCTTCAGTTCTGTGCAGGGATGTGTGAACGCACTTTATTTCATTTCTTTTTATATTTATATTTTTGTCAATTCTTCCAGTTCTCCATTTTTTGCTATTTGGTTGGTAGATTTGTTTGTGCTATACATGCCTGTTAAAAGTTGGGTTGCTTTTTAATGTATATATATGTAATTTATATGGTATTTATATGCACAGCATAAAGTTAGACACATAATACCAGTTTACTGAGTCACAAATAGCATGGGAAAAGACACACATTTTGTGGAGCAGCAAAACAGGAAATGGTGGATTTGATTTGCACAAGGAAGAAGAGAAATCTGAAGTCATCTCTAGCTCCATGTAATCAAAATTTCTGCACATGACTTTGGCCCTCACGACAAAGTTGGCAAATTCCAAATTAGGGCAGATGTGCACTAGGGCTTGTTACTGAATCACAGATACACACCGTGTGTGTCTTTCGGTTTCCAAACACATCTGAGCAATTTCGTGTCCCAGCATCGATTTCATCATCTCTGACGGGAAACGTGCACCACGGAATTAAAGATGCTCAGCCTCCTACCCCCAACTACCTCCTTAGGAGGTTACAAAATAAAACTGAACTATAATAATAATAATTCCCCAATCACTATGACTGCAGCTATTCAAACCAGCCCTGTAATTCCTCCCTCCCTGTAGGGAGCTTTTCTTGAGAAAGGAAGGAAGGAAGGAAGGAAGGAAGGAAGGAAGGAAGGAAGGAAGGAAGGAAGGAAGATACATGAAACGGCCATATATTGAATCAGATCTAGGGTTGCCAATCTCCAGGTGGCAGCTGGATTTCTCCCACTATTCTAACTGATCTTCAGGCAACAGAGATCAGTTCACCTGGAGAAAATGGCTGCTTTGGAAGGAGGATTCTATGACCTTATACCCCATTGAAGCCTCTCTCTTCCTCAAACTCCACCCTCCCTCAAAACCTCCAGGTATTTCCCACCCTGGAGCTGACAACTCTAATCAGATCATCGGTCCATCAAAGTCAGTACTGACTACTCAGATGCACTTTGGGTCTCCAGGGTTTCAGGCAGAGGTCCTTCACATCACCTACCACCTGGTCTTATTAACTGGGGATGCCACGGGTTGAACCAGGGACCTTCTGCATGCCAAGCAGACGCCCTACCAATGAGCTATGATCCCTTCTGGCTGTCCCTAAGTCTTAATGTCAACAGATCCCACAGGATTTTGTCATGCTGTTATCTAGGGTTGCCAAGTCCATCTTCCACCCCCAGTGGGGGACTTTGGGGGCGTTCCTGGAGGAGGCGGGGCATCCCGACGTGATGACATCATGTTGGGGATGTCTGCCGCCCCCCCCCCACGCGCCGGATCTCCAGAAATGGCAGTTCCCTGCACTTAAAGGAGCCAGCGTTTCCCCTTTAAGAGCAGCTGCGTTTCCCTTTTAAATGCACGAAGCTGGCATTTCCCTGGGAGCCTGATCTCAAGCAGAGATGGGCTTGGGAGAAAACACAGGCTTGGGAGGAAACACGGGTTCCACACACTTAAAGGGAGAGAGATGGGTGGCTGTGGGTGTTGGGGGTGGGTAGAACCCCCCCCCAAATGGGGGACCCCTGGCAAACCGGGGGGTTTGGCAACCCTACTGTTATCCTTGTAACAACTACTGGCCATTGTTCATATGTCATCATGGGCCAGGAACCTCCCACAACCAGAAAATGTCTTTGTTATCAGCTGTGACCACCATTTTCATATTCATGATAATGTTTTACATTTAGATTTTATTGTATTAATCAAATACATATTGTATAAATGAAATGTTACCCACCCTGAGTCCACTTGAGAGAAGGGCGGGCTATAAATTTGAACAAACAAATAAAGAAATGCATTTACAAAATATTTTAACAAAAAGCTGTTTCTGTTTTTTTGGTTCATAACTTGTATTCGTTTAAAGGTATGTCAGTTTCAAAGCCGCTGTGCTGAATAAGCTGGGCTTGTTGAAAGTAATGCATTGAACAGTTCACTAGGTTTACAACAGTCCGGAAATGTTGAAAATAAAATTGCACCAGCCGTGTGCCATGCAAGCTAGGAAGGCAGCTCTTGAACGAAGAGTACTGTTCCCTTCGCTGGAATTCACGATGGCACCCAACGGTACAGAGGATACATAATAGGGCTGCAGACCCCGGAGCTCTCATTAAGCCGCATTATCATCACTGTTCTGCCATTATCTTTCGCCAGACCTGGCACGGGAGCAGACGTGGGCCCGCATAAAGCCAGCCAACTAAGGATGTAAACGAATTTTGCATGCTTGCTGGTTTGGCTCAGACCTTAATTGTGCAAGTGGCTTCTTTTAAGATAAGAGGCAAATGGTGCAGCCGAGGTTTCGACTAAGGAACGAAACTCTAGATGGCGAATATACTTGACTTATGGACGAACCTTGACAACACACACACAGCCCTATACACTGACACTGGGTGCTCAGGGCTCAGAGATGAAAAAGCTGCCCCCCCCAACCTGCAGCTGCCTGGCAGGTCATTCTTTTGTTATGTTGATAGATCAGAGAGGTCCACTGGTACTTCTCAACAGGTGTTAACTGCTAGGAGAGAGAATCTTCTGATCACCAAGGTAAGGTTTTACAGTCATTTTGGAACATGCTTGCAGAAGGAGGGAAAAAAATCAACCGTTTGCAAAGGCTTAGTTTAAAGGAAAGCATCTGGAAATCAGATCTGGATTTTCTATCCTTTACATGATTTGTCGTCATCTGTAAACTTTGCTGCCACACTGTTTCCCCTGCCTCTTATCCCACAATTGCTAAGGTTTCTCAGGTGCCTTTGATAAGGGCTTCAGTCTTTCTCAGAATTCTTTGAACAGTCAGCAAGCGTATAGATAAAAAGTAGCCTTTTCTAACAAGCTCTGACTGATCATCCTTTTGTTCTATTGATGAGGGTTTCTATTTCTTCTCAATGGCTGTAAATTAGGAGATAAGAGCTCCAGGCTAGAATTTGGAAATGTTTGATTTAAAGGAAAGCACTTCACAATCAGCTTGGGATTTTCCACTCTCTAAATAATTACTTGTCATGTGTAAATGTTGCTGATACAATATAGACATCAGGAGACATCACAGTCAATGGGAAAAGTGCTAATCGCTAAACAGACAGGGGTAAAGCAGGTGTAAAACAAACATAAAATGGGCATATTTTAGCCAATTAAAATTCAGTGAGACAGCCAAACTTGTTTTTAAAAAAACAGGTGGAAAGAATTTGGACTTCTTGAACACAGGCAAACCAGAAGAGAACTAGAAATCTACAGGTCTGCATATCCTGCAATAGACCCAAGTCTGCCAACTTGGGTTTTCTCCAAGGAGGAACCAGAGTTTAAAACAGTTGACCGTATGACCTGTCTTTGAAACTCTCTGCCAATAAGGATGAGCAGAATGATCCTTGCTCCAAAGGAAAAAAAAAGTTTCCACAGTTTGTGCTGCCAAAAATAATCTGGGATAATAAACCCACGTGGACATTGGCAGCACTATCTAGCAACCTTAAATTGGATTACCGCATTGAAAACAACATTATAGCCTCAAAAAACCTATGCTGCCTATGTGGAGTGCAGATGCTTACAGAACAGAAACACAAACAGCAAGAAAAATTAATTCCCCTTTACAGAAGATGACAGGCCCACAGCCAAAGATTCAGCCCTTCTTTCAAATCAACACGGGAATATTAGCATTCTTCTTGCCCTGGTGGTGTCAAGCTTGGGTCTCGCTTGCCATAGAATGCTGTCCAGGCAAACTCCTGGTCTATTGCATTACGGGTTAACTGCTTTCTTAAACGTGCTTCTTTCACTGTTTTATCTCCCATGCCGTTTATCTTCTCTGCCAGGATGGGGGGGGGGAGTGAATGCTGGGGTGAATGTGTGCTTGAGCTTGCGTAGTATGTACAGGACCCTGGGAAGCACTTGATCTCAGCTTCTCGCCTGACCTTGGGATGTAATTGTTAGTTTGCAGCTGTTGGGCCAGCCTGGAGGGTAGGCCTAGAGCTTTGGCGGGCTGACTGTGAACCTTGATTGGGTGGTTTGCATAGAGGGGCTGTCCTGTTTTAGGATCCTGGCATCCGGTGGCCAGTTCTGACACAGAATTGGTCTATGCTTGAAATCTCTTTATCTCCCAATAAACAAATCTTGCTGCAACAAGAGTGTCGTGAGAGTGATTGAGTCCAGGACTTGACAGATGGCTTCTAGCCTATTACACCTTGCATCACTCAATTCTCTCCTGCTTCTCCTTCCCCTCTTTGAATCCGGCTTTACACAGTTCCTCTCCATTCCTGAGACTACTTCTGGTTCTCCTGTCCTTCTCACCCCAACCTCTGTTTCCCTCAGCTATTGCATAGGCCCCTACCACTTCTTTCTCTCCTTACCCCGCCCCATCTAGGATCTGAGTGACTCAACCCATTGCAGCTGTAGACCATTCTGCTCGTCCTGTGGCATTAGGGGCAGGCAATGGGGGGGACACTGGAGTTGTGTGCACCATGGCAACACTTCCAGGAAAAACTGCAAGTGACATCACGTCACTCTAGGACTCTCTAGGGATTATATGGTAAGCTTCTGGCAATTCCGAGAGCAGTGCAATGTCTGAGTTTTCCTCTTCGGGTGGAGGAGTCCTGTTCTCCAGGGCACTGAGCCTCACACCATGGATCTGTAACAGATCTCCTGCATCATGTCTCGTTTGGCCCAAAGGTGATATAGTACCATGACAAGTCATGTTCTGCAATGAGTCCATTGGGCTATCAGCGACGGTTCCAAAATTTCCTAGGAGGAATACATTTCAGTTATAGCTATTAAGTTAAATCAAGTCTATGGATTTTAAAAGGTGAGAATTGTGCAAGAAAGACTCTTGGCAGGTGTCCCTATCTGAGGTCTAGTGGACAGCCTCTTCCAGGCTGTGATTTTGTTCAGGGATTTTGAAACTCCTCCTATCAAGAGTCTCTCTCTTTAGTAGAGTAACATAAGCAGGCACAAGCTGTTCCAGGCTAGATGATGGAGTTCTGATAGACTGAGATGCTCTGAAAACTGTGCTGAATCTCAGCAGTCTAATGGGCCCGGCGAGGCAGTAAATTTCACAGCAACTTGACACATTAATATAGAAGTACAGTCTGTTATACCAAAGAAAGATTGTCTTAGTTCGTAAGGGAGAAGAAATCCCAGCAATCCAAAGAACGGACAGGGTATATGCTGGCAACTACTGGGGAAAAAAATGTAGTTAATGGAAAGTCTTGAAAGCACCAACTTTTACTGCTTCCTCTCTGCCAAAGTCCTTGTCAGAAAGGCTACACTTCCCTGTCAATCCAACCATTCCCACTGCTTCATTTATTGGGGGGGGAACTCACATTGTTTGGGCTGGGCTGTCTTTTCTTGGGGATGACTGCTGGAAAAAATATCGCAATGTGATTGCGATATACTCACATGGGTAGCAGGACTGAGCTCCTATTGGATGCTGAGAAACAGAAGGCGTTAACCACTAGGGAAATGTGGTTGTGTATATATAGTGCAAACAATGCAGTAAAGAATGCAAATACATGATACAGAAAATGCAAATGACCCGAAGAGGATACCTGCTGAAATATAATTTGAAACGCATAGTTAAGGACTCAAAATGTAAAGATAACAAAGTTCCTGAAAGAGTTTCTAAAAATTGGTGGTGGAAAGTGCTGTTGAATCACAGCCAACTATGGCAACCCTGTAAGGCAGGGGTGTCGAACTCATTTGTTATGAGGGCCGGATCTGACATAAATGAGACCTTGTTGGGCCGGGCCATGTGTGTCATAAAATGTAATGCCAGGTAGCGGAGATATAAACTTTATAAAGCACACAAACACAAAAGGTTTTTTTTTTTAACTTAAAATAAAAACATGCTTAAAACATTAGCACTCTTGCAATATTTTGTTTATTCAACAGTGTCTGATAACTGACACCTCTTGCTCTGAATTATTACATCAAAATGTCTGTGCTGCTGCAATCTTAAGTATGCTGTTTAGGTGTATCTGTAAGCTGCAAACCCACAATGAAGCAGCAGCAGCAGAACTGGAAGAAGAAGCAGAAGACAGCCAGTTCCACTGCGGGCCTGATAGAAGCCCTCTGGGGGCCTGATCCGGCCCCTGGGCCGCATGTTTGACACAGCTGCAGTAAGGTTTTCAAGGCAAGCAATGTTCAGAGGTGGTTTGTCATTGCCTGCCTCTACATAGCACCCACAGACTCCCCTGATGGTCTCCAATCCAAGTACTGACCAGGGCTGACCCTGCTTTGCTTCCAAGATCTGACAAAATTGGGCTGGCCTGGACTATTCAGATCAGGGCATGTGTTTACCATGGATTTATTTTAATTTTATTACAAGGGCTTAACTGACACATGAACCTGCTCCCCTTGATAAACCCTTGGTCTATCAAGGTCATAATTATCTGCTCTGGCTGGCAGGGGCTATTCAACATTTCAGATGGCGATCTTTCTACTACCACCTACTACCAGATCCTTTTAACTAGAGATGGCAGGGGAAGAACCTGGGACTTTCTGCATACGAAACAGATCCTCTACCAACGAGCAACACCCCCTCTCCCCAATCCCTTGACACATTTCAAAATTTTGTCAAAATATCATTTGAGAGGAAAACTTGGATGCCAGCAGGATTGTTAGTTCCTCGAGGGAGCTAAGCCCTGTGGCACTAAAATAGATTGTGCAGATTTCTTCCATTCTGTTCCTTCACTGCATTCCGCCCCTCTTCAGTTCTCTGATGTTGAACAGCACTACTCCAATCCCACCTCCTGGAGACAGCCTGCCATGTAGGGATGGAATCATCACAAAATTGTGCCCTCGAATTCCAAGCAGACAACCCACAAAGATAACAACAGGGGCAGACTGGACATTTAGTTTTACAAAGAAATTTCCTGGTGGGCTGTTGCTTGAAAGAGCTTCTGGTGGCCAGGAGTAAGGAGAGTCGAGCCTCAGGGTCTGCTTGGCCTCAGTCCCCTCATCAGCAATGGTAGTTGATGTCAAGCTGTCAATTGTTTCCTCCTCTGCACTGCTTCCAGTTAGGAGGAGGGTGGAATGGGTGAGTTAATGCCCACTGCTAGACCCATTGAGATAGGGTTGCCCCTCACACACACAAAAACCCCAGTCAGGGTAGGGGTTCCCCTGATTTCATCTTGTTGTTGTTCAGTTGCACAGTCGAGTCCGACTCTTTGCGACCCCATGGACCAGATCACGCCAGGCCCTTTTGTCTTCCGCCATCCTCTGAAGTTGGCTCAATTTCATGTTTGTTGCATCTATGACACTGTCTAACCATCTCATCCTTTGCCGTCCCCCTCTTCTTTGACCTTCAATCTTTCCCAGCATCAGGGTCTTCTCCAGGGAGTGCTCCCTTCTCATTTGGTGGCCAAAGTAGTTGAGCTTCAGTTTCATTATCTGGCCTTCCAGGGAACCGTCAGGGTTGTTTACTTTTAGGATTGACTGATTTGATCTTCTTGCAGTCCAAGGGACTCTCAAGAGTCTTCTCCAGCACCATAGTTCAAAAGAATCTATTCTTTGGCACTCGGCCTTCCTTATAGTCCAACTCTCGCAGCCATACATGACTACTGGGAATACCATTGCTTTGACCATGCGGACTTTTGTTGACAGGGTGATGTTTCTACTTTTTATCATGCTGTTTAGGTTCGCCATCGCTTTCCTCCCAAGGAGCAGGCATCTTTTAATTTCATGGCTGCTGTCACAGTCGGCGGTGATCTGGGATCCCAGGAACGTGAAGTCTGTCACTACTTCCATGACTTTCCCTTCTATTTGCCAAGGAGTGATGGGGCCAGATGCCATGATCTTAGTTTTTTTGATGTTGAGCTTCAAGCCCACTTTTGCACTTTCCTCTTTTACCCTGAGCAAGAGGCTCTTTAGGTCCTCTTCACTTTCTGCCATCAGAGTGGTATCGTCTGCATATCTGAGGTTGTTGATCTTTTCCCCAGCAATCTTAATTCCCGCTTGTGATTCATCCAGGCCAGCATTTCGCATGATGTACTCTGCATATATATTAAATAAGCAAGGTGACAATATACATCCTTGTCGTACTCCTTTTCCTATGCTAAACCAATCAGTTGTTCCATGTCCGGTTCTAACTGTCATTTCTTGACCCTTATACAGGTTTCTCAGGAGACATGTGAGGTGGTCTGGTACTCCCATCTCTTTAAGGACCTGCCATTTCATCTTACACAAAACTAATTTCAATAAGCACTGACCTGGATAGCCCAGGCAAGCCCAATCTCGTCAGATCTCAGAAGCTAAACAGGGTCGACTGTGGTTAGTACTTGGATGGGAGATTTCCTTGGAATACCAAGTCAGGAGAACAGAGACAGGCTTTATTCACCCACCTCTCTAAATATCTTCCAGGCCCCCAGTAGGGGTCAGGCACCAGACGTCAACGTGACTTCCAGGTGCAGACACACACAAATAGCAAAAATCCCCCACCCCCACAGTAATTTCAATACAACTATGTTTACAGTCACATCAAGACTGTTTTGCTTCAATGTTCCTAGGGGTGGAGTGGGTGGCCAAAATGGCCCTGCCCTCCCAACAGAGGGGGGGGAGAAAATAGGGTTGCCAGCTCTGGGTTGGGAAATACCTAGATATTTGGGGGTGGAGACTGGGAAGAGTGGGTTTTGGGGATGGGAGGGACCTCAGAAGAGTGCGATGCCATACAGTCCACTCTCCAAAGCAACCACTTTCTCAAAGGGAACTGATCTGGGCTGTCTGGAGGTCAGTTGTAATAGTGGGAGATCTCCAGGGCCCCACCTGGACGTTGGCAACCATAGAGAAAGAGCCAATTGAAAGTGAGGGCCACTGTCTTGCAGAGGCTCCTATGTGCAGGGTGAGTTGGGGTGCACCTGCCCACCTTGTGCAGGCCGTAGGGTTGCCAGCCTTCAGTTGGTGCCTGGAGATCTCCTGGAAGTACAATTGAACTCCAGACAACAGAGGCAGACTCTATGCATTATATCCCACAGAGGTTCCTCCCCTCCCCAAACCCCACTGTCTTCAAGGCTCCACCCCTGAATCTTCAGTCATTTTTCAACCCAGAGTTGGCAATACGGTTGCCAGTCCCCAGTTAGGGGCCGGGATCCTCCGGTTTGCAGCCTCTCCCCCAGTTCAGGGCTATCAGAAACCAGGCAAAATTACCCCCCTCCCCAAACAGGCAAGAAAATGAAAGTAAACGCAACATGCCTACGTCACCCGGAAGTGACATAGGCATGTTAGTGATGTCAGGGGGAGGGATGCCCTGCTTTATGGGCAAAACTCTATGGTTTGAAGCTAACTCTAAAATAGAGTTTCACCCACAAAACCAGAGCGTCGCCCTGGAGCGTCGCCACCTGGAAGTGACATAGGCATACTGCCTGCCTTTCCTGCTGCTCCTTCCTTCCTTCCTTCCTTCCTTCCTTCCTTCCTTCCTTCCTTCCTTCCTTCCTTCCTTCCTTCCCAGTAAGTGCCCCCCCCATCCCCTGCCTGCTTGGCTGAGGGACCCAGCAACCCTAGTTGGCAACTCTATGGTCCATTGGCTTGTCACTGCAGCAGCCCGTGCCTGGCTCACACCACACATTAGGTGCCAGCTCACAGCAGTGGCAGCCCAGGCTCTGGCCCACCTCCCAAGGGCAGAGGCCACCCACCCACAAGGCAGAGGCCACTGGTTGGTGGTAGCAGCTCGCACCTGCCTCCCATGGGGCAAGGGTTGCTGGCTTGTGGTGGCAGTTCCCAGCTGCCTAGTGTAAGGTGGGGCCACCAGTTCATGGCCACTCCCGCCCACCCACCTCATACTAAGCCAGGGCTGCTGGCTCATGGGGCTCCCACCTGCTAGGTCATCGGCTCACCAGGACTTTTCCAGAGGGCCTTTTCCAGTGAGACAGTTTGGTGTAGTGGTTAAATGCGCAGATTCTAATCTGGGAGAACCGGGTTTGATCCCCCTCCACTCGCCGCTGCTGAATGACCTTGGGCAAGCCATAGTTCTGTCAGAGCTGTTCTCTCAAGGACAGTTCTCTCAGAGCTCTCTGAGCTCCACCTACCTCACAGGGTGTCTCTTGTGGGGAGGGGAAGGGAAAGGAGTTTGTAAGCCGCTCTGAGACTCTGAGTGAAGGGCAGAGTATAAATCCAATATCATCATCCTCCTCCCCCTCCTCCTCTTCTTCTTTTTCTTCTTCTTCCTTCCTCTCTGGTGTTTTTATCAGTGTGTTACTGAGAGGGGAAGCGGCCGCATCCCGTTCTACATTCACAACATTCCAAAAAAAAACACCAGATTTTTTTTTTAAGTGAGCCAGTGGAGGATTCCTAATGCACTGGGGCAAAGAGATGGGTAATTTGGAACTTGAAAAGATCCAGAGAAGTCTTGGAAGAAACCCTTGGGTAAGAGTTCTCAAGTCACTGACACCTGAATGTCCGAATAGGAGAAAAGTCTCCTTCGAAGAAGCTTTCCACCCCTAGCTTTTATGTGTGCGTTTTCTTTTCTTTTTTTAGAAAGTAATTATCGAAGGTGTCCTCTGATTTTCCAAAAAGCGATTGAGATCACAGTTGTTTTGTACCCCTTGGTGAAGACCTCCTCAAACAACCAACTGTCTGTTGAGCTCCGTAATTCTTGGACCAGTCAGTGCTCTTTTTGTATGTCAAGACTTCGTCTAATTGTATTCCATTTGTTATTACCTTGCAATTATTCTGCGACGTGAATATTGCAAATTTGCATTAATATATATTTTTTAAACCCATGCTTTCAATTGTACTGAATAGCTCGTTCCTACTGATTCCTGGCTTATTCGGGAACTGACTTCCATTCTCTTGTCTCACTCAGGATAACCTCCTGTTTGTTCATACCTAAGTGGCTGCTCTTTGTTCCCCTTCTTTCAAGAGTGTGACGATAATCCCCGGTGTCTCCATCGTATTTATTATGCAAATTCCACAAATATAACATGTAAGTCTCGAGCAAAAGCCTGAGCTATACAATCAGCAGATGTGCATAAGGCACCTGTTGCATGGAGCCCATTCAGACCGCAGCTGGGGGAATCAAATGCTTGCATGCACACATGCCCCCTTTGTTAAAAACACTCCCGGCACATATAAACTAACACGTCAAAGAGAACACCGAACCTTCCTTTATTCTTTATTTTTGTATGCGCAGGGAGGTTTTGTTTTTTGGTTTGTTCTTAATGGTCTGAAATCCAAAATGGCACACACCAGACCTAATGAACATAGGTAGACAGACTACCTTCTGCTAACTGAAGGAATGGAGTTATTTCCACCAATTCCTCTTTCCTGATTTTTTTTTTTGGTCTGTCAAGCCACAGCCTGACTTACCGTGACCCCATGGGGTTTTCAAGGCAAGAGATGTTCAGAGGTGGCTTGCCATTGCCTGCCTCCACATCACGACCCTGGTATTCCTGGGTGGCCCCTGTTCCAAATACTAACCAGATCCGGCCCTGCTTAGCTTCGGAGATCTGACAAGATCAGGCTAGCTTGGACTATCTAGGTCAGGGCTTCTTATTATAGATCCCTCACTTGCCTCTCATGATGTCCCCCAGGAGCAGCGTTTTGGGGGAATCCATGGGCTGCAGTGTGAAGGGAGAAGGCAAGAACGTTCTACTGACCCAGGTGCCTTGTGTGAGTGGAGGAAATTTACCTGGGTCCAGCTGATGGAGCTGTCTTACCAGTTTGGTGTAGTGGTTAAGTGCACAGACTCTAATCTGGGAGAACCGGGTTTGATTTCCCACTTCTCCACTTGCAGCTGCTGGATGACCTTGGGCAAGCCATAGTTCAGTCAGAGCTGTTCTTGAAAGAGCAGTTCTGGAAAGAGCTCAGTCCTACCCACCTCACAGGGTGTCTGTTGTGGGGAGGGGAAGGGAAAGGAGTTTGTAAGCCACTCTGAGACTCCGAGTGAAGGGCAGGGTATAAATCCAATCTCCTCCTCCTCCTCTTCTTCCTCCTCCTCTTCTTCTTCCTTTTCTTCTTCTTCCTCTTCTTCTTCTTACGCCAAGTCAGCCATCGGTGTTGTCTCCTGTGACTGGCAACTGCTTTCTGGGCTGCAGACTTGAGCAGAGGATGGTCTTCGGTATGAATTGAAGTGAATTATTTACTACAGTCAAAGACCAGTTCTAACATGCATGCAATAGCACCAGGTCTTCTGTATGCAAAGCGTATACTTTACCACTGAGCCACAGCCCCTCACCCTGCCAGCTCCCCCTCAGGGCAGAGGCGTGGCTCAGTGGCAGACCATCTGGTTAGCATGCAGAAGGTCCCAGGTTCAAACCCCAGCATCTCCATCTAACAGGACTGAGCAGTAAGCGATGTGAGAGACCTCTGCCTGAGAGACCCTAGAAAGCTGAGGCTAGTCTTAGAAAAAACTGACCCTGATGGACCAATGCTCTGATTCGATGTAAGGCAACTTCATGCATGTTCATGTGAGTCTGTTGATCACACAACTCATCTCTTTCTCTCTGCCTTTGCATTCCTCTTTGCGGTCCTGCGCCATAAATACTTTAAAGCAAGACTTTGGTTTTTTTATTCCTATTTTTCCCCTTATATACGCTTTTAGCATTCCTCTTTTCTTTCTTTTTTTGGCACAGTTCTTACCGTAGATCTGTTGTTCCTCATCCATTGTACCTGTTTGTTGTCACAGACACTCAGAGATGGATGTTCTTTTTTTAAAAAAACCCCTTCTATTCTCGCTACCTCTTTCCCACCTGGGAAATTATATAATCTTCTTTTTATTTACAATATCATTATCATTTCCACAGCAACCAACTGGGATAGATCAAGGTAGTCAATGAGACAGTAAGGGACAGATGGGATACATGAAGAGCTGAGTTTGCAACTTCTCTTACCCCTTCCTTTTAACACATGTTTGCATGTGTGTGTGTGTGTGTGTGAGAGAGAGAGGGGGGGGGAAAGAGAGAGAGAGAGAGAGAGAGAGAGAGAGAGAGAGAGAGAGAGATCATGCCCAGCAAATGGAATCAGATGCAAAATTTATGGAGACAGCTCTTTAATTTCCCTTTTTTCCTATCACATCTCTTTTGTAATCCCCTGTTCTATACTTCAAGCTAACTAAGAGGCCATTCAATCTGTGAATTATGGAAAAGAGAACAGAATGTTGCTCAAACATTATCTCCTTTTCACAGAGTTAATAGATACTATCCTCCCCTCCCCCCGAACAGAGAAACATAGTCAAGACAGTATGTAAGAAAAAAATGTAAAAGATTGCCATTCCGACAAAGAGGCACACATCATTCTCTTCCACTCGTCCTCATTCTCTGCATCTGTAACCCACTCCCATCTCCTGCCTCCCCTCTCCTGTTTTCTTTCCCTGCTCTTAAACTGTTATTAAATGTCTCAATCCAACCTGATAATAACAACATTAAAACACCAGCATTCTAATGAGCAGCCATCTATCCTAAGGTCCGTCTAAACAGCTTGGGAATCTGACAGGGAGGATCGCAGCATTCTGAAATGATGGGACTGCTGCTGGATAGAGAATATGCCTGATAAGGAAAGATGGAGGGAGAGGAAACATAGTCAAGGAGAAATTTAAAGGAATGATAGTAAGTCAGTGATGATCCCCCCATTAGATTTCTCTTTATTCTGCCATGAGTAAGCAGAACATTTCAAGAGAGATTCTATAGGCACCTTCCTGAAATGAAGAAACTGACATTGTTCAAGACTCTGTATTCCTTGGCGCCATCATCAACCCAAAGGGAGACCGCAACCAAGACACCAGGAGGAGTCTGAGACTGGGGAAGGGAAGCCATGAAGGAGCTAGAAAAGATAATCTTAAGTGTCAGGGTGTGTCGCTGATGACCAAGAATCAAGTTAATCCGTGCCACAGTATTCCCCATTACTACGTATGGGTGTGAAAGTTGGGCACTGAAGAAAGCTGACAGGTGAACGTTGGTGTTGGAGGAGAGTTTTGTGGGTTCTGTGGCCCACCAAAATGGAAAATAAGCAGGTTCCAGATCAAATCAAGCCTGAGCTCTCCCTAGAAGCTATAGTGACTAAACTGTGGCTATCATATTTTGGTCGCATTACGAGAAGACAAGAGGCACTGGAATAGAGAATCATGCTAGGAAAAGGTGAAGGCAGCAGGGACAGAGGAAGAGCCAACATGAGATGGATGGACTCCATCAGGGCTCTTTTTGTAGAAAAAGCCCAGTAGGAACTCATTAGCATAATAGGCCACACCCAACAGCAGGAACTCATTAGCATACTGGGCCACAGCCCTGACAGCACAGCTCATTAGCAGAAGTGTGGTTAATCAGCCACACCCACCTTTTGCTTGTTATTCTCTTTACCTTGTTTGTTGTCAAAACCCAGGGCTTTTTTTGGAGCAGGAACTCCTTTGCATGTTAGGCCACACACCTCTAATGTAGCCAATCCTAATGAGTTTCTGCGGTTGGGTGTGGCCTATTATGCTAATGAGTTCCTGCTGGGCGTGGCCAACTCGGGAGCCAACCGGAACTCCGTTCCTGTGCGTTCCTGCCCAAAAATAGCCCTGGACTCCATCAAGGAAGCCACAAGGGCATTCAGTTTGCAAGATGTGAGCAAGGCTGTTAACAATAGGACATTTTGGAGGTGATTAATTCATAGGGTTGCCATGTCGGAGGGTATTTGACGGCACTTAATACACACACACACAAACACCCCAACACTGAAGTGAAGCTGGTGTACTTTCCTCTAGAAGATATTATGGTGACTACTGCTGACAGCCCCGGACGTAGGGTGACACATATCCACAAAAGAAGACAATGCAAACTCCCACGACTACAACACCCCTGTCAATGGAAATTGGGATAACCAATTCAGGGAGAGAAGGCTGACTGTGACTCACCACTATTCTTTACTGGCTTCCATGAGAGTGAACTGAATTTGCACATGTATACAACAGACAGGGAAAATATGCCCTGGGGAATGCTGTGAGCATGGTGGCTCAGCCTGACCCCTGTCCCAATGATCCTGTTTCCTGGGAGCAGTGACAGATCTGCAAGTTCTCTCTGAACTGTTTTCTAGTTTCATAATCCAATTAGCTTGGCCACATTGGCTCAGAGGTTAGGACACTGAGTTGCAGCCTGGAAAGTGGGTATCTTGGCAGTTCGAGACCCTAGTGCCGTGTGACGGAGTGAGCTCCCGTCTCTGGCCCCAGCTCCTGCCAACCTAGCAGTTCGAAAGCAAGAAATTGCAAGTAGATAAATAGGTACCGCTTCGGTGGGAAGGTAACAGCATTCCATGTGCCTCGGTGTCCAGTCATGCCAGCCACATGATCATGGAAACGTCTTCGGACAGCTCTGGCTCATCAGGTTGGGAACAGAGATGAGCACTGCCCCCTAGAGCTGGATTCGACTGGCTTTCGAGCAAAGGAAACCTTTACCTTTATATAAATGAGCCATCCCCTTTTCCCAGTTCCAGCCCTTCATCTGTATAACTCAGCTAGGGTTGCCAACCACCAGTAGGGGCCTGGAGATTTTCCAGAATTATAGCTGATCTTCAGACTACAGAGATTGGTTCACCTGGAGAAAATGTCTGCTCTGGAGGGTGGACTCCATGGCATTATCCACTGCTGAGGTCCCACCCCAAGCTCCACCCTCAAATCTCCAGGAATTTCCCAACCTGGACTTGGCAACCCTTATTATATCCCACTGAGGTCCCATCCCACCACCCCTTTCCAGGCTCCACCCCCACATCTCCAGGAATCTCCCACCCTGGAGTTGGCAACCCTAAACTCAACCCTCAGTTCTTCTTTCATAGTTGCACTGGAGTGTAATGTTGAAGTATGGAAAACTGTGGAAGAACTTGGCTTTTATATTTCAATGAACATATTGGCAAGCCTGGCCCACTATCTTCGGGAGGGTTCCAGAGTATAAAAACAGCAGCAGAAGAAAGTTCCACCACATCCTTTACCCAGGCAGAGTTGCCAACCTCCAGGTGGTGGCTGGAAATTTTCTGGGATTATACCTGATCTCTATGTAACAGAGATCCATTCACCTGGCGATAGGGATGCCAGTCCCCAGGTGGGGCCAGGGGATCCCCTGATTTTTGGGGTTCCTCCCAAATGCTGGCCAGCCCGCCCACTCCCAACAGTCCCCTGAAGCTCAGCCTGAAAAGAAAGGGCACCACACTTGCCTGCCCACCAAGTGCACACTTTTTTTAGTGGGGGATGCTGGCTCCTGCCCTGCAAGTCGTGAATTCATGGCTTGCAGAGCGGGTGCACAAGGCGCTCACTTTTTTCCTAAAGGTTTTTCCTTTTCCCCCTAAAGGTTCCTTCTAAATGGTTGGGGGAAAGCAGGAGGGTGCGCTCAGCACTGCATCCCTGACAAGATGACATCACTTTGCATGACATCATCATGTCAGGAATGGCCTCGCCCCTTCCCAGAACGCCCCCCATCCCCCTTGCAGGCGAGAAGATGGGACCTGACCAATGTTCCCTCTAAGCTGCTGAGTCTTGTGAGCAAAAATTCTACTTTGTGAACTACTGGCATTAAAGGGGGCGTGGCATATGCTAATAGCCTAGTAGCTCATTAGCATACTGTATGCTAATGAGCTCCTGCTGCTCTTTTTCTACGAAAAGACCCCTGAGGGTTACCAACCCCCAGGTGATAGCTGGCGATGTCTGGGGGTTACTACTAATTTCCAGGAGACAGAAATTATTTCACCTGGAGAAAATATCCAGTTTGGAAGGTAGACTCTATGGCATTATACCCCATTGAAATCTTTCCCTTCCCCAAACACCTCTCTCCCCAAAATCTCCAGGTATTTTGCAAACGGGAGCTGGCAAACCTACACCCACCAGAGACTGAAGCTGCAGTCCTCCATGCACTTGCCCATCAGGTTGTCAACCTTCAGGTTCAGCACCTGGAGAGCTCCCACTATTACAATTGATCTCCAGACATTCATGTTCAGCTGCCCTGGAGAAAATGGCTGCTTTGGAGGGTGGGCTCCATGGCATGATACCCTGCTGAGGTCCCTCTCCTCCTCAACCCCCTCTGCCGCCCTCTTCACCAGGCTCCACACCCCAAATCTCCAGGCATTTCCCAACCCTGAGCTAGCAATCCTACTTGCCTGGTAGTAAGCCACATTGTACACACCTTTAATGAAGAAATGTGAACGGACCTTCTGTCTAGCACGTCCAAGGAAAAACATATTCTGAACAGCCACATTCCAGGGAAAATGGAAGGGAGAAAACAAACAAACAAACAAATTAAGAGAACTCAAGAACAAAACGGTTTTTCTGCTAGCGTAGAAGGCCAACCTCTCTGTAATCCAGAGGTTCTAGAATACTGTCTCTTGAATGCCCTTATTGCAATATACATCCCACATAAAACTAAATGGTAAAATGAAATAAAAGGTTTGGAGGGTTGGGAACAATAAAAATCCATCAAATAAAATCAAGGAAATTGAAATCTCCTGGCACTTACTCCGTAAGCAGAAGAAAAGGCTAAATTAGCCTAGTAAATTATTCAGACTGAATCATTTGCACGGCTCTAATATTTATATCACCTTTCATCTCCAAGTACTTTACAATGCTGGATGTAGGTATGAAGTGTGCCTTGGGATCATTACTGACCCAGAACGAGGCCCTCTTGTATTTTTATGGCAGGAAAAGGGCTCCTTAAGACACTCCTGAGTCTAAAATAACTTCAGGACACCTTACTGCCATTTAAAAAAAAATTAAAAAGCTCTGCCATGCTACACCCAAAGCACCTGTGCTACCATGTCTTTCTGAAACCAAGTGATTGGAATTAATCTTTACATGTTCCAGCAACTGTCTGCAAATTGGACAAACAGGCAGAAATCTATAAACAAGCTGAACCTTTGAAAGGATAATGTAGCATCATGCGCTTTGATAAACAGAACCGATGGCACATTTGCAACTTGGGGAAAGGCCTTTTTAATACACAGCAGTGTTGAAAAGGAGTCTGGGGGGAGATCAAAGTAGATGAGAATTCAGCAACACAGGCTATAAGAAAATAAGCAAGTAAACAGTCTCCTTCGTTAATAGGGGAATTACAAGAAGAGGCTGGAAGAACGCATATTAATATCACTATGGAGATTCCACCCCAAAAGGTCTCCTGGCTGTGACTAGCCCTCCTCCCATTTGGCATCACTGAGAACTGCTTCTTACCTAAGGTAAAGGTTTCCCTTGCTCGAAAGCTAGTCGAATCTGACTCTAGGGGTGCGGTGCTCATCTCCGTTTCCAACGAGAAGAGCCAGCGCTGTCCATAGATGTTTCCGTGGTCATGTGGCCGGCATGACTAGATGCCAAGGTGCATGGAACTCTGTTACCTTCCCACCGAAGCAGTACCTATTTATCTACTTGCAATTTCTTGCTTTTGAACTGCTAGTTTGGTAGGAGCTGGGGCCAGAGACGGGAGCTTGCTCTGTCCTGCAGCACTCGGGTCTCAAACTGCTGGCCTACCTCACAGGGTGTCCGTTGTGGAGAGGGGAAGGGAAAGGAGTTTGTAAGCCGCTATGAGACTCTGAGTGAAGGGCAGAGTATAAATCCAATCTCCTCTTCTTCCTCTTCTTCCTCTTCTTCTTCTTTCTCCTCCTCCTCCTCCTCCAGCAAACTTGGGAGACTCTCCAGGTTTGCAGAAAAAATCTGAAATTTTCAAAAAAAAAAAAACCCACAAAAACCTAGGGGGGGAGTTAGATCCCCCAAAATACATGGGAGTTAAATCCTCCTCCGGCAGTCGGCAACAGCCCGGGGTGATGGCAGCACAGCCCAGGGCTCTGCACTAGGTGCAGCTGTGGCTGTGCAGCCCGGGAACTGCGCTGGGCCCAATGGCAGCCACATAGCCTGGGAGTTGTGTTGGACCCACCGGTGGCGAAGCCCCAGGCCCAGGAGTCATGCTGGGCAGGGGCCTGGCAAGAAAATGGGGAGGGGGATCCTCTTCTAAGTATTAAGGGCCTACACCTGTTCTCTTATTAAAGCAACATCCTGAGTTGTTCCTCTGCATGTGTGTGTGTGTGCGCGCACGCGCGCGGGCACATGCCATAGCGCTGCATCTGACGAATGGGGACCCCGTGAAGTTCCACCTCGTGGGGTCTTCAAGGCAAGAGAGGAGCACAGGTCTTTTGCCCTTGCCTTCCTCTGCATATCAGCCCCAGTCTTCCTTGGTGATCTCCCATCCAAGTACAGTACCAGCTTAAGCTTCTGAGTTCTGATGTGATTCCTGCTTAGCACCTCCCTCCCCTGTTTTGGATTCTGTTTTGTTTCCATTTGTGTTTTTGGATTCTTTTTGCACTCCCAGCTAGGTACAACAGTGTTGACACAGAAGCACTGGCACCTGCCGTACAGGTGAGTAATACAGCGTTAGCACAAACAGAATCAAAGAGCGGAGCTAGACAGATGGGGGGAAAGCTTAGATGCAGCGATTTGGAGCGGACCATTTCAAACTGCAAAGAGGAGATCCAATTTTGTAATACCATGCGTGTAAAAAAAAATCTATAGGAAGGAAACTAGCAGATCAGAGAGAAAGTTCGAAGCCTGGTCCATACCCAGATGATGTGTTAATTTTCTATACGCACTAAATATTTTATGAAGGGAAACAATCTCCCCTCCCTTCTGTTTGTAATATCATGTGATTATGCAGGCCCATAGCCAGGAATTTCTAAATTGGGGGGCATTTTAACTCTTCGGGGGGCACTGGCTAAATCAATTAAAAGTAACTCATGCGCTTCAGCAGGCCACAGAGAGAGGTGCAGTGCAGGGGGAAGGCAAAGAGAATTGGTGGCACAGGAGGAAGTGGTGGCGGCGGCTGCATCTTGCCAGAGAGTCGGGGAGAGCTGGGCTGAAAGGAAGTTTGGGGCCTTGGCAGGAAATCAGGGGTCCGAGCCCCAAAATGTCCCACTGTAGCTATGGGCCTGTGATTAGGGTTGCTAGATCTCCCGCTGTGTTGAAACATTAGAGTGCTGGGGAAATCCTAGAGCAGGGGTGTTCAGCGTGGTGCACATAGGTGCCATGAAGCCAGCCCACACTTTTTCTGGTACAAGTATTTCAGATTTTTGTGCAGATTTTTTAAAATTTGGCTTAGGTAACAGCTGCCACCACAGCACGATGATCTTCCCTGTGTGACTGAAGTTAAGCTGTGGCCATCATTTTGTGGCTGCCTCTGCCTTCTGCGGAAGCCATTTTGTGGCTGTACCCAGGGCTATTTTTGGGCAGGAACGCACAGGAACAGAGTTCCGGCTAGCTCCCGAGTTGGCCACGCCCAGCAGGAACTCATTAGCATTACAGACTACACCTAACAGCAGAAACTCATTAGGATTGGCTACATTAGGGGTGTGTGGCCTAACATGCAAAGGAGTTCCTGCTCCAAAAAAACCCCTGGGTTTTGACAACAAACAAGGTAAACAGAATAAGAAGCAAAAGGTGGGTGTGGCTGGATGACCACACTTCTAGTAACATGGGGGTGCAGCCTAATGTGCTAATGAGCTGTGCTGTCAGGGGTGGGGCCTAATATGCTAATGAGTGTCTGCTGTTGGGTGTGGCCTATTATGCTAATGAGTTCCTGCTGGCCTTTTTCTACAAAAAGAGCCCTGGCTGTACCTACCACTCTAGAACATGGAAACCAAGTGAACTGAAAGGTGCCTGCAACCTCAAAAAAGTCAGGAACCCCTGTCCTAGAGCGTTACGTCCACAGGATGATGTCACTTCCAGGGTCGCAATGGAAGTGACCTGGCAGCACCAGAATGACACCCATTTGCATATTCCCACCCCCGTACACCTCTCACCAGTTGCCAGAACTGGGTTAGCAACCCTGAAAGGGATATAATGCCCCAAACAGCACAGTGCATATTCAACCAAACGTGTGGATCAGCAGTTTACTCTCCATAATGTCACTGTTTAAATAGCCATTGTGTTAATTTGGGGAAATTCCCGTCTTCTTTTTTTAAGCCATTCTTTTATACATTAGTTAAAAACACAGGCCCAGTATAAGATTTGCCAGCCAGCTTTGTGTCATAGCAGAAGCGACGGCAAAACTTCCGATATTCTTAGAATATTTTTTTCTCTCTAAAGGATTTGATTGGATTTTTTGAGAAGCCTTGATTGGTTTTATTCAACCTCAATCTGTGGGGTTTTCTCCCTCCCCTCCCTCCGAAGGACAAACGCCACGCCATTTGCCAACGTCTGCCTATAAACTGCCTCGGGAAGGGCTGGATTTGGGGAGAGTTGATAAAAGTGGAGTAGAAAGAGACAGATTTTGCGTCTTCTAAAATGAGGAGCGGTGATTGCGGGGGTAAAAATAATCCTGAATTTATTAGCACTGAATGAGACGGAGAGAGGATTTTACCACATCGCACATGGAACGGGCCCTTGTGTGTCTGTGCGTGCGTGTGTCTTGTGGGGATTTGGTGGGCAAGTTCTTTACCAAGCAGATGGTCTCACTAACACCTGGTACCGTGGCAACCCCCTACCCAGTTTTCCTCTCTCTCTCTCTCTCTCTCTGCTGAATCATAGGTTTTTATTGATGAAAGCATCCAATTGTTCAGAACACTAAATTAACTCTTCAAGCTGCTGACAAGCCTATCAGGTTTTTTGGGGGGGGGTTGGTTCTGGAGGGAAGAGATGAAAAGCACCTTGGGAATTCAGCAGCTGTGCCTCAGTGTCAATAACTAAGAATGTTGCTTACCTTCCTCCCCCCCTTCTGAGGTGTGAATGGAATGGAAATTCTATTCCATGACATTTAGAGTCTGGGATACAAGTGATTGTATAGGCTTATTAAGCAATAAGATAGTAGGGGACTGGCCATACTGGGGTGGGGGGGAGGAGGAGGTTAACCAGCCAAGTCGGACCGATACTTTTCTACCTTTCATAGAAGGTGCTTGAAGAAAGACGGATTTAGGGTAGGGGGTTGTCGCTTGGGAGGGGAAAAGAGGAAATTCCTTTAGGAAACCACACTGGTCCCAGAGGCCTCGAGCTGAGCTCTCCTCTAATAAAATGTAAGGGGCTTTTTGTTGTTCAGTCGCACAGTCGAGTCCGAGGGTTGCCAAATCGAAAAAGCTTACTGGCGGGGGAGCATCCTGTCGCTCCGGGAGCCAGCCGGGGATGTGCGCGTGCGCGCGCTTCCGGAGTGTCACCGGAAGTGATGTCACACGCTGGGGCGGGGCCATGCCATTTGAGGGGGAAACAAAGAGTTTTCCCCTCAAATGGTGTTGCCCCGCCCCCAGCGTGCGACGTCACTTCCGGGTGAAGCACACATGGGGGTGGGGTTTCCCCCGGGCTTCGATTCCACGGGAGCGGGAATCGGGGCTCGAAACCGGGGGGAATTCCACCCCCTGGGGGGATTTGGGAACCCTAAGTCCGACTCTTCGCGAACCCATGGACCAGCTCCCGCCAGGCCCTCCTGTCTTCCGCCGTCCTCTGAAGTTGGCTCAATTTCATGTTCGTTGCATTGATGACACCATCTCATCCTTTGCCGTCCCCATCTTCTTTGACCTTCAATCTTTCCCAGCATTAGGGTCTTCTCCAGTGAGTGCTCCCTTCTCATTTGGTGGCCAAAGTATTTGAGCTTCAGTTTCATTATCTGGCCTTCCAGGGAACAGTCAGGGTTGATTTCTTTTAGGATTGACTGATTTGATCTCCTTGCAGTCCAAGGGACTCTCAAGAGTCTTCTCCAGCACCATAGTTCAAAAGAATCTATTCTTCGGCGCTCAGCCTTCCTTATAGTCCAACTCTCGCAGCCATACATGACTACTGGGAATACCATTGCTTTGACCATGCGGACTTTTGTTGGCAGGGTGATGTCTCTACTTTTTATCATGCTTATGATTATGATGGAAATTCCACAGCTTTGATGCCATGAACTGCATGCACAAAAGGTTCTCATGATCGTCTGAGAGGTGGAGATCAGCTCACTCTTCTCCTTTGTGTCTGACTCTGAAGTAAGACTCACTGCAAGACTCTGTCTCCAAAGCATTTTGAAAAGTATGCATATGGGAAGTGATTTCAGCTAAGCCTACCTTTTATTAGTCAGGAACAAAGACAAGTTACCTGGCTCGCAGGCCGGCTTATATTCCCTCAGAGAAACCCACCACCAAACACACACCCGACTCCCAATAGGCTATTTACAGTGACCAAGAGACCTATTGGCCTCTTGGCCTGGGACCTAGCCCTTTCATTGGGCCTGGCTAGGATCCTACTGGCCCATTGTCTTTTGGCATGAAGCTTGAGGTGTTTGTGCCTGGGCAAGTCCAGGCATGCCCGGCCCTGTCGGGGCCTGATACACTACACATTTGATATTCATGGGACTCTACAGAATTTAGAAAGCCAATATGTATATCATCTCCACATAGTGTTGCTATTTTCCAGATGGGGCCCAGTGATCTTTCAGAATTACAACTGCTCTCCAGACTGCAAAGAACAGTTACCCTGGAGACAATGGCTGCTTTGAAGGGTGGATTCCATGGCATTGTGCCATGTTGAGGTCCTTCCCCTTCACAAACCCTGCCCTGTCCAGGGTCCACCCACCCAGAGCTTGCAACCTTATGGAGATAACCATGTCTGGAGAAAACTACCAAAATGAATTGGCTGTTAGAAATACCGGGCACATGCTAGCAGCTCCTATCACATCTGGATAGGTTTAACTAATGTGCAATGTTCCCTCTAAGCTCCACAGTGTTGTGAGCAAACATTCTATCTCGTGAGCAAAAAAAAGATAGTAGCATTAAAGCATTAAAGGGAGTCTACATTTGACTAATGCATAAATTAGTTTTTTTAGAAGATTATTTCCATAATCTTGTAAAAATCTCAGAATGAATTCTTTTAAACTATGTTTAAAGTATATTTTAAGAATAATATAAACATCATAAGAGAAAATAGAATCACGTAAATCTCATTAAAGAACATGTTGTCCTCTATGGGGGTAGACCAGGCCTCTGGAGAACAGGTCTACCCTCCCCTTTCCACTATATTGTTAGACCTGGCCTCTGGATAACAGGTCTACCCACTATATTGGTAGACGTGGTCTCGGACTGTTACCCTGTGCTGAGCCTTATAAAACAAACCAGCACTTAGGGGTGGAAAAAATCCTTGCAGACTACTTTAGCTTTTTTAGTGACATATGACAAATTACAGGTCAACTAACAGATCACTGTCACAGCCCTACCTAACCTAACAAACAGGAAGATGCTTAAATGTTATCAGCCTGCCCAAACTGCTTATTTATTCAAATATTTATATCCCACGTTTCCCTGTGACTCAAGGCAGCTTACAAATCATACTGAAAAGAATAATAGGGGTGTGAAAATAAATTGATTTCCCCCCAAGCTCCATTATAGCCTATGGGGACCATTATAGTCAATGGGCCCCATAGGTTATAATATAATGAAGAATCAATCCGGGGGTATCTGGGGTGCTAAGACAGGGATTTTTGGGGCGCGGGGGGGGGGGGCTGTTTGTTGAGGTAGAGGCACCAAATTTGCAGCATAGCTGCTGGTGCCTCTCCTCAACTCCTCCTCCCAGGATTTAAAAAGATTGGACCAGGGGGTCTAATTCTATGGGCCCCAAAAGGAGGTGCCTCTATCCTCTACTGTTTCCAGTAAAGGGGGGGGGATGCCTTCTCAGTTTACTCGTGGGCTGAAGCTAAAATCCCTGCACTGCCACCTAAAATTTTGTGCGCTAGCATCCCCAGCACAGCTTAGAGGGAACTCTACTAATGTGGTATGCACCTCACCACTAAAGACACCCTGGCCAGAAACTGCACATGTCAGCATCCTTCTAGATGACATAAGAACTGGGTTTAAGAGTCAATTCAGATGCAACAGCATTGTAGATCAAAGGGAAGCACGGGGCCACAGCACCTCCTGTCCACTGCATGATACTGTCACATCCTGTTTTCCTTGCAGTCACGCAAGTATCTTTATTCATTCATTTTATTTTTTAAAATACTGCATAATGCGAATTAGTTGTGGCAAAAACATTGAAAGAGTGCTTACGGCAAAAAAAGGGTGCAAGGAAACAAACTGAGAGCCAAATCAAAATGGAAAGTGTGGGACTAAAAATGCCATTAGCCATTCCCTAATCCTATTGTTAAGGAGCTGCGGTGGCTCAAGTGGTTAAGACGTTGAACTGCAGGCTGTGGAAGGTCAGTAGTTCAGCGGTTCAAGACCCAGGTGCCGCAAGACAGGGTGAGCTCCTGTCTCTAGTTCCAGCTCCTGCCAACCTAGCAGTTCGAAAGCAAGAAATCGCAAGTAGATAAATAGGGACCACTTTGGTGGGAAGGTAACAGCGTTCCGTGCACCTCGGTGTTTAGTCATGCCGGCCACATGACCACGGAAACGTCTTCAGACAGCGCTGGCTCTTCGGCTTTGAAACGGAGATGAGCACCGCAACCCTAGAGTCGGATTCGACTGGCTTTCGAGCAAGGGAACCTTTACCTTTACCTTTAATCCTATTGTTGGGTTTGAATTGAGAAGGAGGGGAAGAGAAGCAAGAGGAAAGATCCACACACTCAGAAGGGAGGTAATATTTATAACGTGTGCGTGCTCTCTTCCTTGCTAAATATAGAAAGAAGAGGAGCGATCCGCGGCGCTTTGCTACACTCCAAAGTAAAGGGGAAACCGCCAGAACAGGCGTGTCGCTTAGCGAGAGAAATATAGTACTATTACCTGCTATCCTTTTCATTGTGTTAACATCTCCTCTGAGGCATAATACGCTTTATAACAGCTTGCCACAGCCTCGTCAGTGCCAGAGTCGCTTTTACAAATGCACTTCATAACATGTCGGAATCATACAATATTTAAGGAAATGGGCTCCACACCCCTCCATTGTTTTGCGGGAAACAAGGCATTAAGAGATGACACCGTCGAGGGAGTCTTGGCTAAAAGCACCACAGTCAATCACTGGCAGAGTGACACAGGGAGACTGCTACAACAGGGCCATTAGAGGGTGGAACCCCCTCCCTCCATTCTCCCCTCTTTGCATTCCCTTGATAGGGGGAAGGAGCAATTTGAAGCAAAGTCTGCTGTAAAACAGAGCCATCTCGGGCATTATTCACCCCAGAGGCATGTTCTTGGGGAACTGCAAGGTTGTACCTCCTCCCGAAAAGCATGCAAATGACAGGCAAGCCGGGTCAGGCCCATAGCTACAGTGGGGCATCTCGGGGCTAGGCCCCCCAACTTGCTGGCAAGCCCCCCCAACTTCCCACCCAGCCCAGGGTGTCACAATCTTTCCCTCCAGATTAATTTGATTAGCCAGTGCCCCCTGTCTGAAAAAATCCTGGCTACGGGCCTGAGCCGGGTGTTCGTAGGACACGTGATTCATAGAGTGGCCAATCTCCAGGTTGCATCTGGAGATCTCTTAGAGTTACAATTGATCTCCAGACAAAAGAGAGCAGTTCTCCCGGAGAAAATGGCTGCTTTGGAGGGTGGACTCTATGGCATTATACCCTGCCGAGGTCCCTCCCCCTCCTTAACTCCATCTTCCCCAGGCTCCGCTACCCAAATCTCCAGGTATTTCCCAACCCAGAGCTAGCAGTCTTCAGGATTCATCATGATCCCTTCCACTCCTTTTGGAAGGGAAACAGCACATGGAAACCAAGAGAATGGAATGTGCATGCATGTGATTACCTAGCTCCCGTATTCATCTATCCCACCCTTGCTCTGAAGAACCCAGTGCCAGCTATATTTCCCCACTCCTTCTTGCTTTATCCTCACAGCCATGCTGAGACATAAGCTAGATGGAGAGAAAGTAACTGGATAAAAGTCACCCAATGAGCTTTATTTGTGAGCTGGGATTTGAACACAGGCCATTACCTTTTTTTTTTTTTGGCTGTTAGGGTGTGGCCTTATGACACACTTCCGGTGATGTCAGGGGGTGTGGCATATGCTAATGAGGTATGCTAATGAGTTCCCCTAGCTCTTTTTCTACGAAACGACCCCTGATCATGAGCCTGATATTCCTTGGTGGTCTCCCATCCAAATAGGGTTGCCAGGTCCCTAGGACTTGTGGGTGATGGATTGGGAGGAGGGGGAACTTACCAGGAGCCGGAACAACGTGATGTGCCTACGTTACCCAGGAGCTGGAAATAAATACAATGTACCTACGTTACCTGGAAGTGACACAGGCATGTTGATGACATCAGGGGGTGACACTCTAGTTTTTGGGCAAAGCTCTATGGTTTGAAGTTTAGTCTACCACTGAGTTTTTCCCAGAACCCAGAGCATCGCCCCCAATGTCACCAATGTGCCTACATCATTTCTGGTTGATGTACGCACGTCGTGTCTATTTCCGACTTCTTGCCTGGTTGGTGGGGGTCAATTTTCCCCCACTGGCCAGCACTGGGGGGGGAGTGCCAGAAACCGGGAGATTCCCCCATGTGCTGGGGAGGGACCTGGCAACCCTACATCCAAATACTAAGCAAGACTTGACCCTGTTTAGCTTCCGAAATCTGCCTTACCCTAACACAAATGACTATCCTTCATTGAGAGGCAGTTTGGTGTAGTGGTTAGGAGCACAGACTGTAATCTGGGAGAACTGGGTTTGATTCCCCACACCTCCGCATGCAGCCGCTGGGTGACTTTGGGCAAGCCACAGTTCTCTCAGAGAACTGTTCCCTCAAGAGCAGTTCTCAAAGAGCTCTCTAAGCCCCACCTGCCTCACAGAGTGTCTGTTGTGGTTTTTTAAGAGATTGTAAAATGCTCTGAAACTCCGAGTGAAGGGTGGGGTATAAATCCAATCTCCTCCTCCTCCTCCTTCTTCCCAACCTTAAACTTTACATTTTTAAGGAGATGATCTCCGCACATCTTAGTGCTACAACAGGTACATCTCTGGTTCACTGTGCTCTGAGCCAGTTTGGTGTAGTGGTTAAGTGCACAGACTCTAATCTGGGAGAACTGGGTTTGATTCCCCACTCCTCCACTTGCACCTGGCTGAATGACCTTGGGCAAGCCATAGTTCTGATAAGAGCTGT
>NW_015167533.1:1038453-1050437 GCF_001447785.1 Gekko japonicus | reverse complement strand
TCTTCTTCTTCTTCTTCTTCTTCTTCTTCTTCTTCTTCTTCTTCTTCTTCTTCTTCTTCTTCTTCTTCTTCTTCTTCTTCTTCTTCTTCCTCCTTATGAAGTGTCTGTTTGCTTGCATCTATTTAAATAATTGACATCCAAGATAGCTTTCAATGCAATGCCAACATATGCATATAGTACTTACTGGACATCTAAAAATCCACTTGGTGTAGTGGTTTGTGGGTCAGACTTTGAGTAACATACCTGGGTTCAAATCCTAAAGCTCACCGAGTGATCGTGAACCAGCCACTCTCTCTCAGCCTAACCTAGCTCACAGGATAAGATGGAGAAGGAGGAACCATGTAAAAAAACCCCTTTTCCGCAAGGGGACATGGGCGGGCGCCGGATACCACCGGAAACGCGATCAGACGCCCGCCCTTGCCCCGCAGTTTCTGGAAACTAGTACCTCCAAGGTACTAGTTTTTTGCTGCGCTTTTTTGGCAGGAAGCCTCAGTTGTGCCACGGAAGCACTACGCTTCCCAGATGTGCTGGTGAGATCGCGACCGGAAACTCCGCTTGTCTTCCGTATCTCTTGCGTGGCTAATGTTGCGTGTGACTGCAGCCTTGGTGTAGTGGTTTGTGGGTCAGACTTTGAGTAGCAGACCTGGGTTCAAATCCTAAAGCTCACCGAGTGATCGTGAACCAGCCACTCTCTCTCAGCCTAACCTAGCTCACAGGATAAGATGGAGAAGGAGGAACCATGTACATCACCCCAAGCCTCCTAAGAGGGAGGATAAAATACAAATGAGATACAATATCAGACAGACTGAGAGGTAGATAGAATTGTACTCTCTTTATGAAAGTATGGGTTGCCAGAAGTATCAAACATACATAAATACAAATTGAAATGCGCCTCCTGTGTTAATCCACACAAATAATGTTCACTGACATTCACGGTGGCTCTTCAGGACAACATGGAACGGAACACTTGGTTCAGCAAAATCACAGCACGTGTATGGAGTGGAATGAATAACTTTCTTCGGTTATTCTGTTCGTGAAAGTCCCAGTCCCTTGAACAGAATGATAACGAATCCAGAAGATAGATTCAGGTGGGTAGCCATGTTGGCAGGGTGCCGGAACTCTCAAGAGGGAAATGAAGTTTTCAGCCTTACTGAAAACTCATGAACTTCTAAACAATTGTAGAAAGGATTTTGTTGAAGATGTTCTGGAACTCTGTTCCTGCGCATTCCCCCAGGAGAAAAAAAAGCCCTGCATGCTGGTCTGAAGGAGCAGAACAAAGTGTGAGTCCAGTGGAACCTTTAAGACCAACCGAGTTTTATGCACACTTCTTCAGGTACAGTGAAACAAAGCTTCTTCAACCATTACATATACTAATTCACTGCTATTCACAGATCGTAACAGCCACTTTAATCAAATCTCGGCTATAATCGCCCAGTTAGTTATGCATCTTGACTCTGACTAGCCCTTCCTGGAAACTATTCCCCCCCTCTACCTGTATATAATGGCTGAAGAAGTTTTGTTTCACTGCATCTGAAGAAGCGTGCATGCACACGAATCCTTATCTCTCCTTATTATAAAAGAGTTTTGGTGTCCCTCCTGCACACGCTCCCGCAGCCTTTCGCTCTCGCACCTGCCACTCTGAAGGATCCCCTGTCTCCGTAACGGGCCTTCCTCCTAGTACCTTGAATAAAACGTTGCCGGTCTTAAAGGTGCCACCAGACTCAGACTTTGTTCTAATGAATCCAGAAGTTGGTCATACCTGGTTCCTAACTGGTCTTATTTATTCCCTTGTACAGACCTTTCAAGTAGGACTGCCAGCTCTGGGTTGAGAGATACCTGGAGATTTTGGGGGTGGAGCTTAAAGAGGCAGGAGTCCACCTTTTATTTATTTATTTATATCAATTTGTATCCCGCCTTGCCACAGAACTGGCTCAAGGCGGCTAACCACATTAAAACACAAAGACAATAAATACATTAAAATACAATGGAGAATAAATACAACTGCCTAAGCAACTAAGTACTAATGATAATGATGATGATGGTGGCGGCGTGCAATATACAAACAATATACAAAGCAATATACAAACAAACAGCAGCAAAAGCCAGCCAATCTTTCGTGCGGGCCGGGATGTATTTTGGCGGCGCATTCGTCAGTGGCGCTTTCGCCAGTGGCCCATTCATCAGCGGCGGCTCCTGATCAAAGGCCTGGTGGAAGAGCTCCATTTTGCAGGCCCTGCGGAACTATAAAAGGTCCCACGGGGCCCTGATGTTATCTGGGAGCTCACTCCCCAAGCGTGGAGCCGCCACTGAAAAAGCCCTGGCTTTAGTAGCAACCAACTTGATGTCTCTTGGGCCAGGAAGAGTCAGGCGATTCTGTGTTCCTGACCTCAGTGCTCTCTGGGGCACATGTGGGGAAAGACAAGTAGGCAGGCCCCTGACTATATAGGGCTTTAAAGGTCACAACCAGCACCTTGAAACGGATCCGGTAAGCTATTGGCAGCCAGTGTAGTGCCTTCAGCACAGGTTGGATGTGGTCTCATATAGGGGAACTGATCTCTGTCGCCTGCAGTTCAGTTGTCATCCCAGGAGATCGCCAGTCACCACCTGGAGGTTGTGCATATACCAACACAGTCAAAAACACTGTAACACTGTGCCCAAAAATACTTGACACTTGATTCAAAACATTCCTATATCAACAGCGCAGTACTCTAAATAACCATTCAGATCCATTCCAACGCGAATAGTCCAATACAGTTCAACAACCATTCAGATCCATTCCAAAGAAACCAACACGAATAGTCCAATACAGTTCAATAAATATGTCCACAAAACTAAGAGGAGTAATGGTTGATAGATGTCACAGAGCACAGTTGCTAAGAGGTATGGCGATGGACCGCTTAGGTTTGCCCATCCATTTCCTTTCAGGACTTCGTCAGGCCACCTCCAGTGATGGAGCACCAAGCTCTGCATATTTCTCTGGACTGTATACAGCAAATGGATGGGAACCTGGGCGGTCCGTCGCCACACCTCTTAGCAACTGTGTTTTGTGGACATCTATCAACTGTTCGGAATTTGTTCAACTGTATTGGAGTATTCACATCGGTGTCTTTGGAAGGAATCGAATGGTTATTTAGAGTACTACACTGTTAATATAAGCATGTTTTGAATCAAGCGTCAAGTATTTTTGGGTACAGTGTTACAGTTTTTGACTGTGTTGCTATATGCACAACCCTCTTTGCTGTACTTCCATTTATGTACTTACTACCTGGAGGTTGGCAACGTTACTTTCGAGACAGTCCTTCTCCCCCCCCCCCCCGACTTTTCTTCTTCACCCTCCCATCAGAGTTCCCCCTTTCTAAAACAAAAGATGTTGCCCACGAACCTCCCTCTTGGGCAGCTTTTCAATCTGTAGATGAAAAGCCTTCCATAAGAGCAGAGGGATATGATTGCTATTTCGGCTTCTCTTTCATTTTATTAATAGACTTGTTTCCATTTAAGGTGCTGCCATTAAAACCTAAATGGAATACGAGGGGGGGGGAGAAAAGGTAAAAAAAGAACCACACGGGAAGCAAGTAGCAACACATTCCCTTGGTTAACAACCTCATTTGAGAGCCAAGCAGCCCTCTGAGAATTCCATCAACTCAGTGCAGTATTAATCAAGGATAAACTAATACAGGATGCTTGTTGGGCCAAAAGGGGAGAGGGGGGGGCATCTACACTGTAATTTCTTGTTTGTTCCAAAAGCCACGTGGAGAAATCTAATGTGAAAGTGATGCCACCAAATTCAATAACAATAAAGCTCTGATTTATCTCTTTCTTCTCCAGCTTTAAACCCAATTCACCTGACATTCTAATTAATACTTTTCACACCAGCAAACTTGGCAAGCGACCAGCCCCAGCACACTTGGTGGGATTTTAAAACGAATAAAAGATTGCTCTGATTGCACTCGGGATAATACGGCCAAAGTTCCCGCTAGGAATAAGAATGCCAAATGCAAGATTATATATATAATTTAACTATCACAACAAAAAATGTGGAAATGTCATGAAGTTGAATTTCTAAAGCTGACTTGGGAAATTGTTTCTGCGAAGGGTTTTGGCTCGGTCCCATGAACCAATCCAAAATGAGTCACTGGCAGCTGGCCTGATCCAACATGGCTTCTCTCATGTTCGTATATTCTTAGACGGTTAGACCATTGGTCCATGAAGATCAGTATGGTCTACTCAGACTGGCAGTGCCTTTCCAGCGTCTCAGGAGGAGGTCTTTCACATCACTTGCTACCTGGTCCTTTCAACTGGAGATGCCCGGGACTGAACCTGGGACCTTCTGCATGCAAAGCAGGAGCTCTTCCCCTGAACCACGACCCCTCCCCGTGCGGGAGATGACAGGTGATTTGTTTACACTTTTAAATGAAAACTGTGGTTAATAGCCTTTGGTCTGTGAAACTGATATGGTATGATTAGCTGTCCAGTCGGTATGGAGGCTGGCCACATTTTCACACTTTCCTTTATCGCTAGGGTTCCAACTCTGGGTTGGGAAATACTTGGAGATTTGGGGGGTGAAGCCTGAGGAGGGTTGGAGTTTGGAGGGGGGGCAGGAAATCAGCAGGGATGTGAGGCCATAGGGCCCACCCTCCAAAGGAGCCATTTTCTCGAGCGGAACTGACCCTGGTCATCTGGAGATCAGTTGTAATAGCTTGAGATTCCCAGGTGCCATCCAGAGGTTGGCAACTCTATAGATTGTTGAGGTGGCCCCTGTGGCCCAGTATTGACAACCCCAGGAGGATTTGTGGGGTGGAGACAGGCACATCAGCGTCACTTCCAGCAAAAAAAGCAGAAGTTATGTCATGACGTCAGGGGAAACACTGTCAGATGTGCAAAAACTCTACATTTAAACCATAACTGGGTAGATTTCCATTGGACATTATGAAAAAACGTCACAGTAGTAAGGACGTTTTGACAATGGAACCAAAAGCCAGTGCGGTACAGTCAGGGCCGGCTCACTCACTAGGTGAACTAGGCAATCACCTAGAGCGGGCCGGCCCTTAGGGGCGCCAAGCTGCACCCGGCCCCGTACTCTGGGAGTTTCTTGATTATTTATGTTTTTCATTCTTCCTAAAATGCATTTATTTTTGAAAATTGGTGGGCGCATGGGGGTGGTGGTGCCAGAAGGGATCCTCGCCTAGGGTGCAAAATAAGCTGGGGTCGGCCCTGGGTACAGTGCGTAGAGTGGGGATTCAAACCCACGCCTCCCGTATCCTAGTCTGAGACTGTGATCACTACACCACACTGGCTTCCACTTGCCAACCAGCTATTTGACAGAGGCCTGTTGGGAGAAGAGAAGAAGAGCTGGCACCAGTTTCAATGCTGCCTTCATAAAGGGAGGTGGGGAGTGGAAGAAGACCCTAGCTCCCAGTTAGTTAGTCCAATATCCCTTCTCAGCTTAGCAGCGTGCACCTGGGCTACACCCAGTAGAAGCTCTTTGTTCTCAGTGTGCTGAGTTACAAAGTTACACAGAGCCACTTATTAATTTCAAGACTAATAATTGTCCTTTTATTTAGGAACTACATACCAGATACTAAAGTTTAGAAATAGGGATAGGATCTAATCTGACTACCTTGGATGGGGGTGGATGCGGAGAGGCATCCTGCTTCCATTGTGACAAAGAAGAGAGCAACATGCTCTTTCTTTGTGTGTGAGAGAGTCTGAGAGAGAGTGGAAGGAAGGAAAGCAATTTCCCTAAGAGGCATCAGTCTACACATCAAAGCAAAGAGGCAGGAGGGTAAACAAGAAGGAAATCCACAGTTTGCCTGTCTGTCTCACTGACTTTTATGGATCAAAAACTGGCTAATTAATAGAAAACAGAGAGTGAGTATAAATGGGCAATTTTCTCAGTGGAGGGTGGTAAGCAGTGGGGTACCGCAGGATCAGTACTTGGTCCACTGCTTTTTAACTTGTTCATTAATGATTTGGAGTTGGAAGTAAGCAGTGAAGTGGCTAAATTTGCGGATGATACAAAGTTGTTCAGGGTGGTGAAAATCAGTGAGGATTGTGAGGCACTCCAAAGGGATCTGTCAAGGATGGGCAAGTGGGCGTCAACATGGCAAATGGGGTTCAATGTGGCCAAGTGCAAGGTGATGCACATTGGAGCCAAAAATCCTAAATATAAATACACATTGATGGGGTCTGAACTGGCAGAGACTGAGCAAGAGAGAGATCTTGGAGTTGTAGTAGATAACTCACTGAAAATGTCGAGACAGTGTGTGACTGCAATAAAAAAAGCCAATGTTATGCTGGGGATTATTAGGAAGGGTATTGAAAACAGATCAGCCAATATAATAATGCCCCTATATAAATCAATGGTGAGACCTCATTTGGAATACTGTGTGCAATTCTGGTCACCACACCTTAAAAAGGATATTATAGCTTTGGAAAAAGTGCAGAAAAGGGCAACTCGAATGATAAAAGGGTTGGAACACTTTCCCTATGAGGAAAGGTTAAAGCGCTTAGGGCTCTTTAGCTTGGAGAAAAGACGACTAAGGGGTGACATGATCGAGGTTTATAAGATTATGCATGGGAAAGAGCAGGTAAAGAAAGAGGTACTTTTCTCCCTTTCTCACAATACAAGAACCCGTGGGCACTCCATGAAATTGCTGAGCGGTCGGGTTAGAACGGATAAAAGGAAGTACTTCTTCACCCAAAGAGTGATTAACACATGGAATTCACTGCCACAGGAAGTGGTGGCGGCTACAAGCATGGACGGCTTCAAAAGGGAATTAGATAAGCATATGGAGCAGAGGTCCATCAGGACCTCCTGATGGCACCTGGTATTTCTGGCCACTGTGTGATACAGAGTGTTGGACTGGATGGGCCTTTGGCCTGATCCAACATTGGCGTCTCTTATGTTCTTATGTTCTTATGACTTGTTTGCAACCTCCCTCTGTAGGCTGAGGCTTGAGACAGCATCTCTTCCAACAGTTTCGTGCTAGCTTCATAAAAGGGGGTGGGGGAGATGAAGAAGACCCTGGCTCCAGGCCGTGCAGGACCAGATTCTGGAAAGAGGAGGAACCAGGTCCCCCAGGAGCCCTTCTCCTCTTCATCTCAGGCCCTGACTAAAATGGATCCAAGAGGCTCATAGGCCATTTCTTCAAGTGGAACTGATCTTAGTCATCTGGAGATCAATTGCAATAGCAGGAGACCTCCAGGTGCTACCTGGAGGTTGGCAACCCTAGCCATGTGGGTTTGCGCCTTTCCACCTGAACTTAAACCATTGGCCCTTGCCAATTCAGAAGACCAGCTTTGGAGGTCTCCCCAACTGGCGGCCAAACGGCGCGCACTTTTGCAAAGCAGCCGAGACCACTGAAGCCACCAGTTGCACCGGACGAGGAGCCGCTGTCGCTGGCTGATGAGGTCGCTCACCTGCCCATGTTGTACTCCACACACTCCTGAGTCAGTCTCGCCCTGACAGACAGCTCTCTTCCTGGCTGTCACCAAAGCCTTTTGTGTGAACGACAGCCCTTTAGTCATTACATCCCAATTATTTCCTGAATGCAAAGCAGAGACACGTGCATGGCAACAAAGGCTGACTCATCTCGGCACCACACTTTCCCATCAATTTGTTTTGTGCAGGGACTGACAGTGGTGGCAGCAGCAGCCGCCGCCTTGCAACTGGAAGGCCGTGGACTAAATTTAGTGGAGACCTTTAATGCCGCATCCCGAGAAGCTGAGGGGTTCACTGAACACGGGGAAACACAGGTGCATGCCCTTGCCTTCCTCACTGCTGGGCCTTCTCTCCCCCTGCTTTCCCCATTTTGAATACTTCCCGATCATCCTTCTGTTTATGCCTCTGATAATGCAAGGTGACGGAGAGATGTGCGGGTGTGGGCAATTAGCTCGGTGGCGGCTTGAAAGAGGGAATGATGAATCGGCTCACGGAGAAATCTGTTGCTTTCTTCCTCGGCGAGGGCTTTGGATAACCTAGCATATTATCCACCTGCTATTGAAAAGGCACATTGTAGAACTTGACCGGCCAGCGGTGCTCGTCCAATCTACCCAGGAAGGTAATTGCTTGCATCATCAAAAAACCATAATCTATGTAAATGTATGGACAAATTAGGCACGCTCCTTGGGCTCTTGACAAGCGACCAATGAGGCTTTCGGCGCATCTGCTTTAGAGGCCTGCTAACATAAACATTCAGAGGTTTTTTTCCCCTTCCCG
Organism: Gekko japonicus; assembly: GCF_001447785.1. Lineage (NCBI taxonomy): Eukaryota > Metazoa > Chordata > Lepidosauria > Squamata > Gekkonidae > Gekko > Gekko japonicus. Next base: position 1,042,219 of record NW_015167533.1, on the reverse strand, counting down.
TACAAGCTGCAATAGGTCAGCCAAGGAGTTTGGGATTCATTATCTGAAGAGGGCCTATTGTGCAACCCTTTGCTTCGATGATTGATGGTCACAAAAGTTAAGACCAGAGGACAGAATGAATTTTATGGGCTATAGAATTCAGCACGCTCTCGGGACCAAATTGCATGCTCTTATCTGCCTCTTTCCTCACCACTGGGCCCCGGGGAACTTGGAGATAGAAAAGGACATAGGTGTGTGCTGACTGCGGAAAGGGCAGCGTGATTCGTACAGTTCCCAAGGGGCCTCCATTTCTGAAGCCAAACAGGCTTGGCTGGGGCAAGTGATAGTTTGGGAGGCAGTCTGGGGAGACTATATAGAAGAAGAAGAGATTGGATTTATACCCCGCCCTTCACTATCTGAAGGAGTCTCAGAGCGGCTTACAAACTCTTTTCCCTTCCCCTCCCCACAACAGACACCCCGTGAGGTCAGTGGGGTTGAGAGAGCTCTGACAGAAACTGCTCTCTTTCAAGAACAGCTGTGCCAGAACTATGGCTTGCCCAAGGTCATCCAGCAGGTGCAAGTGGAGGAGTGGGGAATCAAACCCGGTTCTCCCAGATTAGAGTCCTCACACTTAGCAACTACACCAAAACTACACCAATATAGGTCAATGCAAGTTCTTTGGAGAAAGGGAAGAGAGCCACTGTAGGGTAGAGTGCTGGGGTAGGAGGGGGATTAGCATTGCCAGTGTTGGGTTGGGAAATGCCTGGAGCTTGGGAAGGATGGGGTTTAAGAAGGGGAGGGACCTCAGCAGTATATGGTGCCCTAGAGTCCACTCTCCAAAGCAGCCATCAGGGTTGCCAGGTCCCCTCTGAGCAATGGCAGGTGATGGGGGGGTAGGGTTGCCAGATCCAGGCTTGGAAACTCCTGGAGATTTTGGGATGGAGCCTGGGGAGGACAGGGGCCTTAGTGGGGTGCAGTGGTATCCAGTCCACCCTCCAAAGCATCCATTTTCTCCAGGGAAACGGATCTCTGCAGTCTGGAGGTGAGCTATAATTCCAGTGGATCTCCAGGCCCCTCCTGGAGGCTGGCATCCTTACATTTCCTCCAGGGGAACTAATCTGCTGCCTGGAGATCAGTTATAATTCTGGGAGATCTCCAGGTCCCACCAGGAGGTTAGGAACCCAGATTGGAAAACCAAGATTCAAATCCCCATTTTGCCATAAAGGTTGCAAGGTGATCTTAGGTCAGTCATATCTTCTCTCGGCATATGCAACCTCTCAAGGTTGTTGTGAGAATAAAATGAAGAGCAGAGTCCGTTAGAGCACCCCGAGCTCCTTGGAGGAAAAGTGGGATACAAATACTCTAGAAAGACCGATACAAAGCATTACGAATAGCAGTATATAAATAGCACATATTCATGTACACAGTGCATTAGTCAGTAACTTTAAGTGAAATTCAATTGGTCTCCACCTCAAAAGGAATGTAGGAACATAAGGTCTAAAGTTAGACAGAGTAGTTGATGGAGGAGAACAGGGGGAGGGGAAAGTGTAGCAAGTGTTACAAAGGATAGATTCAAGCAAATGCAGTCTCTCTCATATATATTTCATTTCTGCCGATAATATTAAAGGGGTTATGATAAAATACAATAAGTACAAAGCTAATATAAAAGAGCACATATGTAAGAGTTGCCTGTCCCATACACAGACAGTCTCCCTACAGGTACCCCCCCCCCACTCCAGACATAAACCCAACCTACAGTTGGTCACACTATTTTTATTACATAGACACTCCAGATAGGGTTGCCAACCTCCAGGTGGCACCTGGAGATCTCCTATTATTATAATTGAATTCCTGACAAGCCAGATCAGTTCCCCTGGAGAAAATGGCTGCTTTGGAGGGTGGACTCTGTGGCATTATACCCCAGTGAGCCCTCCCAAACCCTTCCTTCCTTGGGCTCCACCCCCAAATCTCCAGGAATTTTGTAACCTGGAGTTGGCAACTCTATGTATTTGAGGGTTTTCTCCCATTGTATCCTCATAATAACATTGTGGGATAAATCAAGTTGAGAACAAGCAACAGGAGAAGAAGAGGAAGAGAAGAAGAAGAGATTGGATTTATACCACGCCCTTCACTCAGAGCAGCTTACAAACTCCTTTCCCTCCCCCTCCCCACAACAGGCACCCTGTGAGGTAGGTGGGGCTGAGAGAGCTCTTTTCAGAACTGCCCTTTCCAGAACAGCTCTGCCAGAACTATGGCTTGCCCAAGGTCATCCAGCAGCTGCATGTGGAGGAGTGGGGAATCAAACCCGGTTCTCTCAGATTAGAGTCCACGCACTTAACCACTACACCAAACTGTCTCTCAGGGCAACTTACTGGTTATTGGTAGCTTACTATTGCTTACTGGTTAACCAGGATTAACCAATAAACTTTGGGGCTGAGCTGGGATTCAAACCCTGGTCCTCTTGGTCCAAACACAACACTCTTCCCACTATACCGACTTTCATACACACACCAGAAACAAAGTAGCCTAAAAAACCCCCCAAGTCTGCCTTTAATTACACACAGCCCCACCGATTCACCAACTATAACTTGAACTATGTCACCTGCCAAATGCGGATAGCAGCCCAGGTGAATTTCAGATCCGACAAAAGGGCACTTCGACCCTCAAAAGCTCAGACCCTGGATATCCTGTTGGTCTTTAACCTGCGACTGGACTCGAATCTTGCTCTTCTTACAGCAGACCAACCCAGCTACCCACTTGAAAGTATCTCCTGTTTCAAACCTCGGCACTGGCTTGCAGATGTCTTCAAGGCCTGCTTTGTTTTCCACAGGTCCCCTGCAAGTAGCCTTGCTCCTTCTGGCTGCCGGCTGCCCTTGCTCTCTCCCTCCTTTCAGTTACCTCAGATGGCTGATCAATTTTCAGAAAATAAAGAAATAAAGAGAGAAAATAATTCCCTGCCGGAGACGTGAGGCTGTGCCCTCCATCCAGTGCAGCTGTCACTGCCAGGCAGCGGGGCCGTAACCCTACCAAAGGGCTGACACAAATCCGTCTCTAACAACCACCCTTCTCCTACGTCCTCCTACTCAGCAGGAGAGATTAGGTGAGTAGTAGGTAAACCGTGCGATTTGGCCATTCCTGTCTCTATGAGGATCTCAAATGCCTCTCGCTGGCAGTAGAAGGATGGGGTCTGTCACAGTTGTCACTGTCTCCGTACTAATTAGAGGGCTGTGGACAAAAAGGCAGCGAGACGGACAGGTGTCCTTGTGTGAATATGTAGACACACATATTCCAACCCTCCACAAGATGTATTTTATACACTGAGTTAAACTCTGTAAGGTTAAAGTTTTCTAGGAAAAAGTACCAGCTGGATTACAGGATATGCTATGGACTAATCAACCCTAACGTATTTATTTCATTGCTGTTCGGAGGGGGGGGGGATCACATGGACAATAGCAACAGCAATCAGCAGCCACACAAACCTATCATCTGAGATTGCTTTATTTAAACAGGCAGAGTCCCCAGAGGTAATTTCGGGGGGGATCGCGGGGGATTGCAGTTCCCCCAGGTGAGGTACGGGGGGCGGGGCACATGACGAAGCCCCGCCCCCTGCTTCCGGCTGCCCCGCTTCCGGCCCTCATTCAGCCAGGAGGAGGCAAAAGAAGAGGGAGGGTAAGTTGCTTCCTCCCTGCCTCTCCCCACCCCTGCCTGCCTGGGGCCAGGGAGGGCCTTCACGGGGCTTCCTTGCACTCCCGCCGGCCTTGCAGGTCCACCGCCGGGCTACTCATGC
>NW_015167533.1:1029181-1038376 GCF_001447785.1 Gekko japonicus | reverse complement strand
TGTCAGGGGGTGTGGCCTTATGACACACTTCTGGTGATGTCAGGGGGTGTGGCATATGCTAATGAGTTATGCTAATGAGTCCCCCTAGCTCTTTTACTATGAAACGACCCCTGGGAGTCCCTGATAATGATTTCAACTAGACCCAGTGGAACACCATCAGCCATGGCGCTGCCGAGCTCTGGCTCGTCAACCCTGCTTACGCTTCTCAACGAAAAGACAAGGATCGGGTCCTCAGAGTCTTAAGCTGGGGAGTGCAAGTGGAAGTAAACAAGCAAAGAGAATGATAAAAGGGTTGGAACACTTTCCCTATGAAGAAAGGTTAAAGCGCGTGGGGCTCTTTAGCTTGGAGAAATGATGACTGAGGGGTTTACAAGATTATGCATGGGATAGAGCAGGTCGAGAAAAAAGTACTTTTCTCCCTTTCTCACAACACAAGAACTCGTGGGCACTCAATGAAATTGCTGAGCAGTCGGGTTAGAACTGATAAAAGGAAGTCCTTCTTCACCCAAAGAGTGATTAACACATGGAATTCACTGCCACGGGAGGTGGCGGCAGCTACAAGCATGGACGGTTTCAAGAGGGAATTAGATAAACATATGGAGCAGAGGTCCATCAACGGCTATTAGCCACAAGGTATAGATAGGAACTCTCAGTCAGGGACAAGTGATGCTCTGCATTCTTGGTGCTTGGGGGGGGGCAACAGTGGGAGGGTTTCACTGGTGAACCTCCTGATGGTACCTGGTATCTTTGGCCACTGTGTGACAGAGTGTTGGACCGGATGGGCCATTGGCCTGATCCAACATTGGCTTCTCTTATGTTCTTATGTTCTTAACACTTCACATATTACATAGCTGTAAGTTTGCCAGCGTCCAGGTGGGTCCTCGAGTTCTCTTGGAATTACAACTGGTCTCCAGAGATCAGTTCCCCTGGAGAAAATGGCTGCTTTAGAAGGTGGACTCTGTGGCATTATATCCTGCTGGGGTTCCTCCCCTCTGCAAATCCCACCATCCCCAGGCTCCACCCCCAAATCTCCAGGAACTTCCTTACCTGGAGTTGGCAACCCTACATAGCTACAATCCTGGATTTTTTTTTTGTTGTATTAAGCATGTGCTCAGGAGACAGCTGTAAGCAGTTACTGCTCCCAGCAAACTTTGCTAGTTGGAAGCAAACGCCGCATGCACTTCTTTGTTGTATTCACACATTATGATTTAGGTGTACACCGACCATTGTTCTGCACCCAGCTGCAGTCTTGGACCCAAGAGGACCCTACGAGAGCAGTGGTAGAGTGCATGCTCTTGACACATACACTCTGGTTCACTCACTGGAATTCTTTTTTTATTAGTATTTTTTATTAGTTTTTCTTAGTTATATATTACATATACTGGAATTCGTCAAATACAATTCGAGTCTATTAACTTATCTTTTCCTCTATCCATTTGTACACTCTCTACCATTTCTTCCAATGAGCATTTTCATCTTTATCTTTCAATAACATATTTAGTTTATCCATTTCTGCTAAATTCATAATTTTATTAATTATTTCTCTTTCCCCGGGAATTTCCTCCGTTTTCCAATTTTTTTGCAAAAAGAATCCTAGCCGATGTAATTATTAGAGTTATCAGACATTTATCAACATATCTCATATCTTCCGGTATAATATTAAGTAAGTAACACTCTGGTTCTAATTTTAGTTCTATATCAGTAATATCTGTTATTATTGACTCTATTTTGGCGAAAATATTGGCACTCACTGGAATTCTTGATAAGGGATGACAGGAGCACAGCCATGTACACATCAGACTAAGACTTTGGAGACTTTGGAGACTTAAGGACTGACAATGGGAGAAAAAATACTGGGTGTGATGCACTGAAGAATCTTTACATGTTCATGTTCATGCTCAGCATGCTGACAACTGTTACTAAAGACACCAGGTATGCTGAGGAAGCTGGATCTTCCACCATGCCCAGCACCTGAGATGTCACCATTGAAATGTTCAAGGTCTGACCTCCCTCCTCCCTACCGCTGCATCATTGGAGTGCAAGTCATTGTCCATAAGTTGGATCAGCATGCTGACAACTGTTACTAAAGAGACCAGGTATGCTGAGGAAGCTGGATCTTCCACCATGCCCGGCACCTGAGATGTCACCATTGAAATGTTCAAGGTGTGGGAAGGAGAGAGTTTGACCTCCCTCCTCCCTACCTCTGGATCATTGCAGCACAAGTCATTGTCCATAAGTTGGACCTCATCTTGGAAAGGCCTCAGGTATTTTCCAATTTGGGGAGAAATATTTTGGTCTGGTAATTCCAATTCTGAACCAAGGCCGGTGGGGCAGGGAGGAATTTACCCATCACTGAATAGGGTTCCCAATACTGCTTTGGCAAATACCAGGAGATTTCGGGGAAAGTACCTGGGATCCAAGATCACTGCAGACGGTGACTGCAGCCATGAAATTAAAAGATGCCTGCTCCTTGGGAGGAAAGCGATGGCAAACCTAGACAGCATAATAAGAAGTAGAGACATCACCCTGCCAACAAAAGTCTGTATGGTCAAAGCGATGGTATTCCCAGTAGTGATGTATGGACCAAGTAGTAATTTATGGACCATAAGGAAGGCCAAGTGCTTTTGAATTATGGTGCTGGAGAATATTGAGAGTCCCTTGGACTCCAAGGAGATCAAATCAGTCAATCCTAAAGGAAATCAACCCTGACTGCTGAAGCTCAAATACTCTGGCCACCAAACGAGAAGGGAGCACTCACTGGAGAAGACCCTGATGCTGGGAAAGACTGACGGTAAAAGAAGAAGGGGACGGAAAAGGATGAGATGGTTAGACAGTGTCATCAATGCAATGAGCATGAAATTAAGCAAACTCCAGAGGACAGCGGAGGACAGGAGGGCCTGGCGTGATGTGGTCCATTGGGTCGCGAAGAGTTGGACTCGACTGTGCGACTGAACAACAAAAACCTGGGGAGGATGGAGTTTGGGGGATGTGATGTCACTTCCAGTGATGCACTAGGCTGCCTCCTAGTTTCTATGGTCCACAGAGACTAGGAGACTCTCCTAGACCATCACTAGGGGGGAGGCCATTTTTCTCTCCCACTTCTCAGTTCCTTAGGGGTGGAAAACTGGGGCTGGTGCTGGTGATTCCCTGCTGCAGATGGATAAATGGGATGCCTATCACTAGCTTTCAACCTCAGCCTCCAGCACTAAGTAGGATTGCCAGGTACATTCCTGTAACCCCCAGGAGAATAAGGGGAGGCAGGGCATGGTTATTAGATCTGGCAGCGGGTAAAATGAAAGACCTCTGCTTGAGACACTGGTGAGCCACTGCCAGTCTGAGTTCACGATATTGACTTTGATGCAACGTAGGTCTGAAGTCGCAGAACCAATCCCTGGCATCTCCTGAGACCCTGGAATGCTCCTGCCAGTCTGAGTCGACCATACTGACCTGGACTGACTAATGGTCTGATTCAGTATCGGGCAGCTTCATGTTTTTCAAGCTTCACAGCCCCTGATGTAACCCGGCTATTACTAAAACAAGAGAAGAGAAAGAGTCTTCATCTCAGCATCTGCAAAGGAAATGAACCACTCGCTGGTCTTGCAACTAGCTTGTCTCGAAGTCCTTTTACTTCTTCACAAGCAGAACATAAAGGGGGGGGGCATAAAGAACATATTGCTAGTTTACTCCCGGCTTCGCCTGATGCATCAGCCTGTTTGGTTTGGTGCTCCAGTTTTATTGAAGCCGCCATCAATAATAATGCAGCTGAAATTTGAAAAGAGAAGAAGAAGCCAAGCCCTGATATAAGTAATAAGTGCTCTTGGTCTTTCATGACCAATCCTCTACTAGGACTTTCTACGGGGGGCGGGGGGGAGAACACAACAGTGGGAAAATCCAGAGGAGAATCACATAAATTAATTGTCACTTAGAGCCACTGCACTGGGCAGAAGCACTCACACAATAACAGCCCCCCCAAAACTCTCCCCTTCCTCCCTCCCCCCCCTTTATTTTTAAAGCCAGCGTTTGTCTCTGGCAGAGGAGCTAAAACAACAGCATCATTATTTCTGGAAGAGGCTCCAGCCAGACATTCCATTTGAAAACTGTCATTTTGCAAATGTTTAATTACTTCTCAAATACAAATGATGGCCGCAGCTGTACCATCTGTCTTGTTAGGGAACATCAACCTCAAGCCGGTTGAGTCCATCAAGAATGTGGTGCGGGGGGAATTTAAATGGCTTTCATCACCTTAAGGGCTTCTTGCTTTTCTTTTAAGAGCACCCTTTCTATTCATTATTTCCAACTACTCACCATGGAGAAATTCCTTATTAGGTCCTGTTGGGGAGAGAAGGGAGACCGGCTTGCATTTTCGTCTGCTTGTTCTCCATGTTAATTGGCCTTTCAGGTGTTTTAATAAGGTTCCATCCAGGTTCTCCTGCTCTGTTAAAGATCTGTTCCCTCTAACACAAAAGGTGATTAGAGAAGCCAGGATTCTGCTTTCAACCAGGAGGGAACCAGGTTGTGGAAAGACCCCTCAAGGCTAGGCTTGCCAACTCTATGTTGGGAGATTCCTGGAGATCTGGGGGGTGAATCCTGGAAAGGGAGGGGTTTGTGGAGAGAAGAGACCTCAGCAAAGGGTTGCCAGGTCCCCCCTGGCCAACCACAGAGGATGGAGGGGGGGTAGGGTTGCCAGATCCAAGTTGGGAAACTCATGGAGCTTTGAGGGTGGAGCCTGGGGAGGACAGTGGGTACGGTGCCAAAGCTTCCATTTTCTCCAGGGGAATTGATCTCTGAAGTCTGGAGATGGGTCGTAATTCCAGGGGATCCCCAGGTCCCACTTGGAAGTTAGCATCCTACCTCAGCAGGGTATAATGGCATACATTCCACCACCCAAAGCTGCCATTTTCCCCAGGGGAACTGATCTCCATAGTCTGGAGATCAGTTGTAATTCTAGGAGATCGCAAAGACTCACCTGGAGGTTGGCAACCCTATGGCCCATCCTTTAAGGAAAGGGACTGTGGCAGCTGACGTCACAGCTTTGGTGCTTCTCATTTGTTCTGAGAATTTTACCTCACCCAGGGCCGGCTCACCCACTAGGCGAACTAGGCATTCGCCTAGAGTGCCGGGCCCTGGATGGGGCGCCAAGCTGTGCCTCCCCCCTCCTCCCCCCCTTTGGTGGTGGCAGGGGGGGAGGAGGTGGTGGTGGCAGCAGCAAAAGGGTGGCTGGCTCCAGAGGGCTCCAGGTCTCCAGGCCCCACCGGGAGGTTGGCATCTGCGCCATAAGGCAGCCTCGCCTAGGGCGCAGAAACACCTCGAGCCGGCCCTGACCTCACCACAGAGCTCTTCTCAGACATTTTGGTCATGTGTAGTAGGAGGCTGACAACCACACAGAGACGCTCCTTATGTGTGCCATCGCCACTTGTCCCAAAAGGGCAACATATACAGAATTTAAGCTTCAGTACATGTTAACTAGAACTAGAACCTGCTAAAAATTATTTTGGTTACACAAACCACAAGACAGAAGGGGTCTCTGCCCGCTTTTGGCCCAGCCCACAATTTATTCATTTCGTTGACATCTCGCTTTTTCCTGTCATGGAGTTCAAGGTGGCACACATAAGGTTTCCAGAAGGTCTCCCCCTTCCAGCCTAGACCTGCTAAGATTCAGCAGAGTTGCTGTATCAGAGGTCCCCAACTTTCTTGAGGCTTGGGCACCCTGGGAATTTCAAGAGGGGGTGGTAAGCTCCACCCCCAAATGGTTACCACATGGGGCAGGGTCAGAGCCAACCAGAATACCTCCCTCCTCATACCTCCTAGGAAGAAGAAGATCCTGAAAGGGGAAAAAGAACCACATAGTGACCAAAGAAAGCCCAAGGGCTCACCAGTCCTCCTCATCCCCTGTAGGAAAGCCCTTTCATTTGAGATGATGGAACCAGTGACAAGCCCTGCCTGAAAATGGCCCCACCCACATTCTCAATGGGCACCAAGGGAAGTACTGGTGGGCACCACAATGCCCACAGGTACCATGTTAGGGAACGCTGCACTATACCATGTGCATCCAACCCTACCCTGGGCCACTACATGGCCAGTAAGTGACATTGTATATTTGCATTTTGGAGTCCTATTTCATTTTCTGGAGAACTGAAAGATCCATTTAAGAAAAAAAATTAAGAGTTTTAACAAAGTGTTCCTTGTTGACAGCAGAGATTATCTTGTTTGATAAAATCAATTTGCATGACAGCACGATTCGGGCGCATAGTCAGAGTTGATTGTATCAAGATAACAGATTAAGTACCTCTGACACCTAGAGTTCGGTCAACAAAATGATTTTTGTCAAATTTCTCAGCCAGGCGAGTGGCATGTTATGCTACAGTCACGCGTATCCATTCGACTGGGTTTCAGTCAGTATTGGTTTCCCCACCACCCTGTTCTTTTTACAGCTCTTGTCTGTGAACTGGATTCTCTGAAGGCGGCGAAAAAGTGTTATCAAAAAGCACTGCAATGAAATAAGGAACGCAATCCGCTAAGCAAGGTTCGTAAACAACTTTAAGGCACACTCAGCTAAATGCAGCCATCTGCAAATTTGGCTGGAAACAGATGATGAGTTTATTTGTTGAGCTGAAGGTAGCACAACACAGCCCTTGCTGAAGTACATTGGGAGGATGGTTTTTCAAATGTCTCATCTCCGTTGTTTTGACTCCCAAATCCCCAATTCGATTTTGTTTCCTTTTTGCACAAATCAAACCTGTGTTCCTTTAGAATCATAGAATCATGGAAGGGACCTCCAGGGTCATCTAATCCAACCCTTTGCACAGTGCAGGAAATTCACAAATGCCTCCCCCTCTATACCCACAGTGACCCCTGTTCTACACCCAGAAGATGACAAAAAAACCCTCCAGGATCTCCAGCCAAACTGGCCTGGAGAAAAATTGCTTCCTGACCCCTAAGTGGTGATCAGCATTTCCCTGGGCATGTAAGAAAGGGCCACAAGAACTGAGCACTGAGGCAACCCTTCCTGCCCTCCCTCCCGTGATTCACCCAATTTCACAGACTCAGCATTGCTGTCAGATGGCCATCAAGCCTCTAACAACCTCCAAAGGAGTGGCCACCACCTCCCGAGGAAGCCAGTTCAACTGAGGAACCACTCTAATTGTCAGGAAGTTCTTCCTAGTGTTTAGCCAAAAACTCTTTTGATTTAATTTCAACTTGTTGGTTCTGGTCTGTCCTTCTGGAGCAATAGAAACAACTCTGCACCATCCTCTGTATGACAGCCCTTCAAGTACTTGAAGATGGTTATCATATCACTTCTCAAACTTTATTTAGACCCCCTTCTTTCTTCTCTCACACAAGATTTCGCCTATAAAATGCACATGTATTTTAACTTTGTTATGTATCCCAGAAAGGGTGTTATAGGTCACAACCATTTGGAACACATAAGGGTCTCTTTATGCATTACAAAGTTATTGTGCTTGTTAGAAAATGATAAAGGGGCCCTGAATCAGATGTGCAGTGGGAGGGTTGTGCCTCTCAGACTCACATGAGCCCTTTTCTCCTTGCAGTCAGGTTGCCCGGTAGGGTTGCCGGCCCTTTAAGTGGCAGATGGAGAAAAATAAAATTTAAAAATAGCCATTGGCTGATAACGTGTGACATCATTTCTGGGAAAACCCCAAAGTGATGTCATGCCTATCTAGGAATTGGTCATAACTCTATGGTTCCTAGAGAAGACTGGCATCACTTCCAGGAAACCCTGGAAGTGATGTCATGCCATCAGTGACGAACCCCTCCATGCTCCCCCCATCTCCCACTGGTTGACTGGCCAGGCTTGACAAACCTATCAAGGGCAGAAACAGATGCTGCCTTCTCCTCTGCACTGTTCCCCCTCCCCAAACCACCTCATGGACAGAAAACTGGCTATGCTTGAGAAACTGCTTGCAGTGAAGTTTTGCAGCAGAGACAGTGGCTGCCTTAGAGGAAGTTCAAGTCAGAGGAAACACCATGGAATTCACTGCCACAGGAGGTGGTGGCTGCTGCAAGAATGGACAGCTTAAAGAGGGAATTGGATAAACATATGGAGCAGAGGTCCATCGGTGGCTATGAGCCACAAGGTATAGATAGGCACTCTCAGGCTGGTGCTTGGGGGGGCAACAGTGGGAGGGCTTCTAGTGTCTTGGCCCCACTGGTGGACCTCCTGATGGCACCTGGTATTTTTGGCCTCTATGTGACAGCACTCAATAGACTAGGTACGCTACAGTGGCTTAAAACTAACTAAGGTTAGTGTGATTGTCTGAATGCAGGCCACTCCACTAACTGGTTATGGTCCACCAAGCCAAGAGTTGAAGCTGGGCCTGTGAGGTAAGTGGGGCTGAGAGAGCTCTTTCGAGGACGGCTCTTGAGAGAACAGCTCAAAGAGAACTTGTGACTGACCCAAGGCCACTCCAGCAGCTGCATGTGGAGGAATGGGGAATCAAACCTGGTTCTCTCATATTAGAGACTGCACTTTTAACCACTACACCAGACTGGCTTTTAACCACTACACTAAGCTAACCAGTTAAACTATGATTTAGGCATGATGTCTGAATTAACTCAGTATCACATTTTTATCCTTCCTTTCCAGTCCAGGAACCTCTGGACATCACACAGCTTTCTCCCCTCCCTTATTTTATCCTCTCCACAACCCCACAAAAATGGTTAGGTTGAGAGAGAATGATAAGCCCAAGGTCATCTATTGAGCTTCAGGGCTGGGTGAGAATTTGAACCTGGGTCTCCTGATTCCAGGCTTAGCACTTTAGCCTAGGGTTGGCATGTACACCTGGCAACTGGCAGGAAGTGAGGACTCACCATCAGAGAAAAGAGAGGCTTATGTAAGCGTCACCAGCAATGTCACTTCTGGCACACACTGGAAGCAACGTCATCATGTTGCTGCTAATGTGGGGACGCTCTGGTATTTGGGGGGGAAACTCTATGGTAGAATTCAGTTTTACCATAGAGTTTTTGCCCAAATACCAGAGTGGCCTGCATCAGCAGCAACATGATGATGTCACTTCTGGTGTGTGTGGGAAGTGACACTGCTGCATTGCTGGTAGTACTAGTCTAGGCCTCTCTTTGCTGCCAGTAATTTCCCCTCTCCCCGCAGCAACCCCGCTTTAGCCACTCTAGCACACTGATTCTTATGCAGCCTGGTACTGGTACAAGTCTGATGATGTA
>NW_015167533.1:999341-1027910 GCF_001447785.1 Gekko japonicus | reverse complement strand
TCGAGGTTTATAAGATTATGCATGGGAAAGAGCAGGTAAAGAAAGAGGTACTTTTCTCCCTTTCTCACAATACAAGAACTCGTGGGCACTCCATGAAACTGCAGAGCGGTCGGGTTAGAACGGATAAAAGGAAGTACTTCTTCACCCAAAGAGTGATTAACACTTGGAATTCACTGCCACAGGAAGTGGTGGGTGCTACAAGCATGGACGGCTTCAAAAGGGAATTAGATAAGCATATGGAGCAGAGGTCCATCAGTGGCTATTAGCCACAAGGTATAGCTAGGGGCTCTGGGGCAAGTGATGCTCTGTCATCTTGGTGCTTGGGGGGGTCAACAGTGGGAGGGCTTCTAATGTCCTGGCCCCACTGCTGGACCTCCTGATGGCACTGGTATTTCTGGCCACTGTGTGACACAGAGTGTTGGACTGGATGGGCCTTTGGCCTGATCCAACATTGGCGTCTCTTATGTTCTTATGTTCTTATGTTCAGTCATCTCTAAGTGCCATATTGGCTCCACGGTGATGGTACCTTTTGGGGATAAGGTGAGCCTCAATTCCTTGGCCGTTGCTTTGGAAGAGGCTCTCCTCAGCTCCCCAGGCTGAGGGTCCCCTACAGAGACCCTGGGGAGGTCCGGGACGAACTCGGACACCTCCCGTCAGCCGGGTCTTGGCACGTCCCCATCACAGCGAGATGGGATGCGTCCGAGCGGTGAAGCCGATAACCTGATCTCTTGTTGTTCTCCTTCTGGCTCAGAGCCAGTTGCTCAATTACTGTATGAGAGCTAGCAGGTAGCTCTTCATCTGAGAAATCTGAGCCATCACCCTGCACAGACTGACTTATGACACCCACATGACTTCAACGTGACCTGGAAGTGACATAGACACATTGGGGACATCAGGGCAACACTCTGGTTTTTTGGCAAAAATATATATGGTAGAATTAGCATCTACTGTAGAGTTTTTGCCCCAAAACCAGAGCATCTCCCCATGTCCCCAACATGCCCACATCACTTCTGGGTCACGTAGGCACATCACATTTAATTTCTGCTTTCTTCCCTGTTTGGGGGGGGGGGAGGTAATCCTCCCCACCAGCTGGCTGGCCGGCAGCAGAGAAGTGGGGGCCAAAAGTAGGGGACCTAGGTGGTCTCCCATCTAAGTACTCACTCTGCTCAGTTTCAAAGATCAGGTTATACCATGCCACCTTCCCTCCCATCCTTCATGTTACAGATTTTAAAAAAACCTTCAACTTTTAAAATGAAGATGAAAACCTGTTTTGGAGATGGAAGGGTGTGTGTGTGTGTGTGTGTGTGTGTGTGTGTGTGTGTGTAGGGTGGGTGATGACAGCAAAGGTACCAACCAATTGGGGTCCTCCACAGATAAATATTCTCCACTCAAGCAGTACCATTCCAAAAATGCACATATGAATTTCAGATGTATATGACCCATGCTTTCAGCCCCCTATAACTCTCAAGGAGGCCTATATCAAAGCAAAGCAGGGGATGTAGATCACTGGTAGATTCTGCTTCCTATGTAGAAGGTTGCAGGTTTTGTCTCTGGAATCTCCAGTTTGTAAAGAAGATCACTTAATAGATGGTGTGAAAGACTTCTGCCTGAGACTCCGGAGAGCTGTTGCCAGTGAAAGTAGACATTATTGACCTTGATAGACCAATGGTTTTGACTGAGGACAAACTAGCTTTCTTGTGTTCAAAGTTTACAAAAAAAAATTAACTACATTCTCACAACTAATTAAAAAAACCCAATTACTAAAACATCAGCCCAACAAAAATATTAAGATCTGCAAAATCCTATACACACACATAGTAGTGGGCTTCTCTTACCTATTAACCTATTTAAACCAGCAGAGGACAGAAACACCCACATGACACAACAGACAGCAGTCTAAAACCTTAACAAAATACCTTGGACAACAAACACGTTTTAACCCAGCATTGAAAACTTAGAAGCCAGATGAATATGGGGAGAGAATTTTTAAAAAAATCACCTCAGACCCCATTCGCACGGAGGATTTGCCGTGCTAAAGGCACAAATGGCAGGCGGATTTTCAGGGCACGATCACACCGCAACATCTGGGAAGCATAGCGCACCCGTGGCCAACCCGTGGCGTCCCACCGAAGATGCGCAGTTAAAAAGTACCGTGGAAAGTGCACTAATATCTAGAAAACATAGGGCAGGGGCAGGCATCTGATCACAGGAGTGCTAGTATCCCGTGGCATCCGGCGTCCGTCCAGGTCCTGTTGCAAACCAGATGTTTTTTGTAAGCACATGTGCACAAACATGTAATTGAAAGCAGTGCTGCTCCACAGAACTGCGCATGCACACAAACTTGCAGCGCCGCTTCTTTGCCATGTTCTAGCATCGCCGTGTGGTCGCCAGCTAACAACCTAAGTGCGAAGACTCGGGGACCGTCTGATCGGGCTACCACGCTTTATTTTGCTCCAGCGCAAACAGCCACGCCTCCCCCCCACATTATCTGGCCCATGTGACCGAGGTCTTAGAAGACTAGAGGAACATCTGTTTGCTGAGTAGCAAAACCGCCTCACCACTCCCACAGTAGGTTAGCATGCAGCCTAATAAAACCAACGTGATTATATGGGCCAACATGTCCTCTGTTGCGAAATCATGCATGTATTCCATCTTTTTAGCCACAGGGTTTAACTCTCACTAGAGCTCTTGCTTCCAGGTGGAGAGGGCTCTCCAGATCCGGGTACCAGCTTGGACATAAAAGATATCGACCTCCATCTGACATGCACTCTCCTCTGAGCCCAAATGGTTACCCATCTTCCCATACGCTTGGTATTGAGTCTTCCAAAGATCCTTCTCACTGCTTTTTTTTTTACAGTTTTGTATGGACTGGATCCATATTTTAAAGAGTCAGACAACAGTGTGACCAGGAGGATATACACGGTCCTAAGATTCAAGAGCACAATGACTATGGTTTTGGTTATGGCAATAAAGGTTATTGGAATTGGACTATGGTTTTGAAAAGCCGATATGCAACAGCAGGAGATTTGGAAGCATGCTGCAGAACAAGTGTGGTGGTTTGCTGCCCCAAAGAAAGCAAAAATTTATTTATTTATTTATTTATTTATATTTGAATTTCTACCCCGCCCTACCCCGAAGGCTCAGGGCGGCTTACAGGGCACTAAGTGCCAGGTTAAAACAATACAATATGATTTAAAACAATAAATTACAATAAAATGAACAATTTACAATACATTAGAAGCAAGTTTCAAGCAAGAGGGCTGAGTAGTGGCGGCGGCTCCTATCCAAAGGCCTGGCGGAAGAGCTCCGTCTTGCAGGCCCTGCGGAACTGAGAGAGGTCCCGCAGGGCCCGGATCTCTTCCGGGAGCTCCTTCCACCAGGTAGGAGCCGCCACCGAAAACGCCCCAGCCCTAGTCACAGCAAGTTTGGCTTCTCTCGGGCCTGGAATCTCCAGGAGATGTTGCCCTCCCGACCGAAGTGCCCTTGGGGGAACATATGGAGAAAGGCGGTCCCTCAGGTAGGCTGGACCCTGGGTTGCCATCCTCCAGATGGGGACTGGAGATCTCCTGGCATTACAACTGATCTCTAGGTGAAAAGGAAACCTTTCCCAGGAAAAAAAAAATGGCTGCTTTGGGTGGTGGCCTCTGTGGAGGTATCCCGTGAGGTCCCTCCCCTCTCCCAAACCCTGCCCCCCTAGTCTCTACTCCCCCAAATTGCCAACCCAGAGATGGCAACCCTAGCACACCCTTCCCTTTCCCAGAATTTTATTCCATATAAACACTTATAATTGAGGTCATATATCATTCCAGTTCATCAGCATCTTTACGGGTGCATGATCTACATTACAAATTCATATCAATTTAAACTCTGCGGTGTCCAGGAAATTGTATTCAAGAAACTATGAATACTCTGCTAGAGATCCCTACTGTTCCCCTCACGGGACTCCCAACTCCCTGGGTAGAAGAAATAACCATTAAATTAATTTAACCCTGTA
This sequence comes from Gekko japonicus, assembly GCF_001447785.1. NCBI lineage: Eukaryota > Metazoa > Chordata > Lepidosauria > Squamata > Gekkonidae > Gekko > Gekko japonicus. The sequence continues at coordinate 1,023,916 of NW_015167533.1, read as the reverse complement.
ATATGGATACTCCTGAAGGTGAATGTACGGTCTACAGTGATGGAGTTGAGTGATAGGAAACGAATGCATGCTTTCATAAGGCATGCCGTGCATGTAGAGCTATGCCCTAAACATTTTTTTTGATAAAAAGGGCTTACGAATTTTACTGCACTTGAGTGCAAACCGAGCTTTGGATCAGAGATCATGCCGCTTGGGATCACGCTCAGTCAGTGACCCTGACAGTTAACCTGGCCTGTCCGACTTCACTTTGAGGCATCAGAGGGCAAAAGTCCGTTTGGAAGAGCCAACTTAACATTGTTGTTTTGTCCCCATTTCCCATCTAGGTCACCATGACATGACAACCCAGAGACCCCCTTTCGTGCCAGATTTTCTCGTTAAACGAATGTGCGCAATAAAAATGAAAATAATGGTGTTGCACCTACTGTGTAACCACCTGTCAGTAAATTTATGAACAATTAAGGAAGTGAAAGTGCTTTCCAGGGAGTGATTTGCATGTGCTATAAAATGTTCATTTTGTTTGAAAATATAATGGGGGGGGGAACAACTTCCCCATTCCCCACCCCTTTCTCTTTTCTTTTTATTTAATTTAGCCTTTGAAGTAATTAATCAGCTAGGGCTGGGGTTTCCCCCCTTCTCCTTCTCTAAATTTATGACATCCTCAACAAATAAACAGATAAACAATACTCTGCCGGGGCAGTTTGCCTCCCAACGAAAATGTGACTGATGGGTCTGGACGTGCTGCATCGATGAGTAAGATGTGTCGTAATGGCCGGCAGTGCTTCCCAGGTACAGCGAAAGGCCTTCTGTTGCAAACTGTGAGCCTCTGGCGCTCCAGCTGAAGGATGTGATTATCAGCACAAGGACTCCTCCGTATCTTTTTGCCGCATTCCAACAAGAGGAGGGGCCGTGGCTCAGTGATGGAGCAACACGTGCCTTGCATGAAGAATCTCCACCCAGAGAGTGATGAACACATGGAATTCACTGCCACAGGAGGTGGCGGCAGCTACAAGCATGGACAGTTGCAAAAGGGAATAGATAAACATATGGAGCAGAGGTCCATCAGTGGCTATTAGCCACAAGGTATAGGTATGAGCTCTCAGTCTGGGGCAAGTGATGCTCTGTATTCTTGGTGCTTGGGGGAGGCAACAGTGGGAGGGCTTCTAGTGTCCTGGCCCCACTGCTGGACCTCCTGATGGCACCTGGTATTTTTGGCCACTGTATGACAGAGTGTTGGACTGGAGGGGCCATTGGTCTGATACAACATGTTCTTAATCCCAAATTCAGTCCCCTTTCTCTTATGTTCTTATGTTCTTACTCCCAAGTTCTGTCCCCCGGCATCTCCACGTAAAAGATCTCAAGAGGGAAGGAGGTTAGCTGCCACAAGGTTATGCACAGAGAAGTGGTGCTAGATTTGTGGATGTAGACTTGTTGCTGCGGTCTTCGTTTAACATCAGCATTTCTTGAACACGAGACAGGCTGCGGCTCAGTGGCAAAGCATCTGCTTGGCATGTGGAAGGTCCCAGGTTCGATCCCCGGCATCTGCAGTTAAAAGGACTAGGTAGGTGATATGAAAGGCCTCCACCAGAGACTCTGGAGAGCCACTACCAGTCTAAGCAGACATTACTGACTTTGATGTACCAATGGTTTGATTCTGGCAGATACTTACTTCAGGCAATACTCAAGTGATCACTTGAAAAAACTGTGCTTCCCTGAAAATTCCTAGACGTTTAGGCCCAAGCTAAACTCTACCAGTTCACCTAGAGCTTTCTCTTCAGCCAAAAAATGGCAGCAGAGAGTATTAGAATTCCTGTGTCAGAATTCCCAAGATGCCCATGGTCTGAAAAAGTGGAGTACTGCTATTCTTGATGGACCACAGGTTTTAGCCAGTATAAGACTATTATTCATATCCATACATCTGTCCCTCCGTCCGTCTGTCCCTCCCTCCGTCCATCTATCCATCTATCCATCCATCCATCCATCCATCCTCCCTCCCACCCAACAGTCCTTTTTTCTACCAGCAGGTAAAAATCATGTGAATGCATGTGAAATATATAAGATTTTATATGCCCTACTTGACGATTGTGACTTTCCACCACCCTCTCATCCAGAACTCTGTTTCCTGCAGTAACCATCCAGATGACTCTTTAAGCGGTAAAATTTATCTAAACAGGGAAACTGCCTCCCGTCATGATAGGACATGCTGAGAGAGAGAGAGAGAGAGAGAGAGAGAGAGAGAGAGAGAGAGAGAGAGAGAGAGAGAATATTTCCTTATGGCCTTACATACCAAAGCTCCTTAGCATTTTAGAATGTATAAATTATAAGCCTACCTTTCCATTGGGTTATAAGAAGAAGAAGAGGAGATTGGATTTATACCCCGCCCTTCACTACCCAAAGGAGTCTCAGAGCGGCTGACAAACTCCTTTCCCTCCCCCTCCCCACAACAGACACCCTGTGAGGTAAAAGAAGAAGAGGAGGAGATTGGATTTATACCCCACCCTTCACTACCCAAGGGAGTCTCAGAGCGGCTTACAAACTCCTTTCCCTTCCCCTCCCCACAACAGACACCCTGTGAGGTAGAAGAAGAAGAGGAGATTGGATTTATACCCCGCTCTTCACTACCCAAAGGAGTCTCAGAGCGGCTTACAAACTCCTTTCCCTTCCCCTCCCCACAACAGACACCCTGTGAGGTAGGTGGGGCTGACAGAAACTGCTTTTTTCCAAGAACAGCTCTTATCAGAGCTACGGCTTGCCTTTTCAAGGCAGGAGACATTCAGAGGTGGTTTGCCATTGCCTGCCTCTGCATAGCAACCCTGGGCTTTAGTTGTTGTAGATTTTTCTGGGCTGTATGGCTGTGGTCTTGACATTGTGGTACCTGACATTTCACCAGCAGCTGTAACTGGCATCCTCAGAGGTATAACACAGAAAGATGGAGTGCTCTCTGTGTCAATGTGAGAAGAAAAATGGTAGGCAGGTAATTTATATCTGCTCAGGAAGGTGGGGTAGGGCTGAGTCATTATCTTGTAGGAGTTCCCCAGGCTGGGACATGCTAATGGAGGAGCTTTCCTGAGGAGGCTCTTTTGCATATGGATCGGCTGTTGAAATTCTATTCTTACCTGTAGTGCTGTTGTAAGATGTAGAACATTTTATGTTTTTCAGGACAGGAAACCATGCCCTATTTATTTTTTAATTCTCTTCTTTCCTGTTGAAATTGTGTTTATGTTTATGAATTTCCATGGCTTCCCTGTGTAATCTGACATGGTAATTGGATGTGTTGTCCAGCCTTTCAGTGTCTTGGAATGAACTTCTTTGGTGGACTCCCATCCAAACACCAACCAGGTCTGAACCTGCTTAGCTTACAAGATCTGTCAAGATCGGTCTAGCCTGGCCTATCCAGGTCAGGGCATCCAAGCCATTAGCAAGATTCAAATATCCTTTCCCCTCTAGGGCAGAGATAGGCCTGCTGAGAGCCAGCTTGGGACCTCAAACGAGGCTTTTTTCTGGGCTTTCCCTCACGCCCCTGTAGGGTTTTCAAGGCAAGAGACATTCAGAGGTGGTTTGCCAATTGCCATTGCCTGCCTCCACATCACGAGCCTGGTATTCCTTGGAGGCCTCCCAATCCAAACACTAGCCAGGGCTGACCCTGCTTAGTTTCTGAGATCTGATGAGACGGGGCTAACTTGGGGTCTCTGGGTCAGGGCCTGGATGAGATAGGTTCTATGAGGCAATCCTTATTATGGTCAGAGCTCCCTTCAACAGACAGGAGGAGGAGTCCTTATATCCTCCAGCCCTCATCTCAATTCCTACTTCTTTTGACAAAGGGAGCTCTGACTCTCGAAAGCAAACACCCTGAAAAACATGTTGGTCTCTAAGATGCTAAAAGGTGCCGCGGTGGCTCAGAGGTCAAGATGCTGAGCTGCAGACTGGAAGGCCAGTAGTTCGGCAGTTCGAGACCCGAGTGCCGTGCGACAGAGTGAGCTCCCATCTCTGGCCCCAGCTCCTGCCAACCTAGCAGTTCGAAAGCAAGACATTGCAAGTAGATAAATAGGTACCACTTCGGTGGGAAGGTAACAGCATTCCGTGCGCCTCGGCGTTTAGTCATGCCGGCCACATGTCCATGGAAATGTCTTTGGACAGCGCTGGCTCTCCGGCTTGGAAACGTAGATGAGCACCGCCCTCTAGAGTTGGATTCAACTGGCTTTCGAGCAATTAGCTTTACTAAGATGCTACTGGACTCAAACATAACTGTTCTGTAGCAGACCAATATGGCTTCCCTCTGAAATTATTATTATTTTTCTGAGGCGGAGGCCTCCCTTCCCCCCATGTTTGCTTACCAAACCTCTCCAATTTGGTCACGGCACTAATTTGGATACAAGCTGATCCGGTGGGTGCAGAGCTGGGATTTGAAATCAATCTTATCCCCGGCCTCCTTCCCCCGTCATAGGAGGCAATTTTGTGAAGATCATTTCCTTTGAAAGGTCCCTGCGTCGCTTCCCCAGGCTTCTTTTTAATGGTGCCAACTTTAATTGATTTTTCACTGTTTATTTTTAATTCTACTCCCCCCCCCTTGAGTTTTGCACAGCAGCCGGAGCGCGGTTTAATAAAACATTCTGGAGCAAGCGCGCCCCATTCCCCTCCCGCTACCACCTGCACAGACGTCTAAGGAGAAGCCAATTTTAAAACGTTATTTTTAAAGCAACTGACATTATGTGTTTTTCTACTTTATTCACTGCTGGGGAAAGTCTTTTTTGCCAGCATAAGCAATTTCCCCCCCTTCCTTGAGAAGTCTTTTGATTCCCTCCCCTCCCTTTACTTGCTTTTTTTAGCTGCTACCAGGGCTCTTTTTGTAGAAAAAGCCCAGCAGGAACTCATTAGCATAATAGGCCACACCGAACAGCAAAACTCATTATCATATTAGGCCACACCCTGACCGCACCACTCATTAGCACATTAGGCCATACCCCCATGTTACCAGAAGTGTGGTCATCCAGCCACACCCACCTTTCCCTTCTTATTCTGTTGACCTTGTTTGTTGTCAAAACCCAGGGCTTTTTTTGTAGAAGGAACTCCTTTGCATGTTAGGCCACACACCCCTAATGTAGCCAATCCTGATGAGTTTCTGCTGTTGGGTGTGGCCTGTTATGCTAATGAGTTCCTGCTGGGCGTGGACAACTCAGGAGCCAGCCGGAACTCCGTTCCTGTGCGTTCCTGCCCAAAAATAGCCCTGCTGCTACCAGTTCAAGTCTTGCTTGGAATCATTCTTTGGGCTACCCCCAAACTGTTACTCCGATTGCTGCGAGAATTATTATAATCTGCACCTCTATACTCGGAAAACTGATCTATGACTGATCTGTGTAACTCAGCATTGCCTAATTCAACTGGTTCTCCAGCCACAGTTCTCGAGAGTCTCCAGGAGAAAAGGGTCTTTCCCAATAGGGGAGGTGGCAGGAGGATTAATTTGGAAACTTACTCCATGCAAAAGTCTGTGCTCTACCACAGAGTCATGGTGCTTTCCCCTAAAAGATAACCACGGCCCTATGGAATGGGGACACAAGTACACTTGGGCATGGTTTATACCAGAGGTTCCCAAACTTATTTGGCCTACCGCCCCCTTTTCAGGGAAAAAATAATTACTCAGCGCCCCCCTGGAAATCTGCTTTCAAGAAGTGGACAAAAAGATGCAGTGACAAATTTGCACACAGTAAAGAAATATGTTGTCGTAAATAAGACACTTTGAAGCTCAGATTCATGAAAGTATTGTATAAAATCAACCATAGTAACATTTACATACACACAGAAAATTAAGGAAACAAAGGCTTTTATTGGCCTCTCCACCTCCACCTCCCCCTCTGATCCCAGGGAAGACCAGGAGACGGCTGCTTTAAATAGGTCCTGGACTCTTCTTTCTTTATGCTTCCATCACTCCCTTATTTTTATTCAATGCCCCCCAATTGCACCCAAGGCTCCTACCACCCAGCTGGATTGCTCCAGCGCCCCCAGGGGGGCAGTATTGCCTACTTTGGGAACCAGTGGTTTATACCAAGCTACCTTGGTAGGAGCCAATTCACAAAGAGGGAAAGTGGGAATGGCTCCACTGGCTCCACCCTGCACCTCCATGTAGTCTCTGGAACAAGGGCATGGAACCTAAGCATGCATGTGCATTGACTCAATCTCTGTGACAGGGAATGCTGCATAGGCAGCATGCTCATGATCCACCAAAACCACACAGGCAGCCTTGTTCTCGTTCCCTTCTATGTGCTTTGGGATCTCTCTATGTATATCATCTGCCCAGGTCTAGTGCCTTGCTTTGGCCCCCACACTGAATTTATGGTGGCGGTGCTGAAATTTCAGCTGGGGATTTCCAGCTCTTCTCTATGACTCTGGCTCCTGTGGATTTCAAGGGAGTCCCTCAACATATAGCGATAACAGGTCAAGTTCAATGCCGGCGTCTTCTGAACATGTGCAGTGTGCCCCTCTCTCCAGCTCAATATTGTCTACTCTCATTGGCAATAGCTTTCCAGGTTCTCAGCAGAAGAGACTTTCCAACCACCTGGTAATTGAGATTTTTTTAAAAACCAGAGATGCTTGGAACTGAATCTTCTGCAGGTGATAGTTGGCATTCCTTTATCTGGAGACTAGGAAGCAGGCCCACTGTAGCAATAAAGACAACGGGTGCTAGCTTGCTCATGCCTCCCCCCCCCATGCACTGGAGGTGCCAATGGGCCAAGCTGGCCGGCCTGGCAGGCCCCCCTCCGCACACTCAAGGCAGTGGCGGGTGAAGCCGGAGGGTCTCGCTGACCCCCCACCTGCTCAAGGTTCTGGCGGGGCAAGGCGACCAGCCTCGTCGCTCCTCCCGGCATGTGGCCGAGGGGGCGGTGGGTCAATTCGGCTGGGCTGTTCCCCCCTGCCCGCTTGAGGCCCCAGTGTGCCAAGCTGGCAGGGCTCGTCCGTCTCCCCATGGCCTGCACGAGGCGGAGGGGGGGCAAGGTGGCCATTTTTGTGCCTCCCCCTGTGGTGCACTCGAGGCGCTAGGGCAAGGTGGGTGGGGTCGTTTGTCTTCCCTGCCCGCTCGAGGGCTCGGCGGGCCAAGGGGGCCAGCCTCATCCCTCTCCCCATGGTCCGCTCAAGGTGCCGGTGGGCCAAGCCGGCCAGCCTTGTTCCTCCACCGTGTAGCACGCTTGAGGCGGCGGCGGGCCAAGGCAGCCGGGCTCGTCCCTCCCCCGCCCGCTTGAGGGCCTGGCCTCATCCCTCTCCCCACAGGCCATTCAAGCACGTGCACGCTGCACATCGTGGTGAAGCAGCAGCAAGGGAGGGACTCCTCGTGGGGGCAGCAGCTGTCACTGGGGAGCCCTTGCCATCCCCCAAACCACAGAGTTTGGAAGGATGGCCAGAACATCTCAGCACCACAGAGTCATAGAATCATAGAGTTGGAAGGGACCTCCAGGGTCATCTAGTCCAACCCCCTGAACAATGCAGGGAATTCACAAATACCTCCTCCTCCACAGTCCCAGTGACCCTTGCTCCATGCCCAGAAAACTGCAGAAAGAAAGAAAAAAGGAAGGAAGGAAGGAAGGAAGGAAGGAAGGAAGCCACCAGGATCCCTGGCCAAATTGGCCTGGAGAAAAGTTGCTTCCTAACCCCAAAGTGCCAATAAACTGGCAGGCAGGCAGGCAGGCAGGCAGGAAGGAAGGAAGGAAGGAAGGAAGGAAGGAAGGAAGGAAGGAAGGAAGGAAGGAAGGAAGGAAGCCTCCAGGATCCCTGGTCAAATTGGCCTGGAGAAAAATTGCTTCCTAACCCCAAAGTGGCAATCAACACTCCCTGGGCGTGTAAGAAAGGGCCACAAGAACTACGCTCTGATGCAACCCCTCCTGCCCTCCCTCCTCATGATCTGCCTAAGTTCACAGAATCAGCACTGCTGTCAGGTGCCAACTCCAGTTACACAGCCCGAAGAGATACTGCAGTGTCATGTAACATTGCACAACGGTCACTCCCACCCCCAGAAGCTCCTTCAGCTGGAGGCCCTAGGAAGCCATATATCATGATTTGCACCACTGCGGCAGCCCATTCCTTTCCCCCAGTTCTTCCAAACTATTGCTAGGTTTCTTTAAAGATCAGTCGCTGTGGAAGAGCAGGGGGAAGGAACATCCTACTGATTTGCGGGACCGCCCAGCTCCTGTTTCCCATCACCACTCCTGCGGCTGGCAGGAGAACAATAATAGTAAAAAAATACACAAAAATTCACTGGCAATAGTGTGACATCGCTTCACAGGATAATCTGAAGGTGACGTCAGTGAGCTCTAGGGATAACCAGACACGGTGCGGTTTTACTATAGAATCTCCAACGATTCCTAGAGAGGTGCAACGTCACTGCTAGGCCTTCCCAGCCAGTGTGGCGTAGTGGTTAGGAGTGGCAGACTCTGGAGAAATGGGTTTGATTCCCCACTCTTCCCCATGAAGCCTGCTGGGCAACCTTCCCCACCCCCCTCTTCTGGGCATAGAGCAGAGGTCATTGGGGGTGGGGGAGTATTTGTGAATTTCCTGCACTGCGCAGGGGGTTGGACTAGATGACCCTGGAGGTCCCTTCCAGCTCTATGATTCTATGAACTCTCTCAACCCTGCCTAAGTCACATGGTGGGGAGAGGAAGGGAAGGCAGTTGCAAGCGATTTTGAGACTCCTTAGGGTAGAGAAACACGGGGTATAAACACAACTCTCCTTCCCAGGAAGTGACATCACCAGTGTTCCCTCTAATTGGACATCACACCACAGCATCTCCATGTCACCCCAGAATCCCACTGGTTGCAAGGCCGTGCCTAGCAATCCTAGATATATTGGTTGCTAAGCCACAGCTGTCTTCCTCCCTTCCCAAACTGGAATTCACGATCCCTCTCCACTGTTCTGCCAAGTGCCTTTCCCGCAATTAACACCCTGTTGCAACCAAGCCAAGGGCCCGACCCCTTCTAATGGGCCTGATAATCAAACTGCGGCATGTTTGGAATGAACCACTGAAGTCACATGCCTCCACCTTTATGGGGTCCGCAGAAGCTGTTTCATTTTAATTTCTGCAGGGACTGCAAACTGAGTCAGATGAGAGATGAGGATCTGGAGGGAAGGGTAGAGATTGGGGAGGGGGGAAAATCCCTGGTTCAATAACACCATTATATACCTTTATACACTTTCTATGATAAGAAGAGAATTAGCTGACATATTCGACTTACAATAAATTAAATCCTAGGTTTCTTCCCGTCTCTCTCTTTCATGTGCACGCATGCGTGTGGACAAATGCACACACACAAACCGCAAGCCATCAATCCTGTGATGACAAAATAGCTGCTGGGGGGGGGGGGGGAGAGCCCTTCCACCTTGGCATTCTGCCATCCCAGCTCTTATAAGCCGTAGTTAACTGCCGTAATGAACCAATCCAGGAGACATATTAATAATGACATGAAGAGACACATTTATTGTTGATTGCTGAGTCCTTGGCAGATTTATCGCAAGGTTTCTACCAGGGAAGGTCTGGCCCTGCAGTGGTGCAATTAAAAACAAATTGAATACAGGGACAAAGAATCAATAATCTAACCGGGCAACTTTTAACTTTTGCAAAATACAAATATAAATTAATTGACACGAACACGGCGGCTAACAGGTCATTAATGCTTTGCTTGCTAACCAATCGGAGCGCGTAACGCATCCCATTAGGCTGATTAGCCTAAGCTACCGCTAAGCGCAGCTTCGACTCCTGTATGTTGGTATTCCTATCAAAAAGCTCCAGCGCTTTCTGGGGCTGTAGATTCTGGGCAGCTTTTACCAGATTGGAGATTTCATAGAACAGGGAGGGAAGGAGGAAGGGGTTCCTTCCCACCCACTCCTTTCCATCATCATAACTCCCAAAGGTATCAGTAAGGTCCAGAGTCAATATTTCAGTACAGTGTATTCACTTCAATTACAGTATGCACAATATGGAACTTGCCTCCTTCCCTTGTATCTTAGGTTGATACTGACATAATATTGTCTGGCATGGTTCACACATGCATACCTGTCACATGGTTTTCTTTCTAGTTTAGAGCCAGTTTGGTGTCGTGGTTAAGTGCGCGGACTCTAATCTGGGAGGACCGGGTTTGATTCCCCACTCCTCCACTTGCACCTGGCTGGATGACCTTGGGCAAGCTGTAGTTCTAATAAGACCTGTCCTTGAAAAAGAGCAGTTTGTGTCAGAGCTCTCTCAGCCCCACCTACCTCACAGGGTGTCTGTTGTGGGGAGGGGAAGGGAAAGGAGACTGTAAGCCGCTCTGAGACACCTTTGGGTAGTGAAGGGCGGGGTCTAAATCCAATCTCCTCCTCCTCTTCTTCTTCTATTTGGTTACTGTACGCAGGCAGCATAAATGGCTTCCACTTGGGGGGGACCTGATCTTGAAAAGATCCCAACATTCTCTCTGTGGTGGGTGCCATATCTGTGATGGTCCATTCACACATGAAAAACATCTCTGGCAGTGCAATCCTAAACACTGTTGGCAGCCCTGATTGAAGTCAGGGGTTTTTATAAGGGTGCAATGAGAAGGAACAAGTCTCCTGCTATAGTGAGAGGCCTCCCATTCACCTGGGGAGGGGCACGATGCCATGACGTCAATTCTGGTCACATGACCAGGAGTGGTGTCACACATGATAAAAAGTTTGGAACACTTTCCCTATGAAGAAAGGTTAAAGCGCTTGAGGCTCTTTAGCTTGGAGAAACGACGGCTGAGGGGTAACGTGATCGAGGTTTACAAGATTATGCATGGGATAGAGCAGGTAGAGAAAGAAGTACTTTTCTCCCTTTCTCACAATTCAAGAACTCATGGGCACTCCATGAAATTGCTGAACAGTTGGGTTAGAACGGATAAAAGGAAGTCCTTCTTCACCCAAAGAATGATTAACACATGGAGTTCACTGCCACAGGACGAGGTGGTGGCAGCTACAAGCATGGACGGCTTCAAGAGGGAATTGGATAAACATATGGAGCAGAGGTCCATCAGTGGCTATTAGCCACAAGGTATAGATAGGAACTCTCAGTCTGGGACAAGTGATGCTCTGTATTCTCGGTGCTTGGGGGGGGGGTCAATAGTGTGAGGGCTCCTAGTGTCCTGGCCCCACTGCTGGACCTCCTGATGGCACCTGGTATTTTTGGCCACTATGTGACAGAGTGTTGGACTAGATGGAAGCCTGATCCAACATTGGCTTCTCTTATGTTCTTATGTTCTCTTATGTTCTTATTGCTGCGACACTGTAGCAGTCCGTCGAATCCATACAGTTTTATCATAGAGATTTGGGGGATTACTAGAACAACATGGCAACCGGAAGTGACATTGCAGCATCTCCCAGTTCCTGCTAAGCCTTGGCTGTCAATCCTAGGTGTGATGCTGCTTAGGACGACCCTGTTAATGCAACGGGACAGGCACGTATATATGAACCAGGCTGTGAGTTTTTTTCTCTTTTGCTAAGGTGTGTAGACAATTCCATTTTGAGGGGCTTTTGTTTTATGGAAGTCAAATGGACAAAACAAGAAGATATCACTCTTGTTTATGATGCAGTAGGCTGCGGTGGCTCAAGCGGTTAAGACACTGAACGGCAGGCTGTGGAAGGTCAGTAGTTTTCGAGACCCGGGTGCCGCATGATGGAGTGAGCTCCCGTTTCTGGTCCAAGCTCCTGCCAACCTAGCAGTTCGAAAGCAAGAAATTGCAAGTAGATAAATAGGCACCACTTCGGTGGGAAGGGAACAGCGTTCTGTGCGCCTTGGTGTTTAGTCATGCCGGCCACATGACCACGGAAACGTCTTCGGACAGCGCTGGCTCTTCGGCTTTGAAACGGAGATGAGCACCGCAACCCTAGAGTCGGATTCGACTGGCTTTCCAGCAAGGGAACCTTTAGCTTTACCTTTTAGACAGGAAACATTCATTTATTCACTTAATTTATACTCCACCTTTCTCCACCTAATTATATGCAATAAAATTCCCTTTGTCCTGTTTCCACATTCTGCATAATAGAAGGAACCATACAGAATGTGTGTGTGTGTATGTGTGTAAAGCTTTTACAAACTGCCTCCAGCTGCAAGGAACTTGGGATGCTAATATTTTAACTCTCTTTCCTGCCTCTCTGAGAGCAAAAGAACACTGAGGCAATAGCTATTACCTCGAGATGGACCGATCATGCAATTCGATTTACATTAAATAAAATAAAATCCATTGCAGCCTCTTCTTTTAAAGCTCGCTGTCTTCAACGCCAAAAGAAAGGGAAAAGGGTCAGACGAAGACAGAGAGAAAAGAAAAGCAAGAGCAAAAGAGAGAAGTGGAAGTCCAATTCCCCAGACACACACACATGCAGAGAAAATTCCGGGTAGGTAGCCGTGCTGGTCTGAAGCAGCAGAACAGAGTGTGAGTCCAGTGGCACCTTGAAGACCAACAAAGTGTTATTCAAAGTGTAAGCTTTCATGTGCAAAGCACACTTCTTCAGACACACACACACTGGAGTAAGAATGCTAGTCTGGAATTCCATTTCCCCCCCAGAGCAGGAAGAATGCTAATCACATGCTGATTTGCACATGTTAATTTGATTAACTAGTGCATGTTTTTTTTTAAAAAAAACAAAACCAGTTGCTTAACCCGGAGGCTAACGATGAAAAAAATATCAGCCAGGTGTCTCTTCTCCTGCCCAAAGAATCATTCCCCCCAGGGGTCATTTCGTAGAAAAAGAGCTAGGGGAACTCATTAGTATAACTCATTAGCATATGCCACACCCCCTGACATCAGGGGCCCGGCGGTGGACCTGCAAGGCCAGTGGGAGTGTGAGGAAGCCCCACCAAGGCCCTCCTTGGCCCCAGGCAGGCAGGGGTGGGGAGAGGCAGGGAGGAAGCAACTTAGCCTCCCTCTTCTATGTTAATTTGATTAACTAGTGCATGTTTTTTTTTAAAAAAAACAAAACCAGTTGCTTAACCCGGAGGCTAACGATGAAAAAAATATCAGCCAGGCGTCTCTTCTCCTGCCCAAAGAAACATCATCCCCCCTCCTCTGACACACACTTCCCCTGCGACCATTATGAATGTCCATCATAGAAGCGTCAAGGCACCCTGCACATCTGTGCTTGGGAATGGACTGTTTTAGTGTGTTGCGGCACTTCTCCTGATGGCAGAGCTGTGCAACGTGCCATGCGCAATGAGTGGGGCCTAAATAAAACAATGAACCCGATCTGACTGTGCAGCAGCTAGGGTTGCCAGTCTCCAGGTGATAGAAGCCAAAAATGAGAGATCACGGGAGGAGGTGGAATTCCAAAAACAGCATCCATGACAAAAATAACAAAGAGTCAATAAAGATAAAGTTGCAAAAAAATTACTACTTATCAACTCTTGAAGGGAACATTCCCCGTTGACCCTCTAATAACAGAACCCAAGGTCTTCACAATGTCAACAGGGAATAAGAACATAAGAACATAAGAGATGCCAATGTTGGATCAGGCCAAAGGCCCATCCAGTCCAACACTCTGTATCACACAGTGGCCAGAAATACCAGTGCCATCAGGAGGTCCACCAGTGGGGCCAGGACATTAGAAGACCTCCCAATGTTTCCTTCAAGAGTTGATAAGTAGTCATTGATAAGAATTGGGATTGCTACACCCTCAGATAAAGCAAATATTGTGTAACAAATTGCTTTCATTGCGCAGTATTCGTTAGCATGTGAGTGATAAGAGAAGAAAATGTTCTACAGAATGACTAGAGAACATTTTTGCCACTTATCTTTATTGACTCTGTTATTTTTGTCATGGACGTTGTTTTTGGAATTCCAATCTCCAGGTGGTGGCTGAGCAACAGAGATCAGTTCACCTGGATCAAGTGGCCACTTGGGAAAGTGGAATCTATGGCGTTACACCCCACTGAAGTCCCTCCCCTTCCCCAAACCTGCCTTCCTCAGGCTCCACCCCCCAAAAAAACCCAGGTATTTCCCAACCTGGAGATGGCAACTCTAGTAGCAGCCGAAGTAGCCTTCTTTTATATATTCAGGTTTCCTCCACAGATTCAGCGCCTCTCAGGTGATTCTGAAGACAATACCCGGGGAAGCTGGAGTTTGGGGAAGTGATGATGTCACTTCCAGGTGGGGTTGCCAACCTCCAGGTGGTGCCTGGGGATCTCCAGGAATCGCAATTGATTTCTAGGTGACAGAGATAAGTTCCAGGGGGGGATGGCTTTTGGGGGAGAGTGGACTGCATGGCATTATACCCCGCAGAAGTCCCCTCCTCCCCAAACCCTTCCTCCCCCAGGTTCTACCCTCCAAATCTCCAGGCATTCCACAACCTGCTTCCAGGTGATCCTCCAGGAATTTCCCCAATCTTAGTGGCAAAGACACAGTGAAACTCCTAGAGAGTCACTATGGGGGCCATTTCCAGCGATTCCCCCTTCCTCCCTCCCAGGTGCTTGATTGGGGCAAACGGCAAGCCTATGATAGGTCTAGCTCTTTTTCTACGAAACGAGCCCTGGGTAGAACATCTCTGCAGGCCACACAGCTGGCCCTCTTTCTAGGCTGGCCCCTCCTCTGTCTCTGTCCCCAGCCATACAGGTTGGGGGTTGAAAACTCTATGGTTTCATATCCCTGCTGGGCTCCCTCTCCCGTCCCCGAACTCAGCGCTCCCCAAGCTCTGCCCCCAAATCTCCAGGAATTTCCTGATACAGAGCTGGCAACCTGTGGGCAACAGGCATTGAGCAAATGGAAGCACCGAAATTATTCCCCGCTGTCTGCTTGCATTAAGTCAGAGTGATTGTATCCCTATCTTTCCCTCATGCGTAGGGCACGGTGTCAGGTATTTCTTATAGAACCATTTCAAAAACAAATGAAAGAAAATCACATAAGCCATCTGTTGTACATCCCGCCGCCCCGCGTGCACATTGTTATTTCATTAAAAATTATATTGAAGTGCCGCGAGTTTGCTGCAGCCCTTGCGCCGTTGATTGCACATGCAGAACGGCACTAAGTACATTTCCCTTTCCGCTCATGCATCACCGGATCCAGGCCTTTGTGCATCAATAAATCAGCTCGGTGTGTAGAGCATTGGTGTACATCGTAGATATAAATACTTTATAGCTGAGTACAGAAACGGTACGACATGCATGCACAAATGCACACAATCTCCACTCGGCCATGGATCTCAGGGGATGACCTTTGGCCAGCCGCTCACTCCCAACCTCACCTATGTCATGGGACAGGGGATGAAAACCACATATGCCACCTCAACTTCACCTGTATTGTGGGATAGGAGATGAGAACCACATAGGCTACCTTGAAGTCCTGGGAACACAGACAGACAGACATCCTAACTCCTAGGGTAGGCACCTGAGGCAATCCTCCCACAAGCCTCTCCGAACAGCGTCACAAAAGTGCAGAAACTTGAACAAAGGCATCATCTACACATGGGCTGGTTGATTTACGTAGAGGCAATCCTTCAGGTACTTGTGGCCCAAGCCATTTAAAGCTTACTTTTAGATTGGCTGGCTCATAGCATGTATCAAAATCGAGAGTCACGGCCCAACCGTGAAAGTTCAAAGACACAAGGAAGCTGTAATCAAGCGCTACATTTATGAAACAAAACCATTTGATAACTATCTATATGTCTAATAGCCAAGTTGCTCCCTCCGTGCGTATATTTAAATCCGCACATTGGGGGCACTTGGGGGGGGCAGAGAATGCTCTGGCCATTGGGGGGGAGACTCGGTGGGCCCAGCAGCTGGGAGCCACTCAGGTCACACTGCCGGAGCCGGGAGGAGGAGATCGGTGGGCCTGGTGGCTGGGAGCCTCTCAGGCCGTGCCGCCAGAGCCAGGGGGGAGAAGATTGGCTGAGGGGAGGAGATTGGCTCGTCACCAGGGCGGGGAAGCTGGAGGAGAAGGATTGGCGGGCCTGGCGGCTGAGAGCCGCATGGGCCTCACCGTCAGTGCGGTGGGGTTGTGCAGGGCTCACCTCCATTGCTGCTGGCGGGGGGAAAAGCCTTGGTGGGCCGGGCAGGCCCACCTGCTGGGCTCACCTGCAGCCGCCCCCACCTCTGTGCGGGGCTCTTGCTTCTTCAGTGGGCCAGGCACCCAGGAGCCGTGGGGAATACTCCCTCCGCGAGTATCGCGGGTCCCCCCTTCTTGTATATTCTATTAACAAAACGATGTATATAATTATAACAACAAAGTGTACAAAAGGAGGTCCTTGAAGGCAATCGTTGACGAAGCTCTCCGGAATGTAAGTTCATTTCGTTAACACTTCATCCGAATGGGACCATAATAGCCTTATTACAAAAATATTATAAAAGTATTACAAAAATAGTCACAGCTCGGGCTGCCAGTCTCCAGGTGGGGCTTGGAGATCTCCCAGAATTACAACCAGTGTCCCCTCTAAGCTGAGTTAGTGTGAGCTAGCTCACAGTGTTCCCTCTAAGCTGAGTTAGTGTGAGCTAGCTCACAGTTTCTTAGCCTCCGGCTCACACATTTTTGTCTTAGCTCAGGAAGGAGGGCTCCAGAGCACACTAATTTATGCAGTAGCCAAACCACCTGCTCACAGCTTTAATGCCAGTAGCTCATTTTGCTTGTGGGACTTCATAGCTTAGAGGGAGCATTGATTACAACTGATCTACAGACTACAGAGGTCAGTTCCCCAGGAGCGAACGGTAGCTTTGAAGGGTGGACCTTTATGGCATTGTACATTGCTGAGGTCCCTCCTCTCCTCAAGCTCCACCCCTAAATCTTCTGGAATGTCCCAATCTTGTGTCTTGGAGCTTCCCAGAGCTTGGTCCTACAGGTATTACCTCAGGCACCATCCAGCTACCTTGTTTCCAAAGCTGCACAATGTCACAGTTGGAGTAATAACTTGCCAGTCATCTGCCTCCCTGTGCATTAAGACTTTCTGGTGGGACTCTTTTCCAGGATCTCCCCAGCTGAAGGCAAGGGGGGCACCCAGTATGTGGAACAGGGTTGTCATCCTTTAGATGGGGCCTGAAGATCTCCCAGAATTCCAACTGATCTCGACTACAGAGATCAGGTCACCTAAAGAAAATGGCTCCTCTGGAGGGTGGACTGTATGGCATTATACCCTGGCGAGGTCCATCTCACCGCAATTATGGATGAAAGTGTGATGTAAAGCCTTGAGGTTTTCCTGAGATGTGTTGCCAATAACTGCCCATTTATGAAATGTGTTTGCTGTAACTGACAAGAGTGCATATAACCTATTTGAAGATATATTGTCTATCAGTTACTGAGGAAGTTCTTCGAAATGGAGTTCTTAATATCCGGATTCTTCGTTGTTTATTCTTCATACATGTTCACCTCAAAAGGAAACTTTTCTACTTTAATATTGTGCTTAGATGGTTGTATTTGTATTAATACTTTGGTCATTATTGAACTAGTGTTAGTGTCTTTTTCACACAGATTGCTATTCCCTTGAGGGCGGACTGTATGGCATTATAGCCTGGTGAGGTCCATCTCTTCCCCAAACCCCACGCTCCCTAGAATCTACCACCAAATGTCCGGAGTTAGCGACCCTAAGTGAGGAATATTCACCTTAATGAGGCCAGCGCCACGGAGTAAGGTATTTCTGTTCTCTGGAAAAGAAGCTGTGCCATTTCTATTTCATTAGGCTCTTGGGTAGCAAGCCTCTGCCTTTTTCGCTGCATTTCTTCTCTACACTTTAGAAATGTTGGTTTCAGCATTTATAATTTATATTTTATTATTTTAATAGCTGTGGATTAGAATATTCTAGAAACTTGGATGCACTGTGATAGCCAGCTGCTTTATGGGCCTGGTATGAGAGGAAAGGTGAGATGAAAATGAATTTAATGCATTAAAAATAAATAGTTTGGGGACTATGAGGGAAGGAAGAGCTTTGGTTCTGTGGTCCAATGCATATGCCTTGCACACAGTGTCAGTCACCAGCATCTACAAGTTAAAACAACCCCAAATGGTAGCCAGGTATTGGGAAAGACCTTCCTCTGCCCCAAGACTGTGGAGAGCTGCTGGACGTCATAGTAGACAACACTAGACTAGATGGACCAATGGTCTGTGATGCTCATATGTAAATCCTGCATGAAGGAGCCTTACTTCCACCTCCATAACTTATTTACGGATGCAATGAGAAAAACTTCACAAGCACAACTAAATTCAAATCAGTAAGGTCAGAAGAGGGAATTGGATGTAGTTCCGGTTGACTCAGATGCGATTTAACCCACCATGCTGGGAAGCAGGGTCACTAGCTCTCGTTTGAGAAATTCCTGGAGATCTGGGGATGGACCCTGGGGTGAGTGAGGTTTGGGGAGGGGAGGGAGATCAGTAGGGCATAATACCATACAATCTACCCTCCAAAGCAGCCATTTCCTCTAGTCTGTCGAACAGTTATAATTAGGGATGGGCACAGGGTGGAAAAATAGAGGTCCGTGGTTTGTGAATTTCACGAACCACGAACTTCCACAGACTTTCCTGGTTTACAAACCAGTTTGTGGTTCGTGAGTTCCGTGATGGGTCCTGAGTCCTGAGTTCACTTACTGTGTCCCGCAACGGTGGCAGGGCTTGAAAGGGTTCCTTCCCTAGGCACCAGCATGTCTGGCTCATGGACCACCCCAGTGGACCAAATGGACTGCCTAAAAAGTCATTGTGGGTGGTCAGTCAAAACCACAAATGCATGGACTGGGAAAACAGACCACGAACCGGGCCCCAGTCTGTCACAGAATTCGGTCCACGGACTAGTCTGTGCCCATCCCTAGTTATAATTCTGAAAAATCTCCGAGCCCCTACTGGAAAGAAGGTGATGCCAGAAGGCCAATCTGGATCCAGAGGCTGATGTAAAATGTTACAGGCTGCTGTCCTCCCTTGGAGAGTGCACTGCCAATCACAGATGCTCCACCCTCTTCTTGTGTTGCTGCAGACGGCAATGGCTGAGGGATTCCACAGGTCAAAACTGGAAACCCGAGGGGAGTGTTACTCCAGTATTTCTCCCCCCCTCTCTCTCTGCTCATCCCTATACTCTTCAATCATAATGCAAAACCACACAATTTCTTTTAACTATGGCAAATTTATGAAACCAAGACTCAGCTCTCAGATGATCGCTCAAATCTTGATTTGCCTTGACAAATACTGTCATTGCCAGAGGACAATCTAGGGGGAAACTAGGATGTCTGCTTTCACCACCATGCAAAATCACAGTTAAGACTCACTCACAGCAGTTCATAAACCACCTTCAGACCCCTAGCCTGATGGACTCTAACCAGCCATTGTTAGTGGAGTGATCTGCATTCAGACAATCACACTAATCATAGGTTTTTTTCATGTAGAGTTGCCAACTCTGTGTTGGGAAACACCTGGAGATTTTGGGCATGGCACCTGGGGAGGGCATGGCTTGTGGAGGGGAGGGAACTCAGTGAGGTATAACGCCATACAGTCCACCCTCCAAAACTGATCTCTGTCATCTGGACATAGGACAAACCCTGCACCAGAGGATAAATGGACAAAAATCTGACATTCAGGAATCACACGACTGAGAAACCTGTAGGAGAACACTTTAACCTTCCAGGACATTCAATGGATGACCTCAGCTATTTATTACAAAGGAACTTCAGGAGCAGAATGGAAAGGGAAATTTCTGAATGACAAGTTATTACAACACTTGGAACAAAAACCTCCCCCAGGACTCAACAGGGATATTGGATTTTTATCCCATTACATATGCTAACTCATTCAGTCCTCACATATGTCTTCTCAACAAGAAGAACTATAAATCCTCTGTATTTTAGAGTATTTCTTTTTCAGAATAGTATATTAGAATACTGAATGGATGTCTGCTGACAACATTACATCCAGCTGAAAATATATTGTTGTGCCCTCCACCCAGCCTCTACGCCTGAGATAATTAAGATTCTGTTACTTCCCCCAATTAGGGGGGGGGGACCTTTATTCATCTGCTATTTTGACATATTTATTGCTTTACAACTGTTGACCTTATAACCTTAACTTGTTATTTAGTTTTTCACTTTGCATATCTTAAACTAGGGTTGCCAAACCCCCTGGTTTGCCAGCCCCCCCCAGTTTTTTGGGGGGGGGTTCTACCCACCCCCAACACCCACAGCCACCGCTCTCCCTTCTCTCTCTTGAGAGAGGGGTGGCTGCCTTTAAGTGCATGAAGCCCATGTTTCCTCCCAAGCCCGATCTCTGCTTGAGATCAGGCTTGCAGGGAAATTCCAGCTCCTGCACTTAAAAGGGAAATACGGGCTCTTTGCTCTTAAAGGGGAAATGCCGGCTCCGTGCACTTAAAAGGGAAACACCGGCTCCTTTAGGTGCAGGGAACTGGCATTTCTGGAGATCAGGTGCGCGGGCGGGCAGCGAACGTCCCCAACGTGACGTCATCATATCGGGGATGCCCCACCCTCTCCAGGAACATCCCCAAAGTCCCCCGCTGGGGGCGGAAGATGGACTTGGCAACCCTATCTTAAACATCATTGTGTCACATGTTAATTTGCTGTTAAATCCCTGTCTATAAGTTTAGAACCTCATCTACCCTTCCAATGTATTTGAAAAAGTGTGCCTTGCACCCGAAAGCTCATACCTTGCATAAACTTTTTGTTGGTCTTAAAGGTGCCACTGGACTCTAAATTTGTTCTACTGCTTTAGACCAACACGGCTGATTACCTGGATCTATCTGTCATCTGGAGTTCAGTTGTAATTCTGGGAGACCTCCAGACTCCATCTGGAGGCTGGAAACCAAGGCTGACACAATGTCTGCTCCAAGCCTTTGTGGTCTAAGCAAGGTAGTTAATAATAATCCCCTGGTGGTGGAAAGTGCTGTCAAAGCTGACTTATGAACATAAGAACATAAGAGATGCCAATGTTGGATCAGGCCAAAGGCCCATCCAGTCCAACACTGTATCACACAGTGGCCAGAAATACCAGTGCCATCAGGAGGTCCACCAGTGGGGCCAGGACATTAGAAGCCCTCCCACTGTTGACCCCCCCCCCCAAGCACCAAGATGACAGAGCATCACTTGCCCCAGAGTCCCTATCTATCCCTTGTGGCTAATAGCCACTGATGGACCTCTGCTCCACATGCTTATCTAATTCCCTTTTGAAACCATCCATGCTTGTAGCCGCCACCACCTCCTGTGGCAGTGAATTCCTATAGGGTTTTCAACGCAAGAGACATTCAGAGGCGGTTTGCCATTGCCTGCCTCTGCGTAGCAACACTTTTATTCTCTGGAGGTCTTCCATCTAAATACTAGCCAGGGCCAACCCTGCCTCGTTTCTGCGATGTGAGGAGACCAAACTAGCCTAGGCTATTCAGGTCAGGGTGATAATTCACTAAATACCTAAAATACTAGGCACTGCATGGAACGAGTTAAAAACAGAAGGCCATGCCCGCAAGCTTACAATATGGTTTGATGCTTTGGAAGGAGCTTGTAGCCTCCACGTTTTTGCCAGGTAAGTCCTGATTGGGCAAAGTGCTTAATAGAAAGGCTAACTCAAAGCATTGCAAGTCGGCCCTTTTAAGAAGAAAAGATAATCACATCAAGATTCAGAAAACAGATGGTTCAGATGCAAGTGAAAAAGTCTCATGAGAACTGCTGCCGCCAGGAGACAGATTTCAAGGCAGGGCAAAGGAAATCAACACAAGCAAGGAATTACATCGCTCCTTTGTTAATGTTCCTAGACGTCAAGTCATGTGAGGGTTGTGGCAGGTAGTGTCTCCTTCCTACTGTTTTGACCTGAAACTCCCTGTTTCAATTTTGCTTCTCCCTTATGGGAAACTGAAGGTGTGATACTTTATTTTTGAGGCCTTTTCTGTTTCCTTTCACCAAATTTGCTCCAGAAAACATTAACATTTTCAACATTAGTCAAGCATCAGTAAATCAGCATTATACCTGCCCTGACCTGGATAGCACAGGCAAGACTGATCTCATCAGATCTCAGAAGCTAAGCAGGGCCGACTAGATGACCCTTGGGAATCCCTTCCAGCTCTATGTTTCTATATCACCTTCTCCATACAATTCTCAATCGTACAAATGAAGTAAACCGTTTCTCCTTGTATGACCCCTGCCTCCCCCCCCCCGATAATATGGATGATTTGCTTTGGATCCTGCCTCACTTTAGCAGAATTAAAGAATACATATCTGGAGTCAGAACTCCATGGGAGTTTTGATTTGAAACATTCTTCCAGATAACCGTCCACTCCCGCCACACTTGAGATCACAAATCCATGCACAATGACCGGGGTGTAAATCTCACTAAACAAAGCAGGACTTATTTCCCAATAAAGATCATAGAGTATCCCTGGTTAGCTTCAGAACAGTAATAAGAATGACCATTAAAACACCAAGAAGCCAAATGATGTTATGCTTCTTAATAACAGTTGAATCAAATGTCCGCTATAAAATTTTTATCTTGAAACGGGGGGAGGGAGACTGGTATGTACGTGGCCAGAGCTTTCGCAAAACAGTACCCCCCCTCACACTCTTCTTCCACTGTGCGCTTACATATTCCTTAGCCTAGAGGAAGGCTTCAAACTTGGCACCATGCCACTGGTGAAAAATAATGCGAGCATTGTAAGTGCAAGGAGATTGGAAATGGAGCTAGAGGAAAGAACCTCACGTTCAAGGGAGAACCAAAATCAAAATGGAGATTTTTCAAGTAAAAAAAATAAGCAGGAACAACCAATACAAAATCATCCCTAGTTATAGTGGCCACCCACTCACTTCCCTCATTACATCATCCTAGAGCAACTCCTCTGACTCCAGAGTCAAATAATTGACATTTTCCGATGAAAACAGAGTACAAAACAGCAATCAGCCCAAGGCTTTGAATCTATTCTCTTCTATGTGCTTACTTACTTAGGAGTAAGTTGCATTTAGGGCTGCCAGGTCCCCTGGGAGGGCGGAGGTTCCCCCGCTCAAAGGGTCCCCAATCCGCCCATCTGGAAAAAGGCGGGGGGGGGGGGGGGAACCCCGCCCCCAACGTGCCCGGTTCAGGTCGACGTGCCCGGCGCAATAACATCACCCGGAGGTGACGTCATCACGTTGGGCACGTTGCCGGCTGATGCTCTAGCAAGCAGCCTGAAAACTCTATGGTACCATAGTTCCCAGGCTGATTGCTAGAGCATCAGCCGGTGACGTGCCCAATGTGATGACATCACTTCCAGGTGATGTCAACGTGGCATGCACGTGCACGTAAGTCCCCTGCTTTTAACCGTAAGTCACTTGGCAACCCGAGTTGCATTGGACTTGGTGGAACTGACTTCTGAGAAAACATGGAATAAGAACACTCTTGCCTTCCACAAACCTTTTTCTGCGCAGCAGTTGCATACCATACTTTTCTCCCCATCAAAGGAGATCAAGGGCTCTCTTGCCTTCCACAAACCTTTTTCTGCGCAGCAGTTGCATACCATACTTTGCTCCCCATCAGAGGAGATCAAGGGCTCTCAGATTCTATCATGTGGCCTGCTGCTGAATGCAAAAGGCCCAGCTACAGCTAGAAGTCATGGTCACTGGGTTTCCCCTGCAATGACAACCCTGGGATGTCTTCTGAAACACAACTACTTTATGAACAGACCAAAATTCTTGGGAGGGGCTGTGGCTCAGAGGTGGAGCATTTGCTTAGCATGCAGAAGGTCCCAGGTTCAATCCCCGGCATTTCCAGTTAAAGGATCTGGTAGTTGGTATTGTGAAAGATTGAAGGTCAAAGAAGACGGGGACGGCAAAGGATGAGATGGTTGGACAGTGTCATCGACGCAACGAACATGAAATTGAGCCAACTTCAGAGGACAGCGGAAGACAGGAGGGCCTGGCGGGAGCTGGTCCATGGGGTCGCGAAGAGTCAGATTCGACTGTGCGACTGAACAACAACAACAATTGTGAAAGATCTCTGCCCAAAACCCTGGAGAGCTGCTGCCAGTCTGAGTAGAAAATACTGACCCTGATGGACCAATAGAGAACAACAAGAGTCCAGTAGCACCACTCGACTGTGTGACTGAACAACAACAAATTAGCTTTCATGACTCACTGCTTCCTTCTTCAGATACACCTACAATGTGAGTCCAGGTATATCCTAATATCTTGGAGACTGGAGTGATTTCAGATGCTGAATGACAATAGCAAGTGAATGACAATAGCAGGCATGATTGGATTAGGTGTGATATGCAGAGGCGTGGTAGGCATGGAGAAATCAGCATTGGTAATGAGACAGGAAACCTAGGTCTCAATTCAGTCCATTGTCTTGAGCTTCATTCTTAGTTGCAGTTCAGCAGTTTCTCTTTCTAATCTCCCTTTCAAATTCCTTTGTAAGAGAACTGCACTTTTAAATCAGCAACTGAATGTCCTGGAAGGTTAAAATCATAGAATCATGGAGTTGGAAGGGACCTCCAGGGTCATCTAGTGCAACCCTCTGCACAATGCAGGAAATTCACAACTACCACCCCCCACACCCCCAGTGACCAGTGTTCCCTCTAAGCTGAGTTAGTGTGAGCTAGCTCACAGTTTTTTAGCCTCTGGCTCACACATTATTTTCTTAGCTCAGGAAGGATAGCTCAAGAGCAGACTAATTTATGCAGTAGCCAA
>NW_015167533.1:996709-998995 GCF_001447785.1 Gekko japonicus | reverse complement strand
AAAGGAGCCGGCGTTTCCCTTTTAAATGCAGGAGCCGGCGTTTCCCCTTTAAGAGCAGCCGCGTTTCCCTTTTAAGAGCACGAAGCTGGCATTTCCCTGCAAGCTTGCGGAGATCAGGCTTGGGAGGAAACACGGGTTCCACACACTTAAAGGGAGAGAGATGGGTGGCTGTGGGTGTTGGAGGTGGGGCTTCCCCCGCAGGCCAAAACAGGGGACCTCTGGCAAACCGGGGGGTTTCGCAACCCCCAGCTCCTAGGTGGGGCTGGAATGGCATCAGGGTGGACCATTGGTAACGATCCGTGTAGAGTTGCCAGACTGAGTCTGGCAACCAATGGGACTACTGGGGAGTAGGGACAGGGGGAAGGGCATGTGACATTGGTGATTTTAGAACAGTTAGTTAAATGGAATGCTGTCGTGTCAAACAAATATTCCCCCCCCAAAAAAAAATGGGGAAGGGAGACAGTAAGAGAAATAAAATTGGGGTGGGGGGGAGATTTCTTTTTAACTTAATTTTTTTATTTTACCTTAGCAAGCATACAACAAACACATATTGTACAGTCTGTAGGTAAAACCTATGCATTTACAATTACCAAGAATTAAACAAAGGAAGGAATAACATTACAGAAATAATTACTCTGATAATATGGATGATTAAGAGAAAAATTAATAAGAAGGAAGGTAATGGAAGTGAATGGGAACAGGAAAGCCTGAGATAGCCTGGGATATAGGCAAAGTTTATTCGGAGTCCCTCCCCCCCGCCACATGACAGAAGCAGTTGGTGAGAGTGGGAGCGCTTCCTCCCTAGCTGCGAGTCCACACAGAGGAACGTTTTCTAACCAAGCAGAAGGAAGGAATGGAAAACAAACGAGAAAGGAAGATAGTATTTATCTTTATTTTCCGTCTTGTCCATTTCCCCCCTCCGTCTATTTCGTTTTAAAGAAAAACGTTACTCCTCATTAAACCCCAGATTCCCAATTGCACAAAAACTTAGTTCCCACTGTGCAGGGGGGCCCTGCACAAAATATGTCCAGCTGCAGAGAATAAGCTCTGATGGGGGGAGGATGGGAATTAATTGGAATGGTCTAGGGAGAAGAGAGAGAAGTGAATTGAAGGTGAAAGTGGAGGCATGCTGAGACCTTAAGGAATAATTCTGTCTAGCAGCCTGGGGAATGCTTTTTCCGATGCACTGGGAGAAATGAGTTGCAGAGGGACTGGTTTGAAGCATCCTTTCCAGAGTTTAAACTGCCCTGACTGCAAGGGTAATGTTGATCTGAATTCTGAGTTCAGATATAGCCACAGAGATAACACACATTTATTTCACATGGACACATGAAGCTGCCTTATACTGAATCAGACCCTTAGTCTATCACCCATAACTTTAAAAAGAAAACAGTGGGGGAACATTAAAAAAAAAAAACAGTGGAGCACTTGTCTTGGCAGTAGCATGTGTGAAAAGGATCAAGGGGGTCTTAGTAGACCATACGCTGAACAACAGCCAGCAGTGTGATGTAGTAGTTAAAAAGGCAAATGTGATTTTGGGCTGTATCAACAGAAGTATAGTATCCAGATCACACGAAGTGATGGTATCGCTTTACTCTGCTTTGGTTGGACCTCACCTAGAGTATTGTGTTCAGTTTGGGGAACCACAATTTAAGAAGGATATAGACATGCTGGAACGTGTCCAGAGGAGGGCAACAAAGATGTTGAGGGGTCTGGAGACCAAGTCCTATGAGGAAAGGCCGAAGGAGCTGGGTGTGTTTAGCCTGGAGAGGAGACAATTGAGAGGTGATATGATAACCATCTTCTAGTACCTGAAGGGTACTCTATATGACCCCTGCTTTGGAGGCCCGATTTCTGCCACCATGGAATCGGGCCCCGGGGGGAACCAAGTGGGGGTTTACCCGCCCCCCACTTGGCAGCCCTAGTCCCCAGGTGGGAGCGGGATATCCACTCCTTTTGCAGGCCAGCTGGCCAGTGGGGAAACCCCACCCCCAAACAGACGTCCCCGTGCGACACTGCCGACGCGCTGACATCACTTTTGGAAATGGCGTCATCACATTGGGAGCGACATTCTGCTTTTTGTGCAAAACTCTATGGTTTGTAACCATTTTTACCATAGAGTCTTGCACAAAAAGTAGAGTGCCACCTTGATGCTGCCGATGCGATGATGTCACTTCCGGAGGTGACATCCATGTGTTGGTGACGTCCCCGCCCACCCCCCAAATCCCCCTGCCAGCAGGAGGAAGGCACCTGGTAACCCTAATTTACCAGGCTGATGTTCTGTTG
>NW_015167533.1:977764-996699 GCF_001447785.1 Gekko japonicus | reverse complement strand
AAGTAAGGTGGTGCAATGCAAGTGCACATCTGGATGCAGGCCTGCACTGTGTGACTTTCGGTGGGTAGCATACGGGGGGAACCACGTCGATCACGTTGGGGGCGTGGCCCCAATCGTCGGAGGGAAAACTCTATGGTTTTCCCTCTGACGATCGGGGCCACGCCCTCAACATGATCGACGTCGCGCGTCACTTCCAGCACAACGAGGGACGGCTCCCGGAGCGCGGCGAGGTTCCCCCGCCGGTGAGTAAAATTCACTTGGCAACCCTACAGGGGACTGGCAAGCCTAGCCTGGTCGCCTCAGCAACAGGGATGCATTTCTTCTTCCCCTGTCCTAAGCGGCAGGAGAAACAGGCCATGTAATTAGATATATCCCCTTCCCCCATGACAATGTTCACAGCAAGTCCTGAACCTCATGGAAATTTGGTACATACATTTGGGCCTGAATTGCTGGCAGTTCCCTCCACAAACCAGACGCTAGCCACAATTTTTGGATGGCTCACACACACACTTCCACTGTTCACCCCTAGGGATGCCAGCCTCCAGGTGGGACCTGGGGATCCCCTGGAATGACAGCTCCTCTTCAAGGGTGTAGACTTTCCAATTTCCCGGGGGGGGCTGGGGCTCGACCAGAGGCATTGCTTTGCTAGGAGCAAGGGTGGCTCCCGGGGGAGGCTGAGTACCTTCCTGAAAATTTCGGCGGGGGCTCACGCCCCGCCGCCCCCACGAAGATTACGCCTATGCTCCTCTTAACACTACAGAGATCAGTCCCCCTGGAGAAAGTGGATACTTTGGAGGGTAGACTCTATGGCATTGTATCCCACTGAGGTCCCTGACCTCCCCAGGTTCAATCCCCAAATCTCCAGGAGGTTCCCAACCTGGATATGACAACCTTTAACTTCCATTCCCTGCCGGTGGCCAAGGAAGACCTGGCAAGCCTATCAGAAGGAGGAGACTGGATTTATACCCTGCCCTTCACTAACCGAAGGTGTCTTATAGCGGCTTAGATCTCCTTTCTCTTCATACACCCTGTGAGGTGGGTGGGGCTGAGAGAGCTCTTTCAATAACTGCTCGTGAGAGAACAGCTCTGAAAGAACTTGTAACTGACCCAAGGCCACACCAGCAGCTGCATGTGGAGGAGTGGGGAATCAAACCCGGTCCTCCCAGATTAGAGTCCACGCTCCTAACCACTACACCAAACTGGTTCTCTAGGGGTAACACACCAGTTACTTTTAATAACCTAACTTCATAGGAACCTGCCTTCCATGTACCTGTATGAGTTACTGTCGTGGGCGTACCTTCTTTAAAAAAAGGAAATGATTTCTGCTACACTGCTACCTTGGGAGCATATGAATGATTTAATCACTTCTAATGCACACCCTGTTCTCTCTCTTTCTCTGTGTATGTGTGTGTGTGTGTGTTTATTCATCGTGTCTCTGTGTACTGCAACAGGTGCAACACACACACAGACTCCCATAGCTAGCAAACACCTTCTGCTAGATGTACACACTATTAAACAGACAAATGGAAGTTATGGGTGGAATATTTTGTCTCCAGTAATGACAGCTGATTACTTGCAAAAAAAAAAAGACCTGGAGAGACTACCCATTCTAACAAGGAGTGTAGATAAAAGCGAGGACAAATTATTTTAATACCTTATTCCTAAAAGGGAGTTGGAGCACAGCATCTCTCCTCCCCCCCCCCGATTTATTCATTGCAAAATCAATATCCATCAGCTGTTTGAAATTAAAGAAGAGGTTAGACCCTGGTTTTAAACATGCCTTATTCTATTGTGAGAGCTTTCTGCTCAGCCCGATAAATCTTCTTTAAGAGGATTAGGAAACTTTCATTATCTTTATCTAACCTGAACTAACACTAACTCTGAAAAATTAATCTATAGAACTGGACAAAAGCCGATCGCCGTTGCTAAGAAGCCAGCCTCTGGAGTTACTTTCTAATTGAAGTGGGTGGGAGGGGACGGGGCCTAAATCTGTTTAGACCAGGAGGAGGGAGTGAGGGTTGAGGGTGGGGAGAGAGACAAGAACTCCTTATGGGCTGAACAGGTCACATTATTCCTCGTGAATAATTTATCCATCAGCTTCGGGCATATTTTTTTTCTCTATGAATCATTTATTTGCGAGGAAAGAAGAAGGGGGGGGGGTGAACCCTCGGTTCCCCTGCTGCTAATTATTTATACAGCTTGAACCATCAGAAAGCACCAATAATATACTCAGCGGCCACCCACTAGGAAGCCATAGGAAAGCTAAAGGTTACCGGATTCCAGCTTCTCTCTACAGAGAAGGAAGGGCTCCTTCAGGGACGGGGCGGAAATGCAGACGAGGCACGCGGCACGATGGAAGGAGACTTATCAATGGGAGAGATTTGTGAGCCCTCCTGCCTGCAACTGCCGAAACTAGGATACATCCAGAGGTCATTTTGGGGGGAATTGCAGGGGATCGCAGTTCCCCCGGGTGAGGTACGGGGGGCGGGGCACATGACGAAGCCCCGCCCCCTGCTTCCGGCCGCCCCACTTCCGACCCTCATTGAGCCAGGAGGAGGCAGGAGAAGAGGGAGGGTAAGTTGCTTCCTCCCTGCCTCTCCCCACCCCTGCCTGCCTGGGGCCAGGGAGGGCCTTCGCGGGGCTTCCTTGCACTCCCGCCGGCCTTGCAGGTCCACCGCCGGGCCCCTCATGTGGCTCGACAGTGGAGCTGCAAGGCCGGCGGTGACGGCCGGGACTGTTGGGGGCGGGGGGTGTGGCCTTATGACACACTTCCGGTGATGTCAGGGGGTGTGGCATATGCTAATGAGTTATGCTAATGAGTTCCCCTAGCTCTTTTTCTACGAAACGACCCCTGGATACATCACACAAAGGAGTATAAACTCTAATACGAATGAGTGAGAAAATGGTGCAAATGTATGCAAACCTGTCAAATTCAGCTTTCCTTGGTGCAGAATTCTGGGTTCCCCCCCCCCACACACACCAATTGTCACTTGCTGGAAATTCAAAGTTCTGCTACAATCTTTCCATTGTGTTGCCCAGGAGCCCCCCCCCCCCACCCTGGGTTGTGAAATACCTAGAGATTTGGTGGTGGAGCCTGAGAAGGGCGGGGCTTGTGGAGGGAATGGATGTCAGCAGGGTATAATGCCATCAAGTCCCCCTTCCAATGTGGCCATTTTCTCCAGGTAGGGTTGCCAGCCCACAGGTGGGAGTGGGGGATCCCCTGATGTCACGGGCTTCAGCCCGCCGCCAGCCAGCTGGCCAATGGGGGAAGCCCTGCCCCCAACAGCCATGGCCACACGCAACATCCCCAGCATGATGACATCACACGGAAGTGATGTCATCATGTCGGGGATGTGACATAGTGACACTCTGGTATTTTGGACAAAACTCTATGGTAACCATAGATTTCTGCCTAAAATACCAGAGCATTGCTGTGCAACGTCCCCGGTGTGAAGACATCACTTTTGCATGACATCGTCACGCTGGGGACATTGTGTGCTGTGACATTGCCCCTTCCCTCTCCCGGGAAGCTCCCTCCCACCCCCCATCAGCAGAAGAAAAGGACCTGGCAACCCTATCTCCAGACGAATTGATCTCTGTCAGCTGGAGATCAATTGTAATCCCAGGAGATCTCCAGCCACCACCTAGAGCAGTGGTGGCAAACCTATGGCACGGGTGCCAGAGGTGGCACTCAGAGCCCTCTCTGTGGGCACGCGTGCCATCGCCCCAGTCAGGCCCAGACCATCATTAAAGTGTTGAATTCTCTGCCAAATAATTTTAAATAAATGAAAGCAGGGGTCATTTCGTAGAAAAAGAGCTAGGGGAACTCATTAGCATAACTCATTAGCATATGCCACACCCCCTGACATCAGGGGCCTGGCGGTGGACCTGCAAGACCGGCGGGAGTGCAAGGAAGCCCCGCAAAGGCCCTCCCTGGCCCCAGGCAGGCAGGGGTGGGGAGAGGCAGGGAGGAAGCAACTTACCCTCCCTCTTCTCCTGCCTCCTCCTGGCTAAATGAGGGCCGGAAGCGGGGTGGCCGGAAGCAGGGGGCGGGGCTTCGTCATGTGCCCCTCATTTGGGATTGCTTTCCTTACTTTGTTTGGATCATCTTAAATTAATGTATGAGTTGTTTTTTCTAAAGTAAAACCTCAGTATTCAGGTTAAATCGCCGAGTTGGCACTTTGCGATAAATAAGGGGGTTTTGGATCGCAGTTTGGGCACTCGGTCTCTAAAAGGTTCGCTGTCACTGACCTAGAGGTTAGCAACCATAACACAGAGAGAGAGAAGTCAGCTAGGAGCCTCTCCACTTTGTAGTCCTGTGCCCCTAACATGCCAGACAAGGGAAAAACAGCCAATAGGGTGATGGTAGAAAGTTCTGTCGAGTCACCACCGACTCACAGTGACCCCTCATGGGGTTTTCGAGGCAAGAGATGAACAGAGGAGGTTCGCCATTGTCTACCTCTGCATAGCAGTCCTGGACATTCTTGATGCTCTCCCATCCAAATACCAACCCCCAGGGCCGACCCTGCTCAGCTTCCAAGATCTGACAAGCTCCTGCTAGCCAGAGCCATCCAGGTCATGGTATCCACTAGGGTACCGCCCATTTTCAGAATAAATTCTTTGCCATTAAAAAGAGCACAAAATCAGCCATATATACAGGGGAAATAAAATGCCAACCCAGACCAGGAGAGCCTCACAGTACTTACTATCGAGAGCCTGTTTTGGATGCCTGGTAACTCCACTCTACAAATTCTGCACTCCCCTCTCTAGAAAGTTAAACTAACCACCCAAAATGAAAGCAGGCATCTAGAGCCACCCCAGATAAGCAGCGCATTGATCATGCCAACCCAACAACTGTGCAAGCTAGTCTTTTTTCTTTATAGTTTTAAATTAATCAAGTCCTCCACTCGCCACCTAGCCAGCCTCTGGTAGCTCTCCCCAAAGATTGGATTTTTCTAGCCCAAATTCAAACTCCAACGAGTCCACACAACCAACAATATGAACAGGGCTCTGTCACCCAGCAGTCGGGCATCCTTTCAAACTAGGCATGGATCAAGTCTCTCTCAGGGACCACCTTTCTCCCCATAATCTTCCAAAACTCCTAGTATCATGACATACAGGCAAAGTATAGTTTACCTCCTACCTTCTATTCCCCCTACAGTTGCTGGGAGCCTTCCTAGAACCATCAGGGATCTTTGGCAAGTGGAGCACGAGGAAAGAAGATATTGACATGCCATCGTCACATCTGCCTAAAATCTGGAAGTGACGTCACCAACTCTCTAGAGACAGGTGGAATCCTAGAGCATTAGTGACATCACTTCTAGGTTTTATCCAGAAGTGACCTCAACAACATCTTCTCCTCACCACCCATCTGAGTAGCAGCAGGGGCCGGGAGGCAGCGGGGGTGAGATTGCAATCCATCGTGGGCACACAGCAATTACCCCTACCCAGTATCTTTAAACAGGCCTAGATTGTGTACTCTGGCTGGGCATGATATTCCGTTGGACCAACTGCTTAGTTTTGAACTTGCTTTTCTTTTATGCTGTCCTTTTAATTCCAATTTGTTTTTTTAAAATGATTTTTAGTTTCCCGTGATCACATTTGACCCATGTATGCATTAATTTAAAGGTCTAAAGGTCCCCCCCAAAGGGACATGCTATTAGGAGCATGTGAGAAAGCCCATGCACCAGGAGGCGTTCATGTAGCAATGGCTACAAGACGGAGCATGCTGGTGGAGCTCATTCCACAGGCCCAACAGTAAAATCCATTCCCGAGCCTTCTCAATGGGATCAAACACTCCCTTCGACTGAACTCCCTCAAAAGGGGCCATGCTCCAGGATGCCTCCTCCCGTCGGCTTGGCGCTTGATGTGGAAGCTCCGAGACGCTTCTATCAAAAGAGACCCGGGAACTCCCTCTTTGTCTGCCCCATCACTCCTGTTAAGGGAAGGCAGCTCTCTTGCAGCATTATCCCCTTGAAGCTCTGTGCCAGAAGCCCTTGATGGCTGCAATGACTTTGACATACTTACACCATCTGTCTTCTTTCCTCCAGAAATGTGATAGCCGTGTTCTGTTTGAGTCTCTTCCCTTACAGTGCCTGACAGTTCTTTTTATTTGGGCACTGCATTCCCCCCAAAAGAAGATAATTCCGCTGTCAAGGCCACTAAGGTGCCACCGAGGCTTTGCCTTACATATTTAGAAACCGCTCCGTTCCTTTGGAACTTGGAACCCAGTAGTAGACAGGAAAGACACCACCGTCACAGACTGGATTTCCCCCCCATTTGCCACAACCCACTTTCAAAGGCTTCACAATGCACTTTTGGGTCCCGACTCCCGACCCACAGGTTGGGAAACACTGCGGTAAAACGCACACAGCCACAGCTTCCAGAGTACAGATAAGTTCCCAGCTGCCACTGGGAGGCTCCCAAATCAAAGATTAGTTTGTAAAGGAGGAAAACAACAGCAACAAAACCCTTATACTATACAACCCATATGACTCAGCTTAATCTTTGGCAGAGTGTTTCAACTACCCTGGGTTTCCATGTAAAACTGCCCCAGTTTCACCTGTGTGTAGTCACATCCAGGTATCACCGATCATGCAGGGGCTACATTTTTACCTTAGCGATGTGGGTAATGCGCGAACGAGCAAATAACTGAATGCCTGAGATCTCACTTTAAATGCAGCCATAATCATCAGCCCTCAGATTCCCGGGTCCGGCAAATAAATGTTATTAGTGCCATTAGAACAGCTTAAGGCCGATTCTACAAACTGCCGTGCAGGAATGACATTAGAAACCATGACATTATACTGAAATACATAAACATCGCTGAAGTATGGACCTGCCAAGGCAAATGCTTAGAATTGGGCCACCAGTGACACGGCCCAGCTCTTTCAATCAAACTGTGCAGGCACAAGTTGTGCAGGCTCATTTGTTCCTTCCACCTATGGCTGTGGACATCACGCCTGGCCTGAGAGCAGAGTATGTGAAATGATACCCAGAGGCCCAAGTTTTAACCGCAAGCTCTTGCGCAACAGGGCATTAAGTGGAAGTGGTTGGATTCATAACTCCCTGAGCACCTATTCAAAGGCAGGAGCCCTTCAACATGAAATATCCTAATTTCCTCAGCCACCACCGGAACGCCTTACCTTGAACGATGAGATGGACTCGCGATGTCTTTGGATGATTGTCGGTTTGTACGGAGCAGGTGTAAGGGCCTTCGTCATATATGTCCACATTAAAGATCTTAATGCTGTACTCGGTTTTGGTGTTGGAGACGATGACCACCCGGTCATCTATTGACCACTTATCATTCCCAGCATAAAGGATAGTGCTACGGTTCAGCCAAGCTACTCGCGTGACCCTGTTGTCCACGGTACATCTGAAAAAGGAGAAAGAGCACAGAGTGAGCAGGTGGTGCCGCTGTGGTTCTAGCGATAATTTCCTCCAGAAGAAATCAATGTATCCTGAGTTGGACCTTCAGGTAACAGGCTAACTTAAGAATTAATTAATTATCGTATGGCATTGTGTGTAGTATAGCCAGGAGATCCTAAGATTGTCCGGCAGACAGAAGTTCTAGCTCTTTTACCATTATGCACCACTAGGTGGTGAGCTAGACTTTGGGGGGAGGGTTAGGCAAGAGATGTTTCAGGGGTGGTTTGCCATTGCCTGCCTCTGCATTATGACCCTGGTGTTCCTTGGAGGTCACCCTTCCAAATACTAGCCAAGGCTGACCCTGCTTAGCTTCCGAGATCTGATGAGATCAAGCTAGCCTGGGCAATCCAGGTCAGGGCTGCTAACTTAAAAGTAGTTATCAAACTCCAAACCTGGAAAAGATGGCTTCGAATGAGCCCACCCACCACATGAGGCATTTTACTCTCATATAGGTATCCATGGAGGACCCTCAGCAATGATACAACTCATGTTTTTAAGCCCAAGCCTTCTGCTTCACGTGAGCAATGGGGCTCTGGCAGTCAAGAGCTTCCTCTGTCTTCCCCACACTATAAGACATCAAAAAACTTATTGCTCATTGGCCCTGACCTGGATAGCCCAGGCAAGCCTGATCTCGTCAGATCTCAGAAGTTAAACAGGGTCAACTCTGGCAAGTACTTGGATGGGAGACCTCCTTGGAATACCAGAGGTGGGAGGCAGGGGCAGGCCCTATTTAGCCACCTCTCTGAATATCCTCCAGGCCCCCAGTAGGGGTCAGTCACCAGAGGTCACCACAGCTTCCAGGCGCACGCATGCACACAGAAACACATGCACACAGGGGTCATTTCCTGCAGGAGCGCACAGGAGCAGAGCTCCGGCAGTAAAAAGCCCAGGGGGCGGGCACATGCAACAAGCCCCACCCCCTGCTCCCAGCAGCCTTCAGTCAGAGCAAGAAGCAGCCAGGTAAGTTGCAGAGCCGCCGCCCTCCCCCCGGTCCAAAACAGTCCAGTGGCACCTTTAAGTCCAAGTTTTATTCAGGTACAAGCTCTCCTTC
Organism: Gekko japonicus; assembly: GCF_001447785.1. Lineage (NCBI taxonomy): Eukaryota > Metazoa > Chordata > Lepidosauria > Squamata > Gekkonidae > Gekko > Gekko japonicus. Next base: position 988,217 of record NW_015167533.1, on the reverse strand, counting down.
CTCTGCGAGGACAGATCTGCACGTTCCTCCCCCCCACCAATAGCTAGCAATCCAAAACCGTCTGGTGGAGCCTGAGCAGTGGGTGTTGCCTTCTGACACACTTCCGGTGATGTCAGGGGGGTGGCATATGCAAATAAGCTATGCTAATGAGTTATGCTAATGAGCTCCTGCACCTCTTTTTCTACAAAATGACCCCTGCATGCACATATTTAAAAAGCTCATTGAGTCCCCCTTCCCACGTGTGCCAAGATGATGGAAAGGTCACATCCCTGCTCTGAGGAGCTTGGAACTCCAGACTACCTTAACTGACAACATCACTCTGATAGTTAAGAAGGCGTTCCCTGTGCAGCCAGACTAACCAAAGACAAAGCAAACTCAAGGCCATACTGCCATCAGCTGTGCCTCAGCTGGGTTAAGCCATCTCTGCTAACCTAAAACTGGAAATGACTAGCTGCCCCATTGACAGTATGCTCATTGGTTTTATTTATTTTTTTGGAAAAGTAACAATTTCATTAGAAATATATTACAACATTAGCTTATTCAGCTTACAACAATACTGTAACAAGAACCCGAAAAGTTGAAATAACATATTCCAAAAATTACAATATCAACAATACACTTTCTGAATTTAAACATTTAAATTATCATATCCTTAAATAAAGCAGGAAGTCGTCATAACCTTTCACTAACTGATGCAAACGCTAAAGCTGGAAACCAAATCGACTCAAAATCTGACAAACATGAGCCAATTTCATTTTTGGGCTACTTGAGAGGTCAATTTTTTCCATCAAGTAGAACCCAAACACTTTATTAAACCAACTTGAGATTGTAGGTGAGTTTGAATTTTCCCAAAACTTATCTATTACCATTCTTGCTGCAGCACATAGTATCGCTATTAATTCCTTTCTTTCTGGAGGAATTGTTGCAAGTTGCATTGGTTTTATCAGTGAAAAGGACATTACAATACAACTGAATAGCCCAGACTAGCCCGTGCTTATCAGAATTTGGAAGTTAAGCAGCCATGGTCAATACTTGGATGGAAGACCAGGTTGCTGTGCAGAGGACAACGGTGGCAAACCACCCCTGCTCATCTCTTGTCCTGAGACCACCATAAATTGGTTGCAACTTGATGGCACTTTTTTGTTATTGTTGTTAATTATAATAATAACAACAATAATAATTACAGGCAGGGCTCTTTTTGTAGAAAAAGCCCAGCAGGAACTCATTAGCATAATTGGCCACACCCAACAGCAGAAATTCATTAGCATATTAGGCCACACCCCTGACAGCACAGCTCATTAGCACATTAGGCTGCACCCCCATGTTACCAGAAGTGTGGTTATCCAGCCACACCCACCTTTTGCTTCTTATTCTGTTGACCTTGTTTGTGGTCAAAACCCAGGGCTTTTGTGTAGCAGGAACTCCTTTGCATGTTAGGCCACACATCCCTAATGTAGCCAATCCTAATGAGTTTCTGCTGTTGGGTGTGGCCTATTATGCTAATGAGTTCCTGCTGGGCGTGGCCAACTTGGGAGCCAGCCGGAACTCCGTTCCTGTGCGTTCCTGCCCAAAAATAGCCCTGAGGACATTACTTCTTCCTTTCAAAATATCCACTGTTTCATCCATTTTGTGTGTGTGTATGTGTATATTTCTGTGTGTTTGAGTAATATCTGGAGGAGGAGATACATTCCCGAGTAAGCATATAAATCCCACTGGAGCTATCTGCACAGGACATTGTACCTATTCATTTAGACATTTTATAGCTTGCCTTAATTAAACCAAAAGAAGGAGGGAAAAAAACATCCAGGTCAGGGCTGGTAATAGCTGTTTGCTATGTACACACGCTGTCACACAGTAATGGCTCCTTTGCTGCCCAAGGTTTACTATACACCTATTCAGTATGAGACCGCTTCATGTGTGTGTTTATGTGTGACAATAGATTTTATGTTTTTTAACTGATGATTATTAGCTGTTAGCCCATAGATGTGATATTAATCCTTGTAATAAATATTTTTAAAAGACTTCATTAGCACTCCTAACACAAAGGGTTTTTTTACTTAAAATAAAAACATGCTTAAAACATTAGCACTCTTGCAATATTTTGTTTATTTAACAGTGTCTGATAACTGACACCTCTTGCTCTGAATTATTGCATCAAGATGTCTGTGCTGTTGCAATCCTGAGTATGCTGTTCAGGTGTGTATCTGTAAGCTGCAAACCTATGATGACGCAGCAGCAGCAGAACTGGAAGAAGCAGCAGAAGACAGCCAGTCCCACCGTGGGCCTGATAGAAGCCCTCTGGGGGTCTGATCAGGTTCCCGGGCCACATGTTTGACACCCCTGCCTTAGACCATGGGGGGGGAGGAGAAGGATGGAGAGGAGAGGAGAGGGGACCCTGTACTTGTAGACAGTCTCCACTTTCACCCACTTCCATTCCTTTGGGTCTTACCAGCTTCACTTTTAATTAGCACCCAACTTTCCCTGCCAGCCCACCATTTCAGTTATTTATTACTGGAATCTTCTGTTTTGTTGTGCTGAGGCTGTGGTGAAGATGATCTGGCCTAAGGGCTATGGGAAGGGGCTGGCTCGTCCCCTTGCATAAGGGTTGGGATATGATCCTCGAACCCAGGGGTCATTTCCTGTGAGTATGCTGTTCAGGTGTGTATCTGTAAGCTGCAAACCTATGATGACGCAGCAGCAGCAGAACTGGAAGAAGCAGCAGAAGACAGCCAGTCCCACCGTGGGCCTGATAGAAGCCCTCTGGGGGTCTGATCAGGTTCCCGGGCCACATGTTTGACACCCCTGCCTTAGACCATGGGGGGGGAGGAGAAGGATGGAGAGGAGAGGAGAGGGGACCCTGTACTTGTAGACAGTCTCCACTTTCACCCACTTCCATTCCTTTGGGTCTTACCAGCTTCACTTTTAATTAGCACCCAACTTTCCCTGCCAGCCCACCAGGTGATGTCAGGGGGTGTGGCATATGCAAATAAGTTATGCTAATGAATTATGTTAATGAGCTCCTGCACCTCTTATTCTACGAAATGACTCCTGTTCGAACCATGTGGCAAAAGGGAATACTGTAACGATCCTGTTGGTCTCAGCGTAGTGGGAAGAAGGTCATGCTAGGACTTGAGAGGACCTAGGTTAAGCTCCTCTCCCAGTCTTGACGCCTACTGGGAGACCTTGAGTCTGCCATTCTTTCAGTCTAACCTCCCTCATGAGTCTGTTGTGAGGATAAAATGGAGGAAAGGTGAATCAAGTGTGCTTCCCTGAGCCCCTTGGAAGAAGAGGGAAGTAAAAATGGGATCCACTGATAGGCAGATTTGATAGCAGTGGGGTTTTTTCAGGGTTACTGACATGATTTCAGTGGACAATGAACTCACAGAGAAGTACCCATGCATATACAACCTCCAGTTTTCGGAACCTACATGCCACAGGCAATAAGTAAATCATCCTGGAGACACCATTGATGTATTGGTTAAAGTGCTAGACTAGGAGCTGGAAGGGCCAAGATGAAAAGCCTACCACCGTGGCCCGGCCCAAAAAGGTCTCATTTTTGTCAGATCCGGCCCTCATAACAAATGAGTTCGACACTCCTGATCTAAGTAAACAACTAGCAATAACACATCTACAGGCTAGATTCAGTCCTATCTAAGCTTTTTGTTATCATGCTTAATGGTAATCTCTGGAAGACTCCAATCATCCTATAAGCTCTGGCAACATATTTTCACCCTTATTTACAAATCTGGGGATACAGGAAAAGTGAGTGGCTATTATCACATGGACAGAGAGGCCTGAAGACAACAACATCTCTCTGAGAGGTGGACTGCTTGGAAGTGGCTACTGCAAAGGTAACAGTTATGTGCCCACACAGAAAAGCAGAGATGTGAGCCAGAAGTACAAATGCCTTGAAATCCCAGACAACCACTATTTGTCCATAGTCTAGTCTTGGTCTCTCTTCTCTCCTACCACATCAGACTTAAAAGCTTCAGGAATCAGGGCTGTGTCTTCACATTGTTGGGCATCACACTATGGTCACATACTCCAGAAAGCAATTGCGCCTGGATTCTCCAGTGCAGATAAAAGAACCCAATTGCAATAGATAGTCATAGCATAACAGCACAATAGCAGTTGATGTATGGATGCAACCCACATTTCCAAGAGGTAGTTATACTCAGCAAGGAAGAGAGGCAGACAAGGAAGGAGGAGGGAAAGGAACTGAAACGTTTCCAGAACACATCCACCATTTTAATTCCATCTGATAGAGTAGCCTGATTTATTCCCCCCCCTTACATTTATATCCTGCCTTTTTTTACCAGCACAGAACTCACAATAGAACACAGAAGGTTTACAAGTATCTACATCCAAGCACTGATCTACAGGTATCTACATCCTGTAGATTTCCTGTAGCTTTCCAGGGGATTTCCAAGCACTTTAAGCTTCAGCAAGGCTGCTGAGCAGGGCTTTTTTTGTAGAAAAAGCCCAGTAGGAATTCATTAGCATAATAGGCCACACCCAACAGCAGAAACTCATTAGCATATTAGGCTACACCCATGACCGCACAGCTCATTAGCGTGTTAGGCCACAACCCATGCCTTCCGTTGGCTTGCCTGGGTGTCCCGTGGCTGTGAGGAGCCTGGGCAAGCCCCCCTTTGAAGGGAAGGGAAGGCAGTTTAAACTGCCTTCCCTTGGCTTGCCCAGGTACCCCATAGCTGCGGGTAGCCCGGGCAAGCCAGCCTTTGGACAGGCTGGGGGAGGGACAGGGAGGGCTTTTAATGGCTCCCTGATCCTTCCAGGGCCCACCTGCCTTGGAGTTGCCAGGGGGGGTCACTCTCTAGGCCTTCTCTCTGTAGCCACACACACAGAGGTTTTGGCTGTACTGGGCGTGGCCAACTCTGAAGCCAGCCGGAACTCCGTTCCTGTGCGTTCCTGCTTAGTATTGAGTGCCCCAACCTCATACAGGAATCAGAGAATTTAGCAGCAGAAGCCAAAGTGACAAGAGCAATGCCCAAATTCACTCTGTAGCAGGTAGAATTAAAAGCACTGTTCCAGCTTGTTGGATTCTTCAAGATCTCAGCAATGCAGCCACAGGTACACCGTACATTGAGGTGAATGGGTGAGACACCAGAACATGCTCTGTATGATATAACAATGCAATAACCATTCTGTACGCTATATCTTGACTTGCCCTAACTGCATAAGCTATGATTTCCAGACTCAGCTATTCTTAGTTTGAAAAATTAAATTTAGACATTTTGCATCCTTCCATCTTCCATCCAGACACAAATAGTTCTGGAGACACTAATTGCGCACACTTGATTTCAACCCCTTCATGTTTCATCTCCATATTAATGAGCCCATTGTGCCGACTGAAAAGCCTCAAACAATGGCTTGTGATTGGCTGTGCCCCACATGGAATCTGACATCACAGCAGAGCAACCGACCTTTCCCAATGATTCAACATCCTGGTGTGCTCGCTTCCCAAAATGGCTGACATCAAGGTTTCCATGGACGCAAGCGGCTTGCCTGCACCTGTGAGATCCGAGGCAGGCCTGAACGGCATAGTGATGAAACTCTGCTCTACCGTGCCTGCTCCTTCCTAGAGTTGAGGGTGATGAAACCCAGCAGGCTTCCAATGTGCACCCCAAAGAGGCAACCACACTGGTCTGCCATCACTTCTCTTTTCTGACAGTTTTCCCTTTTTTTTATTTGGGGGGCAGCACAGGAGAGAGGGGGCCCAGAAAAAACACTAGGGGGCCGGGCCCCGTGGGCCCCATGTTAGCTACGGGCCTGCTCCAGGGTCCTTGAAGACTACAAAAGTGAAAGGAAGAACATTCTGGGCTGGGGGTCCAAGGGCCTCCAGCAAGTTGGACCGCTAGGGATGCCCGCCTCCAGGTGGAACCTGGAGACCCCCTGAAATTCCAGCTTATCTTCAGACTAAAGAGATCAGTTCCTCTGAAGAAAATGGATGCTTCTCAGGGCGGACTCTGTGGCATTGTACCCCACTGAGGTCCCTGTCTGCCCCAGGCACCATACCAAATCTTCAGGGAAGCAAAAGGTGGGTGTGGCTGGATGACCACACTTCTGGTAACATGGGGGTGCGGCCTAATGTGCTAATGAGCTGTGCTGTCAGGGGTGTGGCCCAATATGCTAATGAGTTCCTGCTGTTGGGTGTGGCCTATTATGCTAATGAGTTCCTGCTGGGCTTTTTCTACAAAAAGAGCCCTGATCCCCAACCGGGATCCGGCAACCCTACCGCCCTTCTCCCAAGGGGGGACTACAACAGGGGAAGCGCTCCACGGCTCCCACCTGGCTTATAAACACAGATCTTGTCAGAAAAACTGATTCTGTCCCACTCTCTTTTTCTCCCGTCTTTTTTCGGTTTATTTTTAATGCTGAGAGCCAGCAGCCTGTATCCCTTAATTATCACGAATAAGAATCCCTTAATTATGGTATGAAAAGCAGCACATAAATACATGGATCCCCCTCTCCTAGCACCAAGTTTCTCCTCCATTCCACTGTGCAGAATCCTGGGCTGTTCCCCCCTTCCTCTCCCCCCCATTCATCTTCATCTTGACTCACCGCACACAGCCCGCTGTTCCAACATTGGGTCCCCTCCCTTTATTCAAATTAACTGTGGGAGAACTAAGCACAGCCTAGTTAAGTTGAGCCCTCGGGGGATTGCAGTCTAGTGGACTATTACTCCTGTCTCAGTTCATTATAATGAATAATAAAGAGATACTTACACACGTTTTTCGTAAATTATTCATTGCATGGACTGGGAAAATCAGGGCAGTAATATGTAAAACAGACAAGTTGCATGTCTGTGTTCATATAAATATCGAGCATAAAGCCCTTCAAGGAACTCGCTGCTCTCCTCATTAAAGATGAAGTACAAGGATCAGAGTCTGGAGAGACAATCAGGATTCTTCACACTGGCTGAATGCTGGGATGTGGTGGCGGTGGGGAGGGGTTTTTTATGTGTATATCCTGATGGGTGCTGGACCAAATGTTTTCTTTTCTTTCCCCCTCCACTGAAATATCCACTCGTTTGATACTGACATGCATGTATAGCACTTTATAGCATGCGTTACATGTGCTCCACCTTTCCTTTAAACAAAAACAAATTATATTCTTTTGCACCGGAGCCACCCAAATTCTACACTGAAGAACAGCTGAACTGGGTGCCCCACAGACATTAAGCAACATTAGCACCATAATAATGCAATCATTTGCACAATATCTTACTTCTTGCAATTTATTCTAGGATTTTTAGTTTAGTTTAGATCCTGCTTCATCTAGGCTGCAATCCTAGATGGGATTTGATGGTGGTGCAAAGCGCTGTCACCTCACAGCTGGCCCATGATGATCCTGCAGGGTTTTCAAGGCGAGAGATGTTCAGAGGCGGTTTGCCACTGCCTGCCTCTGCGTCACAACCCTGGTATTCCTTGGTGGTCTCCCACCCAAATACTAGCCAGGGCCAACCCTGCTTAGCTTCTGAGATTTCATCAGAGTGGGCTAGCCTGGGCTATCCAGGCCAGAGCAGATGGGGTTTATATGGGAGTATATGTCAACTATGCTGCCATGGAGGTTGGGGAGTTCATTCTGTGTCTTGTTAATTGCTATTGCATTCCTATCCCTGCTGTTCTGCCTTTGCTGAAATGCTTATCTCTACAGATGTGCAGGAGGAGGTTGTATTGTCTGGAAGTCTCCTATGTACCGTGAGAGACTCCTGGTTCCCAGCTTTAGCCACCTAACGGTTTCCTAACTTGTCCCGTGCGTGGGAGGGTATCTAATTGGCTCATACCCTGGGGGGGTGCATACGAATACCCTATATCCTATTAGGCTCTATTGGTTGCCACCATTCTTAACAGTGCCTGTGTTACTGCATCTATAGCTTTGCAATAAAAGTATAACTGTTCCTGAATGTGTGTGCTTCGTTGCTAGCTGTGGGTTCTGACAGTATATTCCTTTGCATGAAGAAGGACTTGCTTCTGAACAAACATGCATAGGTTTGTGCTGCTTGTCAGGTTTTCTTCGGCAATAGGGTTGCCAATTCCAGCTTGGAAAATTCTTGGCGATTTGGGGGTGGAGCCTGGGGAGGGTGGAGACCTCAGCAGAGATGTGATGCCATAGTGTTTGTCTTCTGAAACGACCATTTATTCTAGGGGAACAGATCTCTGTAGTCTAGAAATCGGTTGCAATCAGTGTTCCCTCTAAGCTGAGTTAGTGTGAGCTAGCTCACAGTTTTTAAGCCTCTGGCTCATACATTTTTATCTTAGCTCAGGAAGGACGGCTCCAGAGCAAACTAATTTATGCAGTAACCAAATTGCTCGCTCACAGCTTTAATGCCAGCAGCTCACGAAGGTTGATGTTTTGCTCACAAGACTCCACAGCTTAGAGGGAGCATTAGTTGTAATTCCAGGAAAACTCTAGGCTGCACCTGGAGGTTGCCAACCCTACCAAGAGTCAAGGACACAGAAGTTCCTCCCCATTAAAAAATTATCCTGCTCACCCTGCCTTTCCAAGATTTCAGCAAGCATTGCCCACCCACTCTCAAGTATATCTTTACAACTCCTAAGGGCTAGAAACCTGAAAGCTGATGTTTTCTGGCAGTGGAATTCCGTGTCTACTGTCATCTTCTGTATGTTTTCTATGCTCCTGAAGAAACCTCATCTATATTAAAGTCCCTGTGGATTCCAGCAAAGGCAGACTGAGATAATAACACAATGTAAGCTAGCATGGATGTGTGACAAAGCACTTGCTTGATGGAACTGACATGCCAAGATTACCAGGCAACACATTCTGCAAAAAGCCCTTGAAAAGTAGCTTGAGTTCAGCTCAGCTTCACAATCCGGGGCATTTTTCAAGACTGATCATCCTAAAACTCCAGAGAAGTGCAAACGGTAGAGTTCATTCATACAGTACCATGGCAGCATAACTGGTGCGTTAGAGCATTTGGGTTCCAATCTTAGGAACCCTTGTTGAAATCTCCATTGCATTAGGTCGGCGGAGGAGGTGAACCTTCCTCATACCAGCACCACCTTGCACTGATGTGAGTAAGAACCACGTTTTCCATCCGGTCCACATCGTTGGAGCACCAAGAGATGCCCCGCTGAAAAACTGGCCTGGAGAACAGGCCAGGAGTTCTCCCAGAATTACAACTGATCTCCAGACTACAGAGGTTGGTTCCCCTGGAGGAAGCAGCAGCTGTGGATGGTGGACTCTGTAGTATCACAGTATTCCCACAGAGCTCCGTCTCATCCCCAAGGCCAACCCCTCCACCTGCAAATCTCCAGGAATTTCCCAAGCTGGAATGGATCATGATTGACGGCTGTGTTAGTCTGCCTGTAGCAGACTACTGGTATTCCCAGTAGTCATGTATGGCTGCAAGAGTCAGACTATAAGGAAGGCTGAGCGCCGAATAATAGATTCTTTTGAACTATGGTGCTGGAGAAGACTCTTGAGAGTCCCTTGGACTGCAAGAAGATCAAATCAGTCAATCCTAAAAGAAATCAACCCTGACTGTTCCCTGGAAGGCCAGATAATGAAACTGAAGCTCAAATACTTTGGCCACCCAATGAGAAGGGAGCACTCACTGGAGAAGACCCTGATGCTGGGAAAGACTGAAGGTCAAAGAAGAAGGGGACGGCAAAGGATGAGATGGTTAGACAGTGTCATAGATGCAACGAACATGAAATTGAGCCAACTTCAGAGGACGGCGGAAGACAGGAGGGCCTGGCGTGATCTGGTCCATAGGGTCGCGAAGAGTCAGACTCGACTGTGCGACTGAACAACAACAAGCAGTAAAAAAGAGCAAGAGTTCAGTTGCCCCCTAAAGGCTAACAAAATTTGTGGCAGGGGATGTGCTTTCGTGAGTCACTCACGAAAGTTCATCCCCTGCCGCAAATTTTGCTAGTCTTAAGGCTGGAAAGGGCAAGCCTAACCACATGGAAGTAGCAGCCCTGTTTCACTGGCAGGGCTGCCAGTTCTGGGTTGGGAAATACCTGGAGATTTAGGGGGCGGAGCCTGGGGAGAGCGGGGCTTGGGAGGGGAGAGACAGCAGGGCATAATGCCATAGAGTCCACCCTCCAAAGCGGCCATTTTCTCCAGGTGAACTGACCTTGGTTGTCTGGTAGAGTTGGCAGACTGCCCGGTGTGGGCAGGAGGTCTCCTGCTTTCAGCAGACACTCCCCCCCTACATCAACCTCTCTTACTGGCAGGAACCCAGATATCACTGCAGCGTGCCTATGAAAACCGTAAGTGCTGGGGACGTGGGGGGGCAACACACTGGTTTTTAGGCAAAACTGTATGATTTGAAGCAAATTCTACCATAGAGTTTTGCCCAAAAGCCAGAGTGTCGCCCTCGACATCCCTGACATGCCTACTTCACTTCCCATTTACGTTTGCACATCGCAACGCTCCCACCTCGCCCCGGAAAGTCCCTCCCCCC
>NW_015167533.1:969147-977674 GCF_001447785.1 Gekko japonicus | reverse complement strand
GACCCCCCCCCCCGCACGCATTAAGCGTGCGCACGCCACGATGATGTCACCGGAAGCGACGTCATCACATTGCCCACATTGGAGGCGGGGCACCGTGCCTCGAGGGAAAACCATAGAGTTGTCCCTCAATTCACAGAGTGTCCCCCCTCAACGTGGCCAGCATGATGATGTCACCTCCGGGTGACATCATCACGCTGGAGACGCCCTCTGGCAGGGGGTGCAGTTCCCCCCGGGACCCGATCCGCCAGCGGTGGGTAACGGGCCTCCTGGCGGGGGCTTGGCAAGCCTACTGGCAACCCTATCGTCTGGAGATCAACTGTGATAGCAGGAGATTTCCAGGTGCCACCTGGAGGCTGGCAACCTTATTCGATGACCCCTTAAGGGGGAGTAACAATATCCACAGTCTTGAGCTCCTGAAATGAAAATCTCATATTTTGCAGCAATGGATATCACAATAATATCCAAACGTTTGCGATAGACAGCTTGGACTCATGACAGCTCTATGACCAGGGCTATTTTTGGGCAGGAACGCACAGGAACGGAGTTCCGGCTGGCTTCCAAGTTGGCCACACCCAGCAGGAACCTCATTAGCATAATAGGCCACACCCAACATCAGAAACTCATTCGGATTGGCTACATTAGGGGTGTGTGGCCAAACATGCAAAGGAGTTCCTGCTACAAAAAAGCCCTGGGTTTTGACAACAAACAAGGTAAACAGAATAAGAAGCAAAAGGTGGGTGTGGCTGGATGAGCACACTTCTGGTAACATGGGGGAGTGGCCTAATATGCAAATGAGCTGTGCTGTCAGGGGCATGGCACAATATGCTAATGAGTTCCTGCTGTTGGGTGTGGCCTATTATGCTAATGAGTTCCTGCTGGGCTTTTTCTACAAAAAAAGCCCTGTCTATGACACTGCGCCACACGGCACACAGCACGGTTAGCCAGTGGTGGGATGGAAGTGCAAAAGCTGAGTCCTCTGAGCATCAGCCCAGCACCATGCGCAACAGTCACCACATTGATAGCGAACAAGGATAAACAATTGTAAGCTTCCTTGCACTTTGAACAGGGAACAACAATATATGAACGAGGCATGCAAACTATCAATCACACATCTGGAATCCTGAAAGTCAGAGCTAAAGGGTACATGGCATATGAACCAGCTTACTGGAGATCCCAATTAATCTGTTTTTTGTCTTTTTTAAAGCAAACTGCAACTGTGCAGGGCTGCCCATCTGTTCCCAGACATGGTGGAGAGGAAGAGTGTTCTAATCTGCTGGTACTGTGTTATTTTTCCTCTCTAAACTGCTCCTCTCCAAACTGCTGTTACCGATGCCGGGGGGGGGGAGGAATAATATACTTGCATCTCTCCCCCCCCTTCTGTTGTCAACAGTTTTGGAGGGGGGAATTAGATTGGGAAAAGACAAACAAACATATAAAGTTGCCTCATAATGAATTAGAGGAGCTGCGGTGGCTCAAGTGGTTAAGACGCTGTATAGAAAAATAGATTCCTAAAGCCTCCATGTATCCCTTGTGATGTTATAGTGTTTCATGTTTCCCCTCTTGGAATGCATCTGGCTCACCCCCTGTTGTGATGACTTCCTATGCAAGACAGTTGCCTGACCATTTGCTCAATTGCCATGCCATATAACCACACATGTTTCACACTTCTAGCAGACCTGCTGGCGCCTGGTTGTGCCTAGATGCCAGGAGTCACGTACCAACATAGAGGAGTGGTTAGAGGAGTGGTTAGAGTTTGGGACACAGAAATTGTTCACAATGCAATACGTGTGAAGATGCCTTATAATGAAACAGACCATTGGTTCACCCAAGTCAGTATTGTCTACTCAGACTGGCAACAGCTCTCCAAGATCTCAAGCACAGGTCTTTCATATCAGCTAGTACCCAGTTCCTTTAACTGGAGACGCTGGGGATTTCTAGGGGGTGGTCACATGCATGAGATAAAGCAGGGGGGAAGCAAGGCTATTTCCTCCAGAGGAATTTGACCCGCAGTTGCGCGATTACACAGTCCTTGGAAGCTGCGGGCACAGCCCACCACTGCATGATCAGACGCAACCACGTGTGAGTCAGGGGGGCGGGTTTGGCCGTTTGTTTCTGATGTGCTTAAACGAGGAATCAATTAATTGCATCTCCACACTGAGGGCTCCCCATGGAGCTTGCGATGATGCACACACTGAGAAGGGGGGCGGACAAGAGCACGGAGTCGAGATGGCCTGATCAGACCATTCTGCCGCCATGAGAACGTGCTTTAAATCCGCCTGGCATTTGCACCTATGGCAGGTCTAATTGAGCGTGCGATCGCGCCCTTAATGTATTTATTTAAAACATTTCTATGTCACCTTTCCACTCAGTGTAGAGTCCCCAAGGCACTGGAGAATCAAAACAATCTTAAAATACAGATAAATATATGCAAATTATTTAAAACAATCACATTAAAATGAAAATATACAAACCCAGGCAGACAAATGGGGAAGAGGGGGCCAATAAGAGACAGCGAGTGACTGCTAAACAAAAACAAATAATGTTCACCCACTGGTGGAAGATAGAGGGAGACAGACTACCTGGGGAGGGAGTTCCAGAGTTTTAGCACCACCCCTGGAAAGCCATTTTCAGGTTACCACCTATCTAGCCCATCTATAATCTACTTTTGCAGATAAAATGTCCTAAGCATAGGAAATAACAGGTGACATTTTCATAATTGACATGCATCATGGGTGGACCCAAAGCTGACACCTGGCGAAACTATCTCTTGTGGCAAAGAGAAAGCTGGCTTGCATAGAAAGTCACCCCCGGTTGGGTGGTTGGTTGCATGGAAGTCAACAGCCAGACCCAGGAAGACACACGGAGCAGCGCGAATGTTCAGGCTCTTATTTTTCAGCACAGAGACTTTCAGATGATCGACTGCAATGATGAAACCACACTGGGTACCATTCTTGTATTACTCCAACAGCCAGAGTTGTCATCTCATCCCCCTGGTGGCCCTGGTTATCTCTCAGATGACTGAGATCCATACCCCTAGACAGAATGTCATCTTCGAAAGGTAGATCCTATGGCATCACCCTCCTGAAGGAGGTCCCTCCCCTCCCCAGATCTCCAGAAATTCCCCAGTTCAGAGCTAGTAACCCTACTCTAAGTTAGTAACCCTAGAGTTGCCAGCTCTGGATTGGAAAATACCCGGAGATTTTAAGGGTGAAGCCAGGGGAGGGCGGGGCTTGGGGAAGGGAGGGACCTCGGCATGGTACAAGGCCATAGAGTCCACCCTCCAAAGCAGCCGTTTTCTCCAGGGGAAGTGATCTCTGTCATCTGGAGATCAGTTGCAATAGCCAAAGGTCTCCAGGTGCCGCCTGGAGGTTGGCAACCCTACCAACGACACAGGAGCCACTGTAACCCTCCCCCTTCAGCCAGCACCCTGGGAATGTCAAAGCGGCAAAGCCTGGATCTGCATGGTGCGTCACAAGCCAAGGTGGGCCAGCATGCGGCAGCCTTCATGACACACAGCCAGTCTCGATTCTACGGAGTGTGAGCGGAGTGGAGCAGCTCCATTTTGTGCTCTGCCGAAAACGGTGGCTCAAGTGGTTAAGACGCTGAACTGCAGGCTGTGGAAGGTCAGTAGTTCAGCAGTTCAGCAGTTCGAGACCCGGGTTGCCGCATGACGGAGTGAGCTCCCGTCTCTAGTTCCAGCTCCTGCCAACCTAGCAGTTCGAAAGCAAGAAATTGCAAGTAGATAAATAGGTACCACTTCGGTGGGAAGGTAACAGCGTTCTGTGTGCCTCGGTGTTTAGTCATGCCGGCCACATGACCACGGAAACGTCTTCGGACAGCGCTGGCTCTTCGGCTTTGAAACGGAGATGAGCACCGCAACCCTAGAGTCGGATTCGACTGGCTTTCGAGCAAGGGAACCTTTACCTTTACCTTTTTAAAAACGGTTTGGAACAGGCCCAAGAGCTCCTGATCATCCTTGGAATTAGCCTCCACGGAGGGACAAAAGTCTGCAGATGTAAAGGACCTGGGGAACGGCAGGCCGAAAGAATGCCACCGGTATCTAAATATTCCCGACATTAAATATGCCCGTTTGTAAATTGAACTGCTTACCCATCACCGAGCCTTAAAAATCAAACACACGTTCTCACCCGCGCCGGCTTTTTTAATATACTCAAAGACCAATCAACAACCCGTTAGCTGTTTAAGCCTGTGCCACTTCCTAACTCTCTGCAGCGATCCCTTTTTAACCCATTTCCAATTGACCAGGATTATGGGAAAGTCTGCAGTAAGCAAACAGGTAGAGACTTCTTTAAAGTGTTTAGATAAAGCAGACAAGCTCTGACAAAGCTGGATAATAAACCAGGCCAGGAGGTTTCTCCTTGAAGGGCTCTAATTAAGAACAAAGGCAAACTGACATTAACATTCTCCTGGAGGCTCCCAATCCATCTCCGAAACAATCGCGTTACTGCAAAATATACACGGAAGAGGGAAAGAAAACGCCTGAATTCCAGAAGAAATGGAAATAGCTCCTTCCCAGCCCTGTTTTTTTTTTCTGACTGGCAAGTTTTCTTACTCTGTGGATGGGTGGTATAATCATGGGGTTGCCAACCCTGGGTTGAGAAATTCCTGGAGATTTGGGGGTGGGGCCTGGGGAGGGCAGGGTTTGGAGAGGGGAGTGACCTCAGCAGGCTAGAAGAAGAGGAAGGAGGAGGAGATTGGATTTATACCCCATCCTTCACTCAGAGTCTTAA
Source organism: Gekko japonicus (assembly GCF_001447785.1). Lineage (NCBI taxonomy): Eukaryota > Metazoa > Chordata > Lepidosauria > Squamata > Gekkonidae > Gekko > Gekko japonicus. The sequence goes on along the minus strand of NW_015167533.1, from coordinate 972,923 downwards.
AGCGGTTCACAAACTCCTTCCCCTTCCCCTCCCCACAACAGTCACCCTGTGAGGTGGGTGGGGCTAAGAGAGCTCTTTCCAGAACTGTCCTTGAGAGAACAGCTCTGACAGAACTATGGCTTGCCCAAGGTCATCCAGCAGGTGCAAGTGGAGGAGTGGGGAATCAAACCCGGTTCTCCCAGATTAGAGTCCGCGCACTTAACTACTACACCAGACTGAGATGAGAGTTCCCCCTCCAAAGCAATCATTTCCTCCAGGGCAACTGATCCCTGTACTCTGGAAATCAGTTCCAGGAGAACTCCATGTTGGTAGGATTGCCAAACTCCAGGTGGGGCCTGGAGATATCCTGCTATTACAACTGACTTCCAGAGAACAGAGATCAGTTCCCCTGGAGACAATGGCTGCTTTGGAGGGCAAGCCCTTCCCCATACCCTGACCACCCCCAAAATCTCCAAGTATTTCCCCAATCAGACCTGGAAACCCTACATGTAGAAGTTGACAACTCTGTAAAATCACCTTCTGGGCAGAAGGGTGCACATTAGTTTAATCATTCTCTGGAAGATTCCTTTCTCCGTTATTTTAATTATTTGTGTACTACTATACTGAAGTTCTTGACATGCTAGAACAGTGGGGGCCTCAATATGTCTAATAAGAAACCTAATGCTCTGTGGAAGCCAGCTGGCCAGTTAGTCCGGCTCCACATTCTGAAAGCTACAGGAGATCAACACACCGTTCAATATTGTGCTACAGTAATGATTCACCTGCCAGATTGAAATCTGGGAGGCAAATGATCACAGTTGCGCAATATCCAATGATCTGTAGACCACATAAACCCTTCATCAGATATCCCTCCCTGTGCATGGTTGTTTGTTTATTGCACTCTAATCCTATTTTTTTAAAAAAATCAGAGTCTGCAAAGTAGCTCAGAACATTCCTGAAAATGCACCATTGGGTTTTTAAAAAAACTTTCAATGGCCCCTGCCACACGGGGCTGAAAGCCGCACCAAAAGAAACACGCCACGGTGGGATCACATTGATCCCCTGAGCTGTGGCGCATTCCCTCCCCAGCATGATCAGATGCCGGGGGAAGCGACGGAGGGGAACGGGAGACTGCCGAACTGCGCATGTCTGAGCATGCGCAGTTCAGGCAGGAGCCGGGGATGCGCCGGCAGAAAGACGGGCCGGCAATCCCATGGCCGGCGTTGATGCGGCCGTAGTGGATGAACCACCTCGGTAGGTGGTTCATTTTTGATGCATTTTTTGGGGGGAAGGTCCAGATCGGGGACGGGTGCGCAACGCTGCCCAGATGTTGCAGTGGGATCGCCCCCGTTTGCTCCGGCCCCGATCCGGCCCACTCCCGGCCCAAAACCCCTCATGTGGACAGGGCCAATTAAAAAATTTAAAACCATAAATTAAAATGGGTGAGTGAGAACAGATATGGGTGGGGAGAGAGGAGAAGAACAGCTTGGACGTTACAATTTAAAAATTCTGAACTTGAGAACAAAATAACTCCCACCCAAAATGAACCTAAACAAGCAAACACCTCCCTCACATGGAGAACATACCATGCCTCTAGACATGGGGGTGCGGAGAGAGAGAAGGGGTGTCTGTGCATGATGGTGTCTTTTCACCTGTCACGAGGCAGTTGGTCTACAATCACGTGGAAGAGCCAAGGAAGACCAATTTGAACACGGATCAGAGCTTGCTGCAAATACTAGCTAAAAGTATGGACAGAAGAAGAAGAAGAGATTGGATTTATACCCCACCCTTCACTACCCAAGGGAGTCTCAGAGTGGCTTACAAACTCCTTTCCCTTCCCCTACCCACAACAGACACCCTGTGAGGTAGGTGGGGCTGAGAGAGCTCTTTCAAGCACTGCTCTTGAGAGAACAGCTCTGAAAGAACTACGGCTTGCCCAAGGTCATCCAGCAGGTGCAAGTGGAGGAGTGGGGAATCAACCCCTGTTCTCCCAGATTAGAGTCTGCGCACTTAACCACTACACCAAACTGGGGGAAGGGCAATAGCCACGATCCTGCTATATTGTACATAAGTCAGTGCCAACCAGTGTTCCCCCTAAGCTGAGTTTGTGTGAGCTGGCAAACAGTTTTTTAGCCCCCGGCTCACACATTTTTGTCTTAGCTCAGGAAGGAGGGCTCCGGAGCAAACTAATTTATGCAGTAGCCAAATCGCTCGCTTGCAACTTTAATGCCAGTAGCTCACAAGATAGAATTTTTGCTCACATGACTTCACAGTTTAGAGGGAGCATTGACGGACAAATTGAGAGATCCCAAAAGTCCATGCACACAGAAAAGTTGATGGCCGAGGGAAGGTTTTTTGCTTCACCCTTCCCCTGATATGCTAGTTCTGCCTACGCAGGGATTATCCCCATACATATAGTGAAGGAGAATTCAAACACACTGTACCTTTATTAGAATCCAAAGTGGTGTGTAATCAGGGGCAATTTCGACCTGCTTGGATATGTGTAAACAAGCAATTCAAGTGCTCACGGGGTTTTTTGTTTGAAGCAGACTGCAAGTCAGACCTGATGCAAAACGATTATGTGAGCCAGTAGGGTAATCTGGGCAATTAAGTGCTAGTGCAAGATTCATGGGAAATTAATAAAACATCAAAAAAAACCAAAACCCTGCAGGATAAACCCAGAAAAGACCAATAAACCCCACAGAGTTTTAAAGCAAGAGCTTAATTCAGTAGCACGCTACAGAAGTTAATAATATTAACATAACTGACAAGCAATTTGGGAAGACTTCAAGGGATGATAACAGGCCACGCTCATGCCGGAGAGAATTCCACAGCCACGAAGCTAAAACCCCCCCCCCAAATCCCTATTTGGAGAAAACAACTTTCTCTGGCTTTCTTTAGCCCTGCTAGCACCAGGACCACAGAGGAAAGCAGGCAGGCTAGCTCAGTGTGGTTGGGTATATACACACGGAGGGGGCAGATGGAGCGGTGAACATTCGGACATTTCCGATCTGAAACAGTCCCTGAATTTCCCTGTTCCCTTTCAGATCAGAAATACCCTGAAACCAACAAAGCAGTCCCAACATTTCAAGAGAGTTTTGTGGAGTTATTTCCGTACTGTTTTCAAAGGGCTGTAGACCGGGCCTCCAATTAGGGTTACCAGCCTCCAGGTGGTGGCTGGAGATCTCCCGCTATTACAATTGATCTCCAGGAGACAGAGATCAGTTCAGCTGGAGAAAACGGCCGCTTTGGAATTTGGACTATGGCATTCTACCCCACTGAACGCCCTCCCCTCTCCAAACCCCTCCCTCCTCAGGCTCCACCCTCCAAATCTCCAGGTCTTTCCCAACCTGGAGCTGGCAACCCTACCTCCAGATGTCAGTACTACCACTCACTTAAACCAGGAGAAATAGACGGAGGTATCTGGAGGCAGATCTACCTCCATTTATTTCACTTAGGGTTACCAACTTGCATGTGGGGGCTGGAGTGCTCCCAGAATTACAACTGATCTCCAGATAGAGATCAGTTCCCCTGGAAGTTGGGCTCTGTGACATCCAGGGCTATTTTTGGGCAGGAACGCACAGGAACGGAGTTTTGGCTGGCTCCCGAGGTGGCCACGCCCAGCAAGAACTCATTAGCATAATAGGTCACACCCAACAGCAGAAACTCATTAGGATTGGCTACATTAGGGGTGTGTGGCCTAACATGCAAAGGAGTTCCTGCTACAAAAAAAGCCCTGGGTTTTGACAACAAACAAGGTAAACAGAAGAAGAAGCAAAAGGTGGGTGTGGCTGGAT
>NW_015167533.1:925147-969024 GCF_001447785.1 Gekko japonicus | reverse complement strand
CTTTTTCTACAAAAAGAGCCCTGGTGACATCACATGATAGGTGAGCTCCCTTCCCTACCCAAACTCCACCTTCCCCAAGTATCCAGGGATTTCCCAACTTGGAGTTGGCAACCCTTATTCCAACCCAGATCTTTTGTTGGCAGGGTGATGTCTCTACTTTTTATCGAACCTAAACAGCATGGTCAAAGCAATGGTATTCCCAATAGTCATGTATGGCTGCGAGAGCTGGACTATAAGGAAGGCCGAGCGCCGAAGAATAGATTCTTTTGAACTATGGTGCTGGAGAAGACTCTTGAGAGTCCCTTGGACTGCAAAAAGATCAAATCAGTCAATCCTAAAAGAAATCAACCCTGACTGTTCCCTGGAAGGCCAGATAATGAAACTGAAGCTCAAATACTTTGGCCACCAAATGAGAAGGGAGCACTCCCTGGAGAAGACCCTGATGCTGGGAAAGATTGAAGGTCAAAGAAGACGGGGACGGCAAAGGATGAGATGGTTAGACAGTGTCATCGATGCAACGAACATGAAATTGAGCCAACTTCAGAGGACGGCGGAGGACAGGAGGGCCTGGCGGGAGATGATCCATGGGGTCACGAAGAGTCGGACTCGACTGTGCGACTGAACAACAACAATTCCAACCCTTATACCCAGATGGAGGCCAGGTCTACTGATACCCAGTATTCCCAGGCCTGGGGAAAAAATTACTTGAAACAGATTGTGTAAACTATACCAATATTCATGAAATTTTGGGAAAACAATAATCATGCACTTTCTGAAATCCCTAAACAAAATGAAGATGGTAGAAGTGTACATCCCTGAGCAATGGAATGTTTGGGAAATAATAATAATTAACATTGAAAATAATAATAATTAAAAGTCAGTAAAGCTTACGTAATGGTGCAATATGGGCTGTACTAGAGCAATCTGGGTTCTGCATAGGCCAGGGGCCAGAACATAATTTGCCTGGGTCACTAAACTGGTACTAATTTAAAGAAAATGGTTAATCCACATTTTGAGAAGAGCTGAAAGCAACACACAACATTTCTTTCCTATAATTAGTAGCCTGGACTCTGCATTTCACCTGCAAAACTTCCAAATATCTTCAGAAGAATCAGAAGGAGCGCGTGGGCGCTGGGTTCTTTGAGGAGGGAACATTAATTACATTTTTAAAAAAAATCCTGGGGGCTCATAATTGGATGGTTCCTTTTCTTCTTGTAGTTATTCTAGTTACAAAGTTAACATGCTCCAAAGGCATTTCATTCCAGGCGGTTGGGGTAGAGGGGGGAGAGAGAGAAAGAGAGAGAGAGGAAGAGAAGATTTATTTTGTAATCATCAGAAATAAACACAGTTCCTCAGAAGTAAACACAAAAGAACAGAACCTGGCTGGGCTCCCACCTCGTTAAAGATGCAAATTAGAAACAGGCCATCAAAACAGAGGTTCCACTAATCCTCTCTCAACAACATAAATCGTCAAATTAGCCTCCAGTACAATGACATCTGTGGCATGTAACGGCGGGTTTAATACAATAGGTCCTACAGGGAAGGATGGTGTCTGTTGGGCTTCCGCTTTTGTTACTAATGATATTTATTCAGGGTGATGAGGACAGAAGGCTCTTAGCTTTAACCCCCAATCCCTTCTGCTGGCACCAGGGATTCTCGCGCTGCCAGGACTTTGCCCGCCCATTTCTTGGCACGCATCTACTCAAGTTCTTTCCCTTCAACTTCCTTGGCACTATTCTCATCCACCAAGTATGGCCAATATCTCACATAGACTTTTAAAAAAAACAAACAAGAAAATCCAACCATTGATGTGACCTTAGTAAAGGGGTCCCCAACGCCGGACCCAGGGATACCATCCATGACCCCTTCCAACATCTTTCCTGGTGTCTGCCAAGTGTTTATAGAAAGTGGGCTTGGCCAGGTGGGACTTGTGCTCTGCAGGTCTTCTAACTGTCCACTGGAGATCTGATAGAAGAAGGATGAGAGGTGGTTTTTGCACCCCATTTTCCTCTGCCCTAAGGAGTCTCACAGTGGCTTACAGTCACCTTCCTTTGCTCTCCCCACCACAGGCACCTTGTGAGGTCGGTGAGGCTGAGACAATTCTGAGAGAACTGGGAGTAGCCCAAGGTTTCAGGGTGCCAGCCTCCAGGTACCACCTGGGGCTCCCCTAGGGCTGCCAGGTTCTACCTCTTGCTAAGTGACCTGGGACTGTAAAGCCACAGAGTTTGCCCAACAACTAGAGTGTCACCCCCCGACGTCGGCAACACAATAACTGTGCAACTTCCCTGTCACAATGACATCACCCGGAAGTGATGTCATTGTGACAGGGAAGTTGCACAGTGACATGCCTGTTTGGGGGTGGGACTTCCTTGCTGGCCAACTGGCCGGCAGTGGGCTGGAGCCCCAGAAATCAGGGAAATCCCCACCCCAACTGGGGGTCTGGCAACCTTAGGATCCCCTGGAATTCCAGATCATCTCCAGATGTCAGAGATCCATTTCCTTGGAGAAAATGGATGATTTGGGGGGTGGAGTCTGTGGCATTGTGCCCCAATGTGGTCCCTGCCTTCCCAGGCTCCACCCCCAAATCTCCAGGAGTTTCCCAACGTGGATCGGGCAACCCTACTTCTCCCCCTGCTGTTGGCCAGAGGGGAACTAGCATCCCTATTTTAAAAATCCTCGCTGTCATGTGTTGGTTGGGTCCACTTCCTGTGGCAGCCATTTAGTGGTTCTGCCCACTGCCTTGTATCAAACTTCCCAAGGTGCCTGCAGGCCGATGAAGGCTGGGGACCCCTGCCTTAGTAAGTATAAGAAGTAGCCCATCTTCATCTGGGCAGCTAGTGATATATGAAAGTCTAATTGATACCATATCAGACCACTGGAACATCTAACTGAATATTGCCAGGGGCTCTCCAGCTCGTAGGGAGATAAAGGCATGATCCAAAACCAGAGATCCTTTAACTGGAGATGACAGGGATTGAATCTGTGGCCTTCAGCAGGCAAAGCAGGTTCTCGACCACCAGTGTTCCCTCTAAGATGAGTTAGTGTGAACTAGCTCACAGTTTTTTAGCCTCTGGCTCACACAATTTTTGTCTTAGCTCAGGAAGGAGGGCTCCAGAGCAAACTAATGTATGCAGTAGCCAAATCGCTCGCTCACGACTCTAATATCGGTAGCTCACAAAGTAGAATTTTTGCTCACAAGACTCCACAGCTTAGAGGGAGCATTGTCTACTGCTGAGCCATGGTTGCTTGGAAGAGCTAACACAACACACTATCAAACTGTGGACAATGGCATGGAAAAGGCAGAATAGCATGAGTAGACAAATCAGAGGGCAGAGAGCAGATCTAGCACCCAAGGCCAACAGTCCACCCAGAAGACAGAAACCAAGACCAGGAGAATAAGACACAGTTAACTGGGTACCTCACTGAAACCCATGCAAATTTTGGTACGCATTGTATATTCAACAGATGGCTATTTTTATTAACAGTCGTAATCAGCAATTACTTACATCATTAAGATTTTAGTCTCTGTGTAATACTGGAAAGTCAATAGGGGAAAATGCTTAAAACTGAGATTATGCATTTGTAATACTGAAAAAAACGCTTACTTTCTAGACTTACTGAAGCGTAAGGGGAAAGTGGGCAATGCTTGTTTTGCATGGTAATACTGTGATGGGGGTAGGGTTCCCAGACCACCCCGGTAGAGGCAGGGGTCCCCTGCCACCAGGCCCCACAGCCGCGTTGCCAATCAGCAGGACGGTGGGGAAAGTCTTACCTGGGAAAAGAGCCAGGCCCAGTCTTCTTTTTGTCGGCTAGCCAGCTCCTGACGTCTCTGATCCCTAAGCCTAATTACAGGTGGGGGAGATGCAGGTGGTGAGCTGCTTATGGCCTGCTCAATCCCAGGTGCAAACCGTCCTGTAGTTGACTCAGCTTGCTGTGTATCCTCCTAGTGATGGGGGGGGGCTGATCTTTTCATGGGACAAGATTGACCACCCCCAGAATGCCCCCCAAATCCCCCCACTGAAGCAACAAGAGGACCTGGCAACCCTACTTCCAATGTGACCCAGAGAGCGATGCTCTGGTTTTTGGGCAAAAACTCTGTGGTAGATGCCAAATTTACCATAGAGTTTTTGCCCAAATACTACAGCGTCGCCCTGGCATCACTGTGTGATGACGTCACTTCCAGGTCATGATGGAAGTGACATCGAAACGATGCTGCAATGTCAGCTGGGCCTACCTCCGACTCCTGAGAGATACCCCCAGCGTCCTGTAGTTGACTCAGCTTGCTGTGTATCCTCCTAGTGATGGGGGGGGGCTGATCTTTTCATGGGACAAGATTGAAATATTGCTAATCATACCACTAATTCTGCTTAGGTTGCTGCAAAAGTCAGGTTCCATATAAATTATGGTCAGGGTATGTATTTTTTATTGTTTTAATTTGGGTAAGTGAAATAGATATTTTACGTCCATATATATGCTCTTGATTCCTTGCCGTGATTTATGGCTTGTGCAATAAAGACCTTGACTGACTGGCTGCCTGGCTGACTGAGGGAAGGTCTTTTTTGGATAGAAATGCTTGGCTCTTGATATCCAAACTGGTAATTTTGCTCAAGCCCATCCCAGAGACTCAAGCAGGTTATAGTTTTACAGTAAGCAATCCAGCCCAATGGCTCTCTTGAGGTTTTAATCACCAACCCTTCGCAATACACTAATTAACTTCACAGTTCTTCTTAGTTGTTCAACAATGGTGGCCAATGAATGCTGCCCTATTGCGGAAGGGGCCTCCGGGGTTTTCCAGGGTTGCCAACCTCCAGTTGAGGCCTGCTGATCTCCCAGCATTGCAACAACTCCAGACAAGAGAGATCAGTTCCCCCTGGAGAAAATGGCTACTTTGGAGGGTGGACTCTATGGAATTATACCCCACTGAGGTCTCTCCACAGGCTTCACTCCCCAAATATCCAGGAGTTCCTCAACCCAGAGCTGGCAACTTCACTGATCCTTAGATGGAGGCGCTCAAGCTGTTTTGAGAATGGGCCACAGCCCACCGTAATAGAGTGGTCCTTGGGTCTGCTCCAGAATATTACTCCAGAATATTACACAAAGCCAGATAATTCTGCTTTTCATCACACTGCAGAAGACAACTTTGCATGGAAACTATTCTAACACACTTCTCCAGTTATAGGAAATGGAAACACCAAACCCTGCTCCGGAGCCAACCAAATATACTTCTTTTGCACCTGCATTTACGACAGCAGTATACCCAATGCAGGAGAGAAATCCTGTGACATGCCGCCCTTCCCTAAAACCCACTACTGAACACACTAATCACAAGAGTAAGGTCTTAAGAGACAAAGAAGGCAATGAGCACTGCAAATCTCAGTTTGATCCAGTCTCCAAATCCCTAGCTCAAGAACTCATTTTCCATGCTGTGAAGCCAGGCAAAGCAAGGAGGCCTTGGGACACTTCTAGAAGTCAAAGGTGTTCCCTCACCGCTGGTTGATTAACTAAGGCCCCGGCCACACGGCAAAGTTGCCGCGGGAGAGGCACGGATGGTGGGCGGATTATCTGGGCATGATCACACCCCAACATCTGGGAAGTGGAGCACACCCATGGATTACCGCTGACAATGTGAGTTAAAAAACTAGTACCTCCAAGGTACTAGTAAACCTTTGCCACAGGCTGCCTCCAGATGCCCGTGGTGTCATTGCGCTGGCATGTAGCATTCCCCTCTGGTCCCTCATTTACCCGCCCGCGTCGAGGGAAGGACCAGTGGTGTGCAGCCGGCACGTCTGATCGCGGATCAAACTGCGCCGGGGCAATTAGCCATGCCTCCCCCCCGCGATATCCGGCCCGTGTGACCGGGGCCTAAGTAGACAAGCCCAAACCATATTTAGTGTTTCTAGATTCAGAGAAGAGACTTTTCTGGAGACCTAATACTCTTGCTGTCAGCAGTTAACATTTTTCAGCAGTTCTGGTAACAAAATGATAGACGGCATGTGTGGAATGCCTTTTTTCGATCACTTATATGTAGTCAGAAGCAATGCTCCCCCTAAGCTGTGGAGTCTCGTGAGCAAAAATTCTACTTTGTGAGCTACTGGCATGAAAGGTGTGAGCAAGCGATTTGGCTGCTGCATAAATTAGTTTGCTCTGGAGCCATCCTTCCTGAGGGAAGTCTTTTTCGGTTCAAGCAAGGATATAAAGCATTGTAGCCTGAAATAGGTTTAGTTGTTTTGGAGCATAGACATTTATATTGGGAAGGTGAGAACTTCCAGCCTTTTCCTGAAGTACATATTACGTTCAACAGTTGACAGGGCAATCCTGTGCAGGTTTACTCAGAAGTAAGCCCCACTGGATTCACTCCCAGGTTAGTGTGCAGAGAACCCCAGTTCGGGTTACCTTCCATAGCCAACTTCCCAGAATATTTCATATTGAGACACATACCTGGGCAAATCCTCCTCTCCCCGGTCTCCCCTCTTACACACAGGAAATGGCTGTCTTTTGGAAGGGGTAGGGCTAAATGTCCTGAGTGAAATGGGCACTGCATGAAGGAAACCAAACACCTTGGCTTCATTCTACTGCATAGACTTACTCTGAATGGGGTAAAAAGAGAGATGGCTTTAAAGAGACAGTACTTAAATTCATCAGTCTTTGGTAACCCTAACATTTCTCGATCTGGAAAAAAAGACCACGATTGGTCTTTTCTTTCCCTCCTTCCTGGGAAAGACTGACAGGCTTGGCCAATGGAGCCTTATGGAGACTGCCTCTCCCCATACGAGCCCCGGAGGGCACTGAGGTCCACAAACCAACATCTTTTAGTGGTCCCCGGCCCCAGGGACATCCGATTAGCCTCGACCAGGGCCAGGGCCTTTTCAGCCCTGGCTCCCGCCTGGTGGAATGAGCTCCCTTATGCGATCAGGGCCCTGCGGGACTTATTACAGTTCTGTAAAGGTAAAGGTTCCCTTGCTCGAAAGCCAGTCGAGTCCGACTCTAGGGTTGCAGTGCTCATCTCCGTTTCAAAGCCGAAGAGCCAGCACTGTCTGAAGACGTTTCCATGGTCATGTGGCCAGTATGACTAAACACCAAGGCGCATGGAACGTTGTTACCTTCCCACCGAAGTGGTCCCTATTTATCTACTTGTGATTTCTTGCTTTCGAACTGCTAGGTTGGCAGGAGCTGGGGCCAGAGACGGGAGCTCATTCCATTATGCGGCACACTCGGGTCTCGAACTGCTGAACTACCAACCTTCCACAGCCTGCAGTTCAGCATCTTAACTACTTGAGCCACCACAGCTCCTACAGTTCTGTAGGGCCTGCAAAATGGAGCTCTTCCACGGGGCATTTGGATGATGCAGCAGAAGGCCCCCCCCCAGCTTTTTTGGCCAATCGTCCATCAGTGGCCTGATTCTGACTGGACATCTGATTAGATATGGAATTGCTTTAACATCTGATCTCTCTGTTTGTGAGCTACTGGCATGATATGATATTACTATGTGTAAACTGTTATTTTAATATTATTTTAATTGTATTCCTTTAATTGTTGTACACCACCCTGAGCCCGTTTTGAGAGGGCGGTATATAAATCTAATAAAATAAATAAATAAATACATAAATAAATAAATCCGCTGACCAATAAGGGTCTTCGAATCAGTCAAAATGTCTCCCTGCCAAAAGGAACCAGTGAATTGATGTAGATAGGGTTAGTCCCCTATATCAGTCCCCTATATTCATAGGCTCTGTTCTTGTTCTTTAAAGGAAATTGATTCAACGGAACATATTTTCTTTAATTGCCCTAGGCACAAAGAAATTCGGTCAAAATTTATTGAGCCGCTGATCGGAAATTTCCCTGGCAGATCAAACAAAATTAAACTTGATTATCTTCTGTCCGATATGAACCATGAAACAACCCGAATAGTGGCTAAATTTTGTGCACAGGTGTACAAAGATCAGGAAACGCATACAGTAGCTTGAGTGAAATTTTAAAGTTGCGAAATTTGATTGCTTGATTTTATGTAAACCTTTGTGTATGCTGGTCATTGACTGTAGAATAAAACTGATATAGATAGGCCTGGTCTGAAGAAGAAGAAAAGGCCCCTATTTGTTTCCAAAGCTGAGTTCAACAAAGACGACAGAATTAGCTGGCAGCATGCCACCCTCCGGACAATCTAATAGGGTTGCCAACCTCCAGGTGGGGCCTGGGGATCTCCCAGAATTACAAGGGATCACCGGACAACAGGCATCAGTCCCCCTGGAGGAAAATGGCTGCTTTGAAGAGTGGACTCCATGGCTTTAAACCCCACTGAGGTCCCTTCGCCCCCCAAATACACCCTCCACAGGCTCCACCCTCAAATCCTCAAAAATTTCCAACTGGAAACTGGCAATCTACATAGGCATAGGTATGGTTGCCAGGCCAAGCCTGGCCATGGTAGTGAGGGTGGGGGGATACGGGGGTGGGTGCAATGTCGGTGATGTCACCACGTCACTCCCAGGCTTTACCACAGAGTTGCCAGTGCTTACTACAGCCGCCCCGTGTCAGCAAAGTAGTAGAAGAAGAAGAGGCTAGATTTATATCCCGCCCTTCACTACCCAAAGGTATCTCAGAGCGGCTTACAAACTCCTTTCCCTTCCCCTCCCTACAACAGACACCCTGTGAGGTAGGTGATGCTGAGAGAGCTCTGACAGAAACTGCTCTTTTTCAAGAACAGCTCTTATCAGAACTACGGCTTGCCAAAGGTCATCCAGCAGCTGCAAGTGGAGGAGTGGGGAATCAAATCCGGCTCTCCCAGATTAGAGTCCGCGCACTTAACCACGACAGCAAACTGGCGAGCAACTAAAGAGCCAAGGAGGCTGCTTAAGGGACACGATCCAGTGAAATGTCCTCTTCGTTGCAGTCCAATGTTTGCAGAATCGTGCGCTTGCTGAACAGGAGCCTCAATCAGCAGGCTGTGTAAGAATTCAATCAGTGCTAATCTAACACAATACACCACCTGCTCCCCGGCTGATTTCTAGTGTTCTTCAATCAAAAAGAGGGGAGTTGGGAGGGAAAGCAAAGAGTTTAGTGCCAGCAGTGTTAGCAGACCTGGAAATTCCAGATCCCAGAAGCTCTTCCACGGCTTTGTTTTTTTTTAATGCATTGTCTTTAGTCTTTGAAGGGTAAAGAAGCGGGGGAAGGAGAAGAGAAATTTAAAAAGACAGAGAGAGATTCCCTGCAATTGCAGCCACCTCTGTAATTAAGCACTGATAATTAACATGCGCTAATAGTAGGCTGCGGCCACTATGAATCAGGCTTCACTATAGAAAGTGGTCCCCTTCCCCAGTTAAACACAAATGCAGGCACAAGCTTGCCAGTGGGGAAAGCGAGCGAGTAAAATGTCTCTGACAGTGCCCCTTGGCAGTGGTACAAAGACACTGGCATATGGGCAAACAGAGTTCGTTTTTAAAAAGACAATAAGGGACAGGAGCTGGTAAGCTTTGCAGTAGCACTGCTTGCCATGTTTGCCAATCTCCAGGTGGTGGCTGGAGATCTCCTAGGATTACAACTGATCTCCAGGTGACAGAGATCAGTTCCCCCCCAGATAAAATGGCTGCTTTGGAAGGTGGACTCTATGGCATTATACCCCGCAGAAGTCCCTCCCTTCCCTTGACTCCACCCCCAAAATCTCCAGAAATTTCCCAGTCTGGAACTGGCAACCCTATCGCTTGCTCACACAGAGGTCCGGTATATATACAACCTTCAAAACACCAGAGAATCTCCTCCCCTAGCTTCTTATCTATCAGGCTTCCAACTGTATCCCCGGCATGGCTTAGTTGCCTGTGGCAAAGAGGTTAAAAGCAGCATGAACACTGGAGACTGTGACATTAGGCGGAAGGCCTCTAACCTGTATATTCTTGTCTGTACCTTTAAAGCTTCCCCAAGGTGTGAGAAGGGGGGAAAAGAAGCCCTGATTGGAATACCTAACTGGCCGACTGTCCTAAAAGACTAGATCAGCATCCATTTGGGCTGACTTGCCAGAAGATTCTGTTGCCCAAACACTGGGGAGCGAAAGACATTTTTTTAAAAAAAATAATGAATACCACTGAACGTTGCTCTCCTTCAAAACGCATGGCGCCAGACGCTGAACGAGACTGCTCCTCATATTTCCATGGAGGCTGCATGCCACTTTTCACAGCGTCTCCGACCAGCCTCGAGTACTGCCCCACAGGACTTGTAGTCCTGCACATCCACCAGCTGCACAATGCGACCCCACAGGGGGTTGATGACTCTCACATGTTTTGCTGCCTGCATGGAACTACAAAAGCAGGGAGGTTGTCAAGAAGCTGTTGCGTGATGGTACTTGAAGGGCCTGCTTAGGCTAGGTTAATCATAGCTCGTAGAAGCCTCCCAAGTTCCAACATTTAGGAGCTCTACTTCTCTGTCCCAATACTAAATCTCTTTCTTTAATACTTATTATTAGTCATCTCTTTCCTTTTGTCCCCAATATCTTAGTTCATTTAACAAAAGTCCAGTAGCACCTTAAAGACGCATTTATGAGATTTCATGAGTCACAGCACATTTCTTCAGATATGGGGAGTGTATCATTTACCACTAGAGAAAGCCAGCGGACTCTAATTTGGAGAACCAGGTTCAATTCTGCACTCCTCCACATGAAGCCCGCTGGGTGACCTTGAGTCAATCACAGCTGTCTCAGCCCCCCCCCCCAAAAAAAAGTCCAGCTCGCCACCTAGTGGTGCATATCCCAAAACGATTTAGACATCAATGTTTATAATGGTCAAAAACCGGCATAAGATCAAAGATTTAGAACTTAAGGCTGCCAGACAGTCTTCAGATCTCCTGGCTATACCACACACAGTGCCAAATGATAATAATGATTAATTATTATGCCACTAGAGATGCTGGGAGGGGACAGAAGCTACTGGGGGCAGGGACAGATGAGCCAGCACCAGCACAATGTCACTTTTGGAGCAAAATTGGAAGTGACATCATCATGTCATGCTGACATTCTGGGATTCATCCAAAACTCTATGGTTAAACTGGCAAGCGCTCCCATGTTTACCCTGCTGGCCTGTCAAGCAGCAATGGGGAACAGGGGCCAATGCTGGGAAGTCCCACCCTCCGCCATTTGCCACTGATACCTGCTCCTTTGCCACTCCGACATGGAGCTTTCTATGCATTACCCTAAGTTTGACAAACCACCTCTTTTCAGTTAAAAATTAGACTCCCCTGAATTATAGAACTGGACTTGTTTCTGTCAATCCAGAACAGTCAAGGTGAAAAACAAATCTCCCAGAGTTTTATGGAAGTCAGCAGTAGTGATATTTTCAAATGCGGCAACCGCAGACGACCCGCGTGACTACTGCTGATGTTCTTAAATGCTGGTATATGACGAAAGAAGATATAATTGTCTGGAACTATCTGAAAGGTGCAAACCACGCAGAATAGAGAAGGATTATTAAGTACCGAGTGGGAGATAAATAGGGTGAAACTAAACACGGGAAGCTTCAACGGAACATCCCCCCCAAAGGTGGCTGTAACAGTTCCCCCCAAATGGTGGTAAATGGATTTGCTCAAGGCATTTAAAGAGAACTTGGGGAGGGATCCTTGGAAGTTATAATTGCACCGCACACATGGTACAAGTAGCGTGGAGGAAGGAATATCAAATGTTTCTCTGGCTCTTAGAATTCTGCCTTCAACTTGCAGGTGATAAAAATACTGCTCAGTTACGAATTGAATTTAGAGATAAAATTTGGCTGGAGAGTCAGGGCTCCTTCAGACGCTATAGAAAAGTGCATTCCCCATATTTCCACCGCTGGTTGATCGCTTCTTTTATGTACTGCTCGAAGGGCATTTGTGTACCTGAAAACACCTCCAGGAACTGAAATTGGCTTCAATCACGGAGCTCAACTTGAGCGGGAAAGGAGGTCAAAGCCTTTAGGGCTGTAGGCGAACACAGCACATGTTCTGATTTTCATATTGTCTTTTTTTGGGGGGAGGGGGGGGAGATACCATTTTCTGATGTACGTTCCTCAGAAAACAAAGGGCATGGTCTAGCCCAGATTCAGCATGTTTAAATTTCACTGATTTTAGTTGGAGAACTATTAGGATTGGCCATGCCAGCACTGCCTCTGCAAATGTGGGGAGATTTTGAGGGCAGTGGGCGGGGAAGGTGGAACTTTGGGAGTATGCAATGTCACTTCTGGGTGATGTTCTAGGAATTTCCCCTGATCTCCATGGTAAAGACCATAGAGATTTATTTATTTAATTTATTCAATTATACCTCACCTTTCTCCTTAGTGAGGACCCAAAGTGGCTGGTATCTTTCTCCACCATTTTATCCTCACAGCAATCCTTGAGAGCCAGTTTGGTGTAGTGGTTAGGCACATGGACTCCAGTCTGGGAGAACTGGATTTGATTCCCCAGTCCCCCACAGGCAGCTGCTGGTGTGACCTTTGGTCAGTTACAAGTTCTCTCAGAGCTGTTCTCTCACGAGCAGTTCTCGAAAGAGCTCTCTCAGCCCCACCTGCCTCACAGGGTGTCTGTTGTAGGGAAGGGAAGGGAAAGGGATCATAAGCCGCTCTGAGACTCCTTCGGGTAGTGAAGGGTGGGGTATAAATCCAATCTCTTCTTCTTCCTGTGAGAAACACGGGGAAATTCCTAGAGTGTCCTTACAGGGTCATTTTGCAGCCATTTGCTCCTCCCACTCCTCAATTTCTTGAGAGCAGGGAATGCAGCCAAGGGTGGGAGTTTATCTGTGGTGGGTGGGCAAATGAAACAACTATATGTGTACTTACATCTCTCCTTCTGAAATCAATGAGGATCAAAAGTACTCAGTTTAGGTTGAATCACGCCTTGTTAATTGCAAAAGCATTTCCACAATTCTTCGTTACATTTTCCAGTTGTTGTTTTGTACTCTCTCCCCTGTATTTGCAAATGACACAAACACATGCCAGGGTATGTGTGCACACAGGGTGGGCAGAGGTTGCCTCTCTACTCCAAACCCCCCTCCTGTCAAGTTTCTTTTCTCTAGCAGAAGAGCCTGCTGGGGTTTTAATTAATGCATTTCCACGCAATATACAGTTTGGCCCTTAATCGGGTTCAGCTCGAACGTCCCATTCCAACCGAGCTCCAATTATTGCCAAGATGCATTTCATGGGTAAGATCCCAAGTTCCAATCTCTGTAACTCTTAACTGAAATGGAGAAGTTGCAGCCTTTGGGGGAATAAGTCTCAAGGTCTTGGCTGCTCGCCCGGAAGGATTATTATACAGCAGGTTGGGTTCTGTAGTAATTATCTCCAAAACAGCTGGACTAGTTGGATAAACTCCTCTGTATCTTAATACACGATGTAAGAACAGCTATGGAGAATTAAATTGCAATTGTAGATTGGCCGGGCAGATAGGCGGGAATGGAAAGCTTAGATAGAAGCCTCCCGAAGCTTAAACTTGGGAGCATCTGGAAGCACAAACCGCCCCGATCCAATTCCGATAGCTACAGACGACTCTTTGCGACAACCGTGGACTGCACCTTTGTACCCTCCTCCCTTCATGTGAGCAGAACTTTTCCCCATGTCTCTCAGGTGCCTGCTATCAGTGCACAAAAAGCAGAGTTTTCCTTGCATCTCCTTGTAACCCTGCACCAGTTGCATCGGCCTCTTCCCTTAACGCTTCTAACTTCTGAGGAGCCAGAGGCGGACCTCAGTGTGGTGTTATGGTTGGAGCAATGAGCTATGATCTGGGAGAGCCACGTTCAAGTCCCTGCTCTGCCATGAAACTTGATGGGTGACCTTGGGACAGTCGCTCCCTCTTCTCCTACCTAACCAGCCTCACAGTACCATCATGAAGATCATTTCAGGAAGGGAGAACCACACCCTGACCAATGCTCCCTCTAAGCTGTGGGGTCTTGTGAGCAAAAAATTCTGCTTTGTGAGCTACTGGCATTAAAGTGGTGAGCGAGCGATTTGGCTGCCGCATAAATTTGTTTGCTCTGGAGCCATCCTTCCTGAGCTAAGACAAAAATGTGTGAGCTAGAGGCTAAAAAAACTGTGAGCTAGCTCACACTAACTGAGCTTAGAGGGAACACTGGCTTTGACCTGGATAGGCCAGGCAAACCTCGTCAGATCTCAGCAGCTACACAGGGCTGACCTCAGCAAGTACTTGGATGGGAGATCTCCAATGAATTCCAGGGCCGGGGTGCAGAGGCAGGTTATCAAGCCATCCCCCTGAACGTCTTTGCCTCCCAGCCCCACTAGGGGTGACCAGAAGTCAGCTATGACTTCTAGGCACAAGCACACACACACCCAAAACACTCACCAAAAAAGGAAGGGAGGCCCTTCTGAGCTCTGAGCTCCTTGGAGAAAGGGAGGACCAAATTTTACTTGATAGAGATCACAGTGACTAATGGGAGCTTATTGACTATGTGTGAATCGACTCCTGTATGGAGATGTACATTTCCATAACTGAAGTCCGCATAGTGTGTGTATGGTGTTTGCAAGCAGGCATCTAGGCAGGCATCTGAAGGAAATAGTCCATGGGGTTAGATCAAGACGGGTAGTGTCAGCAAGCTGCCAATGTTTTGTTTTCGTTTGTATGTGTGTGTGCGCTTGTCTCTTTCATTGTAGAATCGTAGATGCGCATGTCTATGTAGCTCGCTGAAACAATTATGGTGGATGCAAGAGCTTGTTAGTGTAGAGAAGTTCTCATTAGACACCGTGAGAAGAAGATAACATGAGAGGCCTGGGGCCGTTAGTTCTCAGACCCAAAGGCGCACGCGGGAAACCCCCGCAGGTCAAAGGCGCGCGCGGGAACCCCCGCAATTGGTCCATAGTAGTTTGAATGTTTATTATATGCTGTGCCAAGGCTTTTGTCCTTCATTCTGAACAGTGATCCTGTTATGCACCTTTAGCTCTAATAAAGTTACCTTTTATTCAAAAGCGTGCTTATTATGATGCAAGGAGGAGTCTGACAGGTAGCCGTGTTAGTCTGTCTGTAGCAGTAGAAAAGAGTAAGAGTCTAGTAACACCTTGAAGACTAACAAAATTTGTGGCAGGGTAGCTTTCGTGAGTCACTGCTTACTTCTTCAGATCCATGGGGTTGTAAGGGACTGGAGCTGGGATTAGTCATTATACATAATGGATGATGAGAAAGGTCAGATTTTCCAGATTTTCTTGGGGGGTACAAATAAACAGAGTAATGACGTAGGATAAATACAGCTGATCAAGCAGATGCTTCCTCAAGTTTACGAAAATTGACCAATATCAATACGAGGTAACAGTGTAATAAAACATGTTAGGGGCAGCCAGCGGAAGTTTATAAAACATGGGTCCTTTGGAACTTGGTAAAAATTGTGGTGAGAAAGCAAATAGTTCCATTATTTCCCCTATTGTTACTGTGTTATGCCAATAAAGGTCTATATTATGATGTTATGATGATGAGAAAGCAAATCCAAGTCTCCATTTAAGCCAGGATGCTGGGTTAAATGCTAATTCATCACTTTCCAGTCCATTACTTAGAGAATTGCACTCGAAAGATTCATGATGGGAGTCACACCAACCCTCTCTTGGCCTCAGCTCCCCCCCCCCATTTCAGAACCTCCCCTGTAAGAATTCCCAGAATGGTTTTCCCTTCATATATCCCCCCAAAAAACTTTAACAAACTTTATACAAAAAGAGCAAGAGTCCAGTAGAACCTTAAAGATGAATAAAAGTTGTGGGATGGTATGAACTTTCTCGAGTCACTGCCCACTTCTTCAGATACAGCAGGGACTCACGCAAGCTCCTACCTTGCCACAAATTTTGTTAGTCTTTAAGGTGCTACTGGACTCTTGCTCTTTTCTGCTGCTACAGACAGACTAACGCGGCCACCCATCTTGATTGTACAAAAAGCGCAGTTGTCCCCATTATGAACCCTAAGCAAGCAGACATATACATTATGAACTCTAAGCAATCCAACATCCACAGCCTTTGCATATAGAGGTTACATTCTAGCCTTTGAGCACCCTCTCCTTCTCCATTACTCTAATCCAGCCTAAGATTCTAGGAAACTCAGGCTGCAATCACACGCACCATTAGACCCGACATAGGCGCGAATACCAGGAGGAATTAAAGGGAGCAATCAGACAACAACGTCTGGGAAGCATCCCGCAGGAGCAGAGTGAAAAGACACCGGAGAAAATCTGGTAGTAAACGGGTTGCGACAGGCCATGGACGGACTTTCCCCTGTCTGGTCGCTCAAGCACACTCTCATGGCGTCGGGATGCTCTGATCAGTCTATCCCGACTCCTTGCCGTTGTTCCCCCCCCCCTTCATAGTATGCGCATAATTGCAAACTCCATAGGGAGCTCTCAGTGCGGAGGTGCAATTCCTCGATTCCTCATTTAAGCGCATGGGAAACAAACAGTACCAAAAAAAAGAGACTCAGCCGCAATTGCACCTGATCATACAGCGCAGCTTCAAAGGAAGGTGTGATCTCGCAACTGCATGTCGAATTCCTCTGGAGGAAATAGCCTCACTTCCCCTCCACTTTAACCGGTGTGTGTGACCACAACCTCACTCTGGTAATCATCAAGGGCCTGGGTCACACGGGCAGGAAAATGCAGGGGGAAGCGTGGCTGTTTGCCCTGGGGCAAAATAACGCGCGGTTGCGCCAGCAGAAGTACCGTGGAGGTCAAATGGAGGCCCCGTGGTAGGGGGGAGGTGCCGAGCACACCACAATCCTGCGCCGCGGCAACACCCGTTGGGTGTTTGTGCGCATCCCATGGACAGTTGAAAAAAACCCACCTTTATATGAGGGGGCATGGGCAGGCGCCGGAACTACCACCGGAAACGCGATCAGACGCCCGCCCTTGCCCCGCGGTTACCGGAAACTAGTACCTCCGAGGTACTAGTTTTTAACCGCGCATCTTCGGCGGGAAGCCTCGGGTTCGCCACGGGAGCTCTACGCTTCCCAGATGTGACGGTGAGATCGCGCCCGGAGAATCCACCTATCTTCCGTCCCTCTAGCGTGCCTAATGCTCCATGTGACCGCAGCCTAGATATGTTTTACTCGCTCAACATGTATATGCAGTGAAGGGGGGGGGGAATACCAACTGATGTATGACGCAAGATATACTGTTTCCAGGGTGAGACCTTGGTTTCCAAAATGCACAAGAGAGCAATGGAAAGGGCAGGAGTGGCCATTGGGGGGGGTGTCTGGCCCATGACCTACTTGCAGAGGTTCCCCAACCCCCTTTTGGTTCCCCACCCACAGGTTGGGAAAGACTGTTGTAAAGTCATGTGTGATGATGGAGAATCTGTCCGTAAATCATTTGTAGGACCCAAGCTAGCCTGAACCATCTTTGGGAGAAAGAGGAGGTTCAACAGTGTACATAAAGGCTAACCGCAGAAGTGACCAGGGAGGAGAGAAAGCCCAGCTAAAGGCCCAGACCTCTAGACATGGTGGTCAGGACGAAGTGACTTTGCTCCCTTTCACGGACACCATTTTTCTATGTATATGTAGGCAAAAGAAGGGCTTGGTGACCTTTCCAGGCCGGGGCAAGAAGTAAGCAGAGGCTGGTGAGAGGGTGGTATACTCAAAGTACAATGAGATTCGACAGAAACCAGACGTCTGAGCTTAGCACTCTGCTTGTTCTACGATTTGTGCTCCAGACAGAGAGCACAACGCCAAACATGCCAAAATAGCAGAAGGCAAATGTTTGCTTGAGTTTATTTTTTTCCCAGGCTCATCTGGAAGATTTGCAGGTTTGCAGAGCACAGAGTTTGAGTTTTTAATTAACGCCAGCTAAACGGAAGCATTTTTGAGCTCTGTTTGCCAGGAGGCATATGTTGATGCATGGGCGAAAGAGGCCCAGGAGGGTCTCGTTCCAGTGCACGCTCAAGCCCCTTGACACTGCTCTGCTGGCGCTGCCATAAGCAGTGACCGTAAGAAGGATCGGGCCACAAGCTGAGATGGTGAGCTTGAGAACCTATGACTCGCTCCTTACACTATGAACCTTGTGGTCTGTTGAAATTGCTGAAATCAGGTTCCACTCAGACAGCTGGCAAACTGAAGAAGTTGAAGGAAATGCATCTTCCAAATATCTAGAACGGGCGTCTTTGCAAAGGAATATGTTATGACTATGTGGACTCCTCCTATCAAGTTATCAGGTTACACTGAATACATGGACTTTATGTCTTATCTTCAAAGGAGGAAATATTGTATCTTATGCCTTAATATAGTTACAGTATGCATAAATGTTGTTGTTGTGACACCACCAACTTTATAAATGTTTAATATATTATTTTGGTAATCTTTGATGGTGTTTTCTACTGGTGGAATTTGTATATTTTGAACCTCCAAGTGGGGGCTGGAGATCTCCTGGAATTACAACGAATCTCCAGACTATATAATTTATTGGTTAATTTATTTACTTATTTTAAACATTTCTTCCCCTTCTCCTAGAGAAAATGGCTGCTTTGGAAGGTGGACTGCATGGTAGTGGACCCTACAGCAGGAGGAGGAGGAGGAGGAGGAGGAGGAGGATGATTAGATTGGATTTATACCCCACCTTTCACTACCCAACGGAGTCTCAGAGTGGCTTACAATAGCCTTCCCCTTCCCCTCCCCACTACAGACACCCTGTAAAGTAGGTGGGTCTGAGAGAGCTCTGTGAGAACTGCTCCTGAGAGAACAGCTCCGAATGGACTTGTAGACTGACCCAAGGTCACACCAGCAGCTGCATGTGGAGGAGTGGGGGAATCAAACCCAGTTCTCCCAGATTAGAGTCTGCACTCCTAACCACTACACCAAACTTGCTCTGAGGTCCCTCCCTTCTCTAAACCCCAGTCTCCTAGGCTCCACCCTCAAATCTCCAGGTATTTCTGAACCTCGAGTTGGCAACCCTAGCAGTGCTACAGAATCTTGCTCATGGTATAGTAAGGAACATGTTTCCCCCCAGCTTACAAAAAACACAGGTGCTTCTGCTTCCACACTACCATCACGTCTCATTTCTCTCTTTGGCATTTGGTACACAACAGGTCCATAATACACAAATGTCCCTACTTCAGTCACCAGATCCAATTGCAAAGGGGGTTGTTCCCCGTGCCTCTCGTGAAAGCAGCAAAATCAGGCCATCCACAGACAAGACGGGGGTCTCTACATATTCAGGGAGACACAGAAAAGTATGACTGTGTAAACTAACCAAAAGATGCCTGCCGTCCCAAGAGCTTATACTACAAAGAGCTGGAGGAGGATTAAATATACTCCAGGAGATACCGAATGTTTTTGGCAGCTGAAAATCAATTCCAGGAAATAAAAACAGATGGGGAAATCAGACTGATCAAGCCCCTGAGAGCATGTAGAGTTCTGCAGGGGAGACTTTTTTCGCAGGATGGAACCTCCAAATTGTTCCCCTACAGTTTTTCATGTCACTCCGACTGGTGTAATTATTATTTGTCCCACTTTGTAGCCAATCTTTGTCCAGCAAACAATAAAGTACACCGCAATGAAGGCAGACTAACAGTGCAATCCTACGCAGGGGGTCCTTTTCAGTCCAGATCAATAAAAGCAATAAGCTCGGTCTGGAGTACCCAGACAAATGAATACACATGAAGGCCTATCTTTCGGCTATGCTCCTGCAAAGTGCAGGGGTTGGACTAGATGACCTGCAAGGTCCCTTCCAACTCTAACATTCTATGATTCTAAGTTGCCTTCTACTGAATTGGACCCTGGACCCATCAAGGTCAATATTGTCTACTCAGACGTGACATGGCCAAAATAAGTCATTCACAGTTTTGTGATTTTTCCTTCCAGCTAAATGGGATATAACTCCCTAAAGGCTAACCTCCAAAGCTGGAAATCTGGGGGGTGGAGCTTGAGGAGGAAAGGTTTTAGGGAGGTGAGGAACCTTAGCAGGGTATAATGCTACAGAGGCCACCCTCCAAAGCAGCTATTTTTCTCCAGGAGACTGATCCCTGCAGTCTGGAGATTATATATTTCCAGGAGAAATCCAGGTCCCGCCTGTAGGCTGACAGTTGGTGCTGGACTACTGTCTACAGCAGGGGTGTCAAACATGTGGCTCGGGGGCCGCATCAGGCCCCCAGAGGGCTTCTATCAGGCCCGCAGTGGAACTGGCTGTCTTCTGCTTCTTCTTCCAGTTCTGCTGCTGCTGCGTCATCGTAGGTTTGCAGCTTACAGATACACACCTGAACAGCATACTCAAGATTGCAACAGCACAGACCAGTGTTCCCTCTAAGCTGAGTTAGTGTGAGCTAGCTCACAGTTTTTTACCCTCTGGCTCACACATTTTTTTCTTAGCTCAGAAAGGATGGCTCCAGAGCAAACTAATTTATGCAGTAGGCAAATTGCTTGCTCACGACTTTAATGCCAGTAGCTCACAAAGTTGAATTTTTGCTCACAAGACTCCACAGCTTAGAGGAAACATTGGCACAGACATCTTGGTGCAATAATTCAGAGCAAGAGGTGTCAGTTATCAGACACTGTTCAATAAACAAAATATTGCAAGAGCATGTTTTTATTTTAATTTGTAAAAAACCCTTTGCGTTTGTGTCCCTTATGAAGTTTATATCTCCGCTACCTGGAATTACATTTTATGACACACATGGCCCGGCCCAACAAGGCCTCATTTATGTCAAATCCAGCCCTCATAACAAATGAGTTCGACACCCATGGTCTACAGAACAGAGTGGCCTGCAAGGAAGTTGCCCATAAATGCCCACAACAAGGCTTCATACCCAAATCTCCTCTTGGTTACGGAGGATGATAGCAAGAGAAGTCCCTCAACGGTGTACAATCTTGGCAAATGACGGTAAAAATGCCATTCAAATCCACAGGAAAAGGAAGAGACGCTCAATTCAATTTTCTTAAGAAGGCGAAGCGATGGAATTAGCATTCAAGCTTCCCGCAGGCAGCAGCAATAACGTATAAAGAGGAAGGGAACTCTGTCTCAGGATGATGAAACCATATTTTATGGGAAGCGTTTGGAAGCTTCCCTGCCAAATGAGAAATCTGTAAATTACCTGGGTAAGCAATCAGCCCAAGATTATAATTGCCAATTTGCAAAAATTTCACCAACAATTAAGCAAAATAAAATAACCCACCAGAGGAAATTTAATGCCTGACATTCCCGCACCTCCCTTGACTTGCTGAGATGCAGCGCGCTATTTTATTTCTCCTTCTGCAATTAAAGCCATTTTTTGCATTCAAAGTCAGTGCAAGAAGCAGTGGCCAGCTCAGCAGAATTTTGTGGGGAAAAAAGAAAGAAAAATATATTCACAGGGTGTCACTCTACCAGACTATAACCAGGAGGTGCTGCTTGTGCGTGCAGGAGTTGGGAGAGAAAAAACACTGTATTGACAGCTCTGGGTGGGGAAATTCCTGGGGATTTGAGGGGCGATGCCTGAGGAGGGCTGGATTTGGGGAGGGGAGAGACCTCCACACAAATCTCCAGAGCCCAGTTAACATGTACAAAATCCTATGGATATGCATAATGACCTGACCTGGACGGTCCAGGCTAGCCAGATCTCATCCGCTCTCAGGCCCTGGTTTGTACTTGGATGGGAGTCCACCAAGAAAGTCCAGGGTCATTACACAGAGGCAGGCAATGGCCAACCACCTCTGAACATCACTTCCCTTGAAAACCCTATGGGATCACCATAAGTCAACCGTGGCTTGATGGCACTTCCCACCAGCATACATAATGCTGCACAGAGAGAAGCGTCATTCGAATTCCTGGCCCTCTTGTGCTTCCTTTGAAATTCTTCAAATATTTCTTTTAAGTTTTTGTTGTTGTTGTTCAGTTGCACAGTTGAGTCCGACTCTTCGCGACCCCATCACGCCAGGCCCTCCTGTCTTCTGCCGTCCTCCGGAGTTTAATGTTTGTTGCATCAGTAACACTGTCTAACCATCTCATCCTTTGCCGTCCCCTTCTTCTTTGACCTTCAATCTTTTTTTTAAGTAGGAACTTCCAATTTCAGCAATGCCAGTTTATTTACAATAGTTTAATATGAACGTCCAGAGCACCTCATCGTTGTAAACACACTAAGAGCCCTAAAGTATTCAAGACAACATTGAATTGTTATACTGAGAACTGTTATGGAGTGTCTGACTAAGGCTGGGGAGAACTGGGTTCAAATCCCTCCATGGCAGTGAAACTCACTGCAGACCTCAATCCAGCCTCCATCTCACTATTTCCCACCTCCCCAGACTGTTGGGAGGATAAAATGGAAGGGGGGGGGGAACCACATAATCTGCCCTGATAGATACACACCAAAGTAACAGATAAGTAAGGCAATGCATCTCCAAAAACGGAGAGGCTACAGAACCAACAGTATAAATCAAAATTCAATTTCCAAAGGCCTCTTGAAATAAGGCCGTTTTTTACCATTCTGCAGAATGCCAATCAATTGAATGGCTCATGGGAGGGCATTCCGGAGCTCAGGAGCCGTTTCAGCGGAAGCCCGGTGCTTCTCATAAAAGTCAATCTAAACGAGTCGGTGCCAGTGACGGGCAAACTCTCCTCTGTTCAAACTGCAATTTGCTTGCAAATTGGGGAACATTTTTTTTTTGCTTTTTATCAAAACGCTTGCAAGTGTATTAACTCACATTTATTTGCTTAGATCATTTATTAGATGTGTCTCCGTCCGTCAAACCGAACGAGGCTTGCAAAAGTTGCAGATGTTTCATGCTTGGACATGCAGGCGTTGCTGCCAGTCAGATGTGGCAAGACTGACCTTGATAGACCGATAGCCCTGTACAGGTGACTCCTCCATGCACTGACTGACTGTGCAAAAGGAAGAGCATGAACAAGCCTGCTGGCTCCAATCTCACCTCCATGTTGATCGTTGGCTCATGAGCAGAGCGCCTGTGTGTGGTGGAGGTATCCATACACGCTCCCCATCCCTATGATTAGCACTGATCATGGGGAGGGAGCACACACATGGAACACATACCCCTCTTGTAGCTGGTGATTGTGCAGAGGTCGGGGGCATGGCCAGCACTCTTGTGCCTATTTTCCCTCCCCACAGTCAGTCAATGTATAGATGGGTTGTCTGTACAGGGCTAGTAAGAACATAAGAACATAAGAGAAGCCAATGTTGGATCAGGCCAAAGGCCCATCTAGTCCAACACTCTGTTACACAGGGGCCAAAAATACCAGGTGCCATCAGGAGGTCCAGCAGTGGGGCCAGGACACTAGAAGCCCTCCCACTGTTGCCCCCACCACCACCAAAGCACCAAGAATACAGAGCATCCCTTGCCCCAGCCTGAGATTTCCTATCTATACCTTGTGGCTCATAGCCACTGATGGACCTCTGCTCCATATCTATATATCTAATTCCCAACTTGCCCCCTCCGTGCGGATACTTAAATCAGCATGGAGGGGGCAGCTGGGGGGCTGGGGGAGGTTTGTGCACACGTGGGCCAGTCCCCACGTGTGCACAAAAATAAAAAAAGTTAAAAAAAATTCGGGGGGATGTTAAAATCCCCCCGAAAGTGCAAGAGCGTCTCCTGCGTGTGCGCAGGAGACGCTCTGCGAATGCTGCCGCCGGGTAGGTAGCCCGCGAGTATCGCGGGTCCCCCTCTTGTGCTTATCTAATTCCTTCTTGACGCTGTCCATGTTTGTAGCCTCCACCACCTCCTTTGGCAGTGAATTCCATGTGTTAATCACTCTTTGGCAACTTCAGGCGCGTTCATGTATAAGCTCTCATTAGCCAGGATCCACTCCATCACGTGTATGTAGGCAGAAAACATGTACGCACATATGTGACATGTGCACAGTTACAATTAGAGAAAGTGATGGTAGGAAGTTTATTGAAAGAGCATTCTGAGTCACAGAGGTCTGACACTGCGGGGCACAGAGGCAAACAAAAGGTCCAGCCAAGACAGTAAAAGATCCCGTCAGGGGGGAGTGCGGCGTCTCTCTCAACCACTGATGAAGTGATGAAGGAAGATGGATAGTGTACATAATCCTGTCAGGAGGAACAATTACTTTCTGTAGTAAATTTAATTCATTCCTAGATGACCCGATTTGGGGTCAGGGTTTCAAGCATATTGAAAGTCAGCCTCCACCACAGGCTTTTGTTCAGCCAGACAGCGTCTGCTTTGCATGCAGAAGGTCCCAGGTTCACTCCCCAGCGTCTCCAGTTACAAAGATCAGGCAATAGATGTGAAATACCTCCATGAGAAAGTGGAGAGCTTCAGCCTATCAGAAGAGACAATGCTGACCTTGATATACCGGCGGTCCAATTCATCATATGGAAAATCTATTTGTAGTGGGGTTGCCAATCTTCCCACAATGGCAGGAGGCCTCCCATCGATTGTCTCTGTGAAGTGGGAGAAAAGGAAAAACCCACTGCCTGCCTCTGCATTGGTGCATCCAGGCCCATAGCTATGGTGGGGCATTTGGGGGCTCTGCCCCCTTTCTTAAAGGCACAACCCCACAAGAGTTTCTCCAGTAAATTTTAAAAGGTGTGTGCTCCTTTAAGCAGAGTGGGGTGCCAGTTTGGTGTAGTGGTTAAGTGCGCAGATTCTAATCTGGGAGAACAGGGTTTGATTCCCCACTCCTCCACTTGCACCTGCTGGATGACCTTGGGCAAGCCATAGTTCTGGCACAGCTGTTCTTGAAAAAGAGCAGTTTCTGTCAGAGCTCTCTCAGCCCCACCTACCTCACAGGGTGGCTATTGTGGGGAGGGGAAGGGAATGGAGTTTGTAAGCCGCTCTGGGACTCCTTTGGGTAGTGAAGGGTGGGGCATAAACCCAATCTCATCTTCTTCTTCTGTAGGTGACTAATTCCCACAATGAGCAAGGGGGGCTGGAGTAGGTGACCTCTAGGATCCCTTCTAACTCTGTGTCAAGAAACTGGTCTCCTTTAAGAGAGGTTTTTTTGCCTGTTTTCTATAGTCAATAATGCAAACACTTATCATCAACCCACACCTTCTGGCTTGTTATCAGAATTGTTCCTTAGGCTGACAGAAGTGATTAACTTGCAGCAGCTGAGAACTGCTATCTAAAGTGGTTGACAGCTGACAATTATCCTACTAACAGCTTTCTGTTGGCTAAGTGGCTTTTCTTTCTGCACTGAGAACTTCAGCCCCACCAGGGGGGAAAAACTGCCCCACAAACCACAAAATCCTGGCTACAGGCATCTCTTATGGGTAGCACCTGAAAGGGAAAATGGGTAGCTCTAGGAATCCGAAGAAACTCTATGCTTAGCCTGGCAACCATAATTTATATTTCTGTGAGTCAGCCACTCGGAGTCCCTATTGAGCCTAAGTTTGATCATGCCAGATCTGCTCAGGAATCCCAACTCAGCAGCTTGCCTTACTGAAACTACTGTGCTGAGATATTGCAGCTTATTACAACTCCCCCCCCCAACACAATTTCTTCTCATATTTCATCTGAGAAGGAGCCTTGAAATTTCAATTTAATAATAATTTAAAAAGCCAGTAGAAACTCAAGCAACAAGTGAAGAGTCTCTCTAGAAATGCCCATGCTTTTTTCAGAGGGACCCATGACACACTCTGGAGATCCACAGTTTTTATGTCTATAAAGAAAGGCATTCTGAAATAGCACTCGTTCTTGCTCATTCCTCTTTAGAAAGCTAATACATTTCCCCCTCATTCTACCTGAAATTAGTACATCTCACTCCCAGGCTTTCCGTAGCAATTATGCATTCAACTAGCAAATCAAATCTATGAATTTTCTGGGTATCTGGTAGTGGGCGAACTGGATGTGTGTCCAACACAAATGAACAAGTTCATCTAATTAGGGGGTTTATTTGTTTGAGTTGTACATGAATATACCAAATTACATTATCAGATCATCGTCCCGCTTCTGATTTATTCTTTCTTTGTTCTTCAAGACTTCGTACATCTAAGCAATTAACCTCTCAAAGAGCCAGAGAACACATAATTATCCTCATTTGTCTAAACGTCACCAAGATGGCCGCCTTTCAATTAACCTTCTGGGAATGGAAGAAAGTTGGAGTGATATAGTGATCATTTTGAACCTCACTGTATGCTTTCAGGGAAAAAATGTAATGGAATTGAAATATTCAGATGATAAAAAATGGGCTAGATAGCTCTTTCCACAGGTAAAAGGAATTTGAGCAAAAGGGGGGGGGGATGTCAACTGAACTAAGGTAATATCGTAATACCACTTGGCACTTTTGTCCGAGGATATAAAAAGCACTTTACACACATTAATAAATTCAAGTGCAGTTTTATACACCCACCCTCAAAGTGCTCAGAACGGTAGAAAAATATGATTGGCTGAGTCAAGAGGATTTTTAATCAATACATTTTAATTTGCATTTATTTGCTTTGTGATCTTTTTTTAAACCATACTCCCTTTGAGAGAGAAAGAGAGAGAGAGAGAGAGAGAGAGATTCTCTGGCTCCAAGCAGAAGAAATGTATTTAGTTCATATATCTAAAGGTGGCCTACTAATTACCAAATCAACTTTACATTTGGGTTGCCAGTTCTGGGGTTGGGAAATACCTGGAGATTTTGAGGGTGGAGAAATGGGGAGGGTGGGGTTTGGGGAGGGAAGGGGAGGGACCTCAGTACTGTATAATGCTGAAAAGTACTGGGTTCGTCGCATGGAAGACTCAGACAATGACATGCTTCAGCACGCGTTTATTGTACTTAACACAGACAAAGACTAACTAGCAGCCCGGCAGGGCCAACTATATACATATCCACCCAGCACCCCCCATTCCCATTGGAGCGTTTGAATGTCCCGCCAAAGTGGCTATTGGTTGGGGCTAGGGGATCTAGGATCTGAAGTTTCCATTGTTCTTGGATCCAAGCTCTTGCCTGTGCCGTGGACCCCTCGTGGCGGCCCACGTACACAACAAATGCCTAAAAGCCACCCTCCAAAGCAGCCATTTTCTCCAGGGGAACTGGTCTTGGTCATCTGGAGTTTGAGATCAATTGTAATAGCAGAAGATCTCCAGGTGCCACAACAATGCTTAGTACCAGGTGCCATAGCAAATACTGCTTTAGTGCCACCTCTCTCTCTCTCTCTCTCTCTCTCTCTTTCACACACACATACACACACACACACGCATGCAGAAGATGTTTGAAATGTACATCAAAAACATGTAAGAATGCACAAAACACACTTGCAAATGCATGTAACATACAGGTACACATATAAGGAGCCCATCATTGGCTGCGGCTACCTGCTAAATGCACACGGTGCAAAAATCTGGCCTTTTTCTGCATATGTGAAATGACTACACTCCCATACACACACAAAGCTTCTACTCATTGTTACTCAGATGTCAGTCCAAATAACAGTGGGAACTTCTCCCCTGTAAGTATGCCTAAATTTTCACAATATTTAAGCTGCATAATTTTTTTAAATTTTTTTTTTATTTTTTTGGCTTGCATGACCAAAAGTCTTAAGCACACTTGTACACACTTATAAAAGTACCATTCATACATGCAAAGCTGCATAATTTAGTCCCATTGATCTCAATGAGAATCAGGGATACTTCACACATGCATGTCCCTTGATCTTTGCAACTTATTGTCACTTATCACCTATTGTCACTTGATGTCTGCAGTGCCAAACAATGACTTGCCGATGCAAATAAGCCATCACAGAAATTCCCTATCTCCCAAAACCCACCTCCAGCACAACATTTTTCGATAATGTCCATTAACATACTAATCCACTAGTCATCACTAGATGAGTACCGGGTCATTTTGAATTCTTCATCCCGGCCTTTTCATCTCCCCAAATCACCATTTCAGTTGGGCTTTCCACATAGCCCTGTACATATGACCAGTGTTCCTCTAAGTTGAGTTAGAGTGAGCTAGCTCACAGGTGTTCCTTTTTTTTCCTTGCCCCCCGAAGGGGATTTTTTAATTTGCATTTTCTATAAACTACAAACACTACAACTGAAAATTGGAAGGGGAAAGGGAAACTATACCCTATCATTATGACTATGGGAAATTGATAAAAGGTAAACTTATACATGAACACTACTTGATGGGGGAAGGAAACGACCATTCTAAACTATATCATCTATTGGTTTGGGAAAAGGAAAGCTAATACATATCACAATCTTATTAGTTAAAAATAAAGCTTGTTAACCTGATATTACAAGTTTGGTATTCAATTTGATTCATTACGATATTGCTTTAAGAGTATGCGTTTGATAGCATAACACAAATTCTGCCTTTAAAAACTATTGTTCTTGTTCTAGAGTCTTTTTTTCCTGCGTTTCTTCATTTTCTTGGGTTTAGGGGCGGCTGCTCCTTTCTCCGATTCTGATTATTCTGGTGAAGTGGAAGTAGTTCTTTTTGAATCCTGTGAGTAGGATTCTTCTTCATCTTCTTCTTCTTCCTCCTGATCCGGTTTAGAGTTCTTTCCTTTCTTTTTGTATTTCGAATTAAACATTTGCTCCATAAATTTTTCAACTTCTGGAACAGAGTCAATTTTGTATTTTTACAGGGATAAGCTTATCTCCCCCCCCTCTTAGATAGGTCAGTACCTGAGGCAGATAGTGCTGATCTAGAGAGACGTCAGACAAAGGGAAATCAGCAAAACTCCAGACAAATAGCTAAATTCTGCTTTCAGCTGGTCAAATTCCACAATAAAAACCCTCAACCACCTTTTGCATGACTTATCATTAGTTTAGTTTTAGACATTTTCATAGTTATTCAGATATAATGGACTGTTAAACTTTTTGTTTTTTAACATTTTAATGGTTTTAAGATTATATGTCTAAATATATATTTTTGGACTGAAAGCTAATCTGTTTGTATTTAACGAATATGTATTATTTTGACAAATAGTCTTTGACCATAAACAAACATAATTCATTCATTCACCCTCTGTCTTAGAAGGTACGGGTCTTCTCCCAATAACATCAGTCGCACGGAAACAGACCTCAAGAAGCCGACTTTGTGGGCAAAAACAACAAATCTTTTGCGGAGGCAACATCTCACACTCCAACGGTGTTATTATCCTCTTCCTTCGCTCACCCCAGATGTACAAATATGTATCATTTCCACACACACAAAAAAAGAAAAGAAAACAAAACTCATCAGGTCAAACTTCTCTTTCTCAAGAACACAGTATTAAAAAGAAACCGACATCGGCCGTTGCATGTCAATAAAAAGGAGAGAGGAGCAAACCCCCATTTCTGAAGTTCATCACATTTCATTCCTGACAAGCATGGCTTTCCAATTCATCTGTGAGCTGCCGCTTCCCTCACAGCATGAAATCTGGACTGCCGAAAAGCAATTTCGAGTCAGGCACCTCGTGGTTCTTCCCAGTTTTGATGTGAAGCGAGAGCCAGGCAGCCTGCCGGCCAGGAGAAACAGTAGGAAAATAGTGTACGGGCCGTGAATCTCCGCTCAGCCAAATCAGCTCCAACCACATCTGCTATTTATTATCACTGAATGAGATACTCATCTGCCCCTGACAGCGCGTAACATTTCAACAAAGTTCGGATCAGCTCTACGCCGTCACTTCCACTGAGCCCTTATTCTCCACGCCATCCTCTCATGGGAAAAAAATGAACTCTTGCTCTCTCTCTCCTCTCTCTCCACCCCCCCTATTCTGTGCCATCCTTTGCCCTCTCCAAGAACCCTATCCTAGATGCACCAATAAAAGGACGAGGTGATACAGCCAGCTGATAAACGGGATTTGGATAAGATATCATACAGTCTCTGAAGTGTACTGAGCCCGTGTGGTGTACCCAATCAAGACTAGTATTTGAAGTGAAGAGGCCTGCATTCAAATTTCACTCAGCTGTGGAAAGTTTATTGGTTGACCTTGGGCCTAGCTCTCTGCCTAACTTAGCTCGTGTGGTTATTATGAAGGATAAGTCTGAGAAATGTCATGCGTGCCAACTTGAGTCCTCTGATGGAGGCGTTGGGGCACAAATCTATGAGATAGATTTCTAGTTCTGCAGGTTCCTCTGCAGAATTGCAAGCTGCTTTTTAGACATGTTGAAGGTAACGAATAAGGAACAGTCCACTAAAGTCCACAAATGCATACAACTGTTTTAGGGGTAAACAAAGGTGCGCTATTTCCTATTCATTCATCTTTTATTGGTGGTTTTCGTCATCCATGTATCACTGTTGGATTTTTAGATTTCTTCATTTTGCAAGGGTTTTTTTATATGCAATACTATGCATTTAATGTAAAATATCCATCATTTATAATCTGATACACATCAGATTGAATATACATATATGATATATATTATACAGGCATCCCTGACCTGGATGGCCCAGGCTAGCCTGATCTCATCAGATCTCCGAAGCTAAGCAGGGTTGGTCCTGGTTAGTACTTGGATGGGAGACCACCCAGGAAGTCCAGGGGTGCCAAGCAGAGGCAGGCAATGGAAAATCACCTCTGAACATCTCTTGCCCTGGAAACCCCACCAGGGGTCGCCATAAGGGGGCTGCGATTTGTCAGCACTTTCCATCACAGTGCATATAATGTAGAAGATGGATGCAGTGATGCCAAAAACAACAACAACAACACTGAATGATATGTACATTTTATGGGGGGAAATTGGAATTAGGAAAGAAAAATGGCACGAACAGAGGTCATTTCGGGGGGGATCGCGGGGGATCGCAGTTCTCCTGGGTGAGATACGGGGGATGGGGCACATGACGAAGCCCCGCCCCCTGCTTCCGGCTGCCCCGCTTCCGGCCCTCATTCAGCCAGGAGGAGGCAGGAGAAGAGGGAGGGTAAGTTGCTTCCTCCCTGCCTCTCCCCACCCCTGCCTGCCTGGGGCCAGGGAGGGCCTTCGCGGGGCTTCCTTGCACTCCCGCCAGCCTTGCAGGTCCACCGCCGGGCCCCTCATGGGGCTCGGCAGTGGAGCTGCAAGGCCGGCGGCCGGGACCGTTGGGGGTGGGGTGTGTGGCCTTATGACACATTTCCGGTGATGTCAGGAGGTGTGGCCTTATGACACACTTCCGGTGATGTCAGGGGGTGTGGCATATGCTAATGAGTTATGCTAATGAGTTCCCCTAGCTCTTTTTCTACGAAATGACCCCTGGGCACGAACATAAGGAAACATGAGTGTAAACTGTACAAGCAAGAAGAAAGGCTGAAATAGCCAAGAAACATCTGAAATTCCCTTTAGTACATCTGAGTATCAAGGTTACTAACAGCCAAACTACACATCTGTTTGTTTTTTTGAGCTGGGTTCAGGTTTTGCTGCAAAAACAGATGAATAACTTCCAGTGCTGTTTCCAGGTGGGGAAAGGGCTGGGGGGGTGGGTAGGAGCCCATCCGCCTCCTAGAGCAGCATTCGCAGCCTGTTTGGGCTCTCCTTTATCTTTAAAAGGCCATTGCCCATAGCTTCTGTGTGGCTGTAGGGAACTCGTGCCCAACTAATTAAAAATACAAGCATGTAGTTTGGCCTGAAGACTGCAGTACTGGACTTTACGTTTCTCAGCATTTGCATCAGGCAAAAGGCCAGGACCAGTTTCTCTTAGATGGTAAACAAGGGATTCTTTCACTGTCGCAGCTATTTATAAAAACAATATATTTGCACATATTGGTAAATGTAGGAATTAGGCAACGGAATTATGAATAATTGGCATGCATATGGGCAGAAAGGAAGGGGGAGAGGAAATAGTTTTTTGCAAAAAGATGTTTAGGTAACCAGTTCCACAGAATGCAGAAGGATGCACAATAAGCTAGACTTTTGTTTTTCAATTTGACTTTGGAACAACATGGCTGCCTGAACCCCTCTCTGTTTGGAAACTACTTGAATTCAGTAGACAGTTTCTTCAACTGAAGGAAACTGAACCAGGAATAGATGGTACTTACGGGGTTCTGCGGCTCTGCTTCTTGGCAATATTGCCCAGTTTGGTTCCCAGTGACTCTTTATGCAGTGCATTGACTTTCATCTTCAGTTTTGCTAATTTAATTTAATGACCACCACATTTTACCTCTGTTCTCATTCTGTTTTTGTGTATTCTGTTTGGTGTTAAAGAGACATTTGACCAACTATTTTTTTTGATAGCATGGATCCAGTTTCCAGAAGTGCAAGGTTTTCCACTCATGGAGTGTGATTTTCCACTAAAATGCCCCCTGAAATTGTTTCTGTGGAGGAGAAGAGATGCCCAGGAACAAGATTTTGTGGGCCATTTCAGGCTGCTGTGGAAGGGGGAGACGGGAAAATCATGCTCTGTGAGTAGAAAATCATGTTCCCACAGAACTATTCATCTGGATCCAACCTGTTATTTCTAGTGCCAAACATGTGATGCCAACACATGCCAAACATGTGCTCCTCTCCTGAGTTATGGCTCCTTGCCTTGTTGACACATGGAACTGCCTTTGTCAATCCGAGTTAACCGGCAAGACAGGATATAAATTGAAAACAACAACAACAACAACAACAACAACAACAACAATAATAATGTCAGTAATGTCTACCCTGCCTAGCAGCAGCCATCCTGGGTCTCAGACAGAGGTCTTCCATAAGAGGTACAAATTGATTCTTTTAACTGGAGATACCAAGGATTGGACCTGGGAGCTTATGCATGCAAAGCAGATGCTCTACCACTCAGCCATGGCCCCAACTCAATGTATAATTTTACAGTCTTGGGACATGCCCTGGCTTGGATGAAAATAGAACCACAAGTTGCTTTTTAAGAGTCCGAAAGCTAGCAACGTCCAGCAGGTGTTTTCTGACCTCCTCCCCTCCAGGCAGCATACCTGTGCATCTTCAGGGTGCACTACAACATTCAGTCATTGTGATTTTGGTGATCCTACCTTGCTTACTGAAAAAAGCACACTACACACAGTATTTTTTTTTTTCATTTTTGGTATTTTTTTTCATGTGTGTGTATGTGTGTGCACCTGGAAGTCATGGAGACCTCTGGTGACTGACCCTACTGGGGGCCTAGAGGATATTCAGAGAGGTAGCTAAATATTTATTTATTTTATTATCTATTTATTCGATTTTTATCCTGCCCTCCCTGCCAAGGCAGGCTCAGGGCGGCTTACATTAAAGGATTAAAAATATCTTAAAACACAAATGCCTATTTATGCAATGCAACTTCATAAAACACATAGATAAAAAAATCACAAAAAGAATAAAGTGCTGGAATAAAGCCTGCCCCCGCCTCCCAACTGCTGGTACTCTTTGGAGGTCTCCCATCTAAATACTTGCCAGAATCAACCCTGCTTAGCTTCTGAGATCTGATGAGATGTGAAGTGGTCAATGTACAAGTCTTCCTGCTTTGATATATGCGATAGGAAACCCTTACTTCTTTTGTTGGGTGCACTTTAGTGCATGCTGAAACCAGAAAATATGTGTGTTGCCCCATTCACACAAAATGGAAACCAAATTGACTGAGAGGATCGTGTGCAACGTGCTCTCCCTATGGTTGCCAACTATGGATTGGGAAATTCCTGGAAATTGGGGGTGGAGACTGGGGAGGAAAGGATTTGGAGAGGGGAGGGTCCTTGGAGGACTACACTCTCATAGAGTCCACCCTCTACTGCAGCCATTTCCTCCAAGGGAACTGGTCTCTGTAGTCTGGAGACCATTTGTAATTCTGGGGGATCTCCAGGCCCCACAGGAAGGCTGGCAACACGAGTTATGCAAGTTGGGTGTGCTGAAACTGCAGCAACCAAAAAGAGTGATTGTATAAAGCAGGTGCCTCTGAAGAAAGGGAAGGAACCAGGCAGAGCGAGTGGCGAAGAATTGCTACATTCAACCACTCCATAAAATGGAGCCTCTCTTGCGCATTTTGTGAGAGAGATGGAGTAAGGATAATAAACAGGATCTCCGTTTATTCCCCACCACATTCCGATGGCAACATAATTAAAATGCAAGTCGGAGTCAAGGCACCTATCGATAAATCTTTGCCTTTGGTTCCGTGGCTTGACAGGAAGCCTATACCTGGTGAGGGGGAGTTCAGGCAGAGAAGGGGAGGCAGGCAGAGAGGCTCTTGCTCGTGGGCAGCCATTTTAATGTTTCGTTTGAGTAATGGGCCTTGCAAATTAGCACCCCGGCGGCCTGAAATACATATTTTTCCAAGGACGTGTAGAGTCTCGAGCCGACAGGTGATGTGGGGAAACTCTCCCTGAGGGGAAGAGTTGATTTCTTTGCTTCTCAGTTATGGTCATATTTTATTCTAGCCAGGACGACGGCAGAGATACCGGAGACTGCTTGGGTGATCCAAGGGCTTTGGAGGGGAAATCGAGCAGAAAACAACCTGACTCCACAGCACAGAGGAAGGGTGGAGTGAAGGTGTGGGATATACAGACAAGAAACAAACAAATAAAAGTCTTCAAGGTCTGGGGAAGATGGAAGTTTGCAACAGTATTCAAAACAGTAGAAGGAATCACTGGATCCTTTCATAAGCATTCATTTCAGAGAGCTTTAACCATGAAATCTATCACATGTTTATCTGGTTTGTTTTCCAAGGAGCTCGTGGTGGTGTATGCCTCTCATTTGTCCTCACAACCTTGCAAGGTAGATTAGGCTGAAATAGAGTGCTGCTGAACTAAGGTAATCCCATGAGCTTTGTGAATAGATACAAATCCAAACTGGGATCTCTCTGTTCCTAGTTAGACACTCAGATTGCTACAGCACACTGGTCCCTTTCTACACTCTCCATCTCCATCCATCTCACCTGCCTCACAGGGTGTCTGTTGCGAGGAGGGGAAGGGAACAGAGACTGTAAGCCACTCTGAGTCTCTTTCGGGTAGTGAAGGGCAGGGTATAAATCCAGTCTCTTCTTCTCTCTAATCAGTGAGTGAATAATTCAGACAGGCCACATTTGAAGTATGAATATATTACAGATTTGGCCTGACTGAACTGCTCACTATAATATTTGGGAACTGTAGCAAACATCTAAGATGAGCGACAATAATCTAAGAACAAAATCCAGGACAATGAAACCATTACTGATAACAATATAGACAAAATTCATTATTATTTTTTAAAAATCCAAATCATCCAGGGAGGTAAGTCGACTCTCTGAAATAGGGATGTGCATTTGGATATATCTGAACCTAACATATATCTGAAAAATACCTCATTGGCATTTTTAGGCTATATGTGGGTCTCTGAATGGTATCCAGTATTTTATGAGATACCAGTAAATGGGTCCTCCAAAATCCTGTGATTTTGGGGGGATTAACCAGGAGTGCCGGGAGCCAGTGCTTGAAGGCTCCCAGGGACTGTATTTCTTCCCACACCCCCAGAGTGTCTGTGTCTTCCTGGGCTTCATATCAGCTTGCCAAGTTGATTTGTCTTAGCTTATGCCTTTTTAAATTGTTTTTGTTGAACTTGCAAAGTTGCAATCATTGCTCGAGTCCCTTCAGTCAGGTTTACTTTTATGGTGGATTCTTGAGTTGTACATTGGCTGGATTATCTAGGTGTGGGTGATTCTCAGGTATGGATTCTCAACATTGGTATGGATTCTCAGATTTTACATTTTTACAGTATCAATGCAGGATGGCTGGGGCACCTCATTCAGGGGATCTCTTTGAAATCTGGGAGTTATTTAAAGGACAGGCAGTGGCAGTTCTTTGGAAATTTTGCTGCCAGTAGCTTTAAAAACAGCCTTTCCAGCCCCCGGGAAAGATTCCCCATAGTGAATAATGGAGCAAAAAAAAAAAAAATGGAATCCTGAAAAAAAAATTACGGATCAAAATACCAAACTGGGAAATACACCCCCCCCCCTTTTTGGTCTCCCTAATATCTGAATCCAAAAATGCAATTTTTTGAGCTACACATCCCTACCCTGAGATCATGT
Organism: Gekko japonicus; assembly: GCF_001447785.1. Taxonomy (NCBI): domain Eukaryota; kingdom Metazoa; phylum Chordata; class Lepidosauria; order Squamata; family Gekkonidae; genus Gekko; species Gekko japonicus. Next base: position 933,290 of record NW_015167533.1, on the reverse strand, counting down.
CTACATTACAAAAGTCTGAACCACTTTGAAGCTTGATCCATTCTCATCACTCTCCAGCTGAAAACTCTGGGAGATTTTCCTTAATTCCACATTACCCAATTTCTCCCTGAAACCCAACATTTCTTAAAAGGAATTTGGAGTCAGTTTCTAATCAATTGTTGTTGTGATCAAAGAGAAATTTGAAGAGAGAGGGGCATGTAGGAAGGTTCTGTTAAATTTTAGAATTTCTCTCTGCAGGTGCTCAGAGGCAAGCAATGTCTTTCTGCATCTCAGTTTCCCTTACTGCTATTGTCTTTGTCAGCCGGAGAGCTAGTTTGTTATTTAACTTTATGTATTTAAAATATTTGAATCCATGGTGGTTCCATACTGGTGGAATGAGCTCCCAGAGGAGATCAGGGCCCTCTGGGACCTTTTACAGTTCTACAGGGCCTGTAAGACGAAGCTCTTCCACCAGGCTTTTGATTAGGAGCCACCTTAAATACTGAGGAGTGCGGTGGCTCAAGTGGTTAAGACGCTGAACTGCAGGCTATGGAAGGTCAGTAGTTCAGCAGTTCGAGACCCGAGTTGCCGCATGACGGAGTGAGCTCCCATCTCTAGTTCCAGCTCCTGCCAACCTAGCAGTTCAAAAGCAAGAAATTGCAAGTAGATAAATAGAGACCACTTCGGTGGGAAGGTAACAGCGTTCCGTGCGCCTTGGTGTTTAGTCATGCCGGCCACATGACCACGGAAATGTCTTCGACAGTGCTGGCTCTTCGGCTTTGAAACGGAGATGAGCACCGCAACCCTAGAGTCGGATTCGACTGGCTTTCAAGCAAGGGAACCTTTACCTTTACCTAAATACCAAGGAGTGAACCTGCCCCCTGTCAGCCCTGGCTTTACCACCCTCAGTCTATTTTGCAGTCAGTCAGTCTATCTCGCCACATACATTATGCAATCAGATTGAGCCGATTGAGAATACCACCAGGACCAATACCTAAGTAGTGATATGGTTGGTTTTAGGAACTTCCGCTCCACAGTTTAATTGTTTCCGACACTTTGAAAATGGCTTCTAATTGTTCTTGGATGTTTTATGTATGTTTTTAATTGTATTTATATACATTTTATGTAAGCCACCCTGAGCCCCCTTTGGCGGGAAGGGCGGGGTATAAATCAAACTAATAAAATAAAAAAAGTTAAATTAAAAAATCCACTTTCTCAGTGGAAAAAGCCTGAGGTGGCTCAAAACAAAGCACGAATCTACACAATCAAATAACTGAGAATGGTAACAAGCATCTAACAAGAGCAACCATGTTCCAAACTTCCCCAAACCTAGAACATAAAGCCACAGCTTGAAGAGTTTTATCAATTTCAGCATAAAGCACTGGTCAAGATAATATCAAAAACAAGGAATGGGGTGGGTAAGGAGTCCAGTTAACTATGGCCTCATCCTCATATTATGACAAATATTGTGATATCGATGTACTCAGCAACCACTCACAACAGGAATGTCTTCCCCATGCAGGAAAATTCAGCTGTGAACAATTGCTAGAGAGCAATGATAGCACAATATTCAATAGTGTGTGGATGTGGCCTGAATTATGGTTTACCAGACTGCCACCACATGTTCTTCATCCTCCACACCAGGGGAAAAAAATGGTCACCAGCTGCAGCACCTTAGGAAATTAGTATTGAAGAGGTTTCCTATCAAGTGGTTTCTTCTAGCGATGGGTGATCTATCATCCTCATGCCTGACCTGAAATTTCTAATATATTTGTGATAGGGTTGCCGGCCCTGCATTGACAGATCCTGAGAGCTTGGGGAGGGGACAGCCTGGAGAAGGGACTGTCACTGCCCACATGTGCCCCTCTAGGAATTCCCTCAATCTCTATGGCACAGACCACAGAGACTGGGAGAATTCCTAGAGTGTCACACTCCCAGAAATGATGTCACAGCATCCACAACTTTGTTACCCCTATTATTTTCTCCTACGGCTCCATCAAGTGAGTGCAGGCAACGGAGTGCAGGGACAGGAGCTGGCTTGCTGCAGACAGGCAACTGGCAGCCCTAATTTGCAAGCATCCCTAATGAACATCCATACCTGTTTCCCCACCAGCTCCCCCTCTGCCCAAGTTACAAACATTACCTTTGAGAAAGCTTGGAAGAGCAAGGTGGTGAAGGGGGGGGAGATGATGATAGACAAAGGAAAGGACCAGTCTATCTTGGCCAGTGTTCCCCCAGCATGACTTCCTGCCAGGACTTATGGGAAATACAGCTTTTTCGTTGTTGTTGAATTGATGTGGAAGGCAAAGAAAATTAGAATTCCCATCAGGCCCACCAATCCAGTAAATTTTGAGCCTGCACAAACAGCGGCTGGCTGCCTATGCAATCATGAACGCTGCCAACGGAGCAGATGCAAATACATTCAAAATATTGCTCATTTTAAAGTGGGAACCAATCAGCCTTTTGCGAGAGTGGAGTGCTCAACTCGACATAAAAGCGGACATTGCGAGCAGGTTAAGTCCAATTTTCGCGTATGTTCTTTGAGAGGATCACAGAATCATTCGTTATTTTGTATTTCCTTTGCAGTAAAACCTGTGACCAAGTGCACAGCAGATGGGCCTGGCCCTGCACAGCATTTTCATTCCTTCTGTCTCTCAGTGTCTAAGAGACTCCTGCCCGTTCTCACATTCAGGTTTGTGCTGGGGAATTTATGAATGACCCCTGAGAAATGCCACTACTCTTTATCAAAACTCCTTAGTGGAACGCCAATTCCCCACAGTCCGAGTGTGAGAGCATTCAGACAAATAGTTACAGATTTATTCTTCGTTTTAAATTTTTACTTAATAGATTTCTATGCTGCCTTTTCACCCAGCTTAGGGCCCTCAAGGTGGAGAACAATCAAAAACATTAAAACACGCTTTTGCCCTGACCTGGATAGCCCAGGCAACCCCCATCTCATCAGATCTCGGAAGCCAAACAGGGCCAACCCTGGTAAGTACTTGGAAGGAAAACCTCCGAGGAATACCAGGGCTTGGGACACAGAAGCAGGCAATCAAGCCACCTCTCTGAAAACGTCCAAGCCCCAGTAGGGTCACTAGAGGTCACCATGACTTCCAGGCAGGCAGGCGCAGGCACGCGCGCGCACACACATACACATCTACTTTTTAAAACACGCTTTTAAAATACATAGTATAAAATAGGGATGCCAGTCTCCAGGTGGGACCTGGGCATCCCTTGGAATTACAGCTCATCTCCAGACTACAGAGATCAGTTCCCATGGAGAAAAGGGCTGCTTTGGAGGGTGGACTCTGTGGCATTGTACCTGGCTGAAGCCCCTCCCCTCCCTAAACCCCAACCTTCCCAGCTCCATCCCCCAAACCTCCAGGTATTTCCCCACCCAGAACTGCAACTCTACTTGGCCTTAACGAGAGGTATTACATGGATTTTGTCAGGGCTATTTTGGGGCAGGAGCGCACAGGAACGGAGTTCCGGCTGGCTCCTGAGTTGGCCACGCCCAGCAGAAACTCATTAGCATAAAAGGCCACACCCAAGAGCAGAAACTCATTAGGATTGGCTACATTAGGGGTGTGTGGCCTAGCATGCAAAGGAGTTCCTGCTACAAAAAAGCCCTGGGTTTTGACAACAAACAAGGTAAACAGAATAAGAAGCAAAAGGTGCGTGTGGCTGGATGACCACACTTCTGGTAACATGGGGGTGCGGCCAAATAGGCTAATGAGCTGTGCTGTCGGGGGTGTGGCCTAATATGCTAATGAGTTCCTGTTGGACTTTTTCTACAAAGAAAGCCCTGGATTTTGTTACTTGTTTTGGATTTCGTGTGGGCCGAGACAGAGGTTTACAACCTCTTTGCTACCAAGAGGAAAGGCAGGACAGGAGATGCCCAGCAGAATTCAGTCTAAACCCCGGCAAAGACATCAGGCCGGCCAAGTTAGGAGGCAGGGTGGGCTCACCCCAAATCTTGTTAGGCCGCTCGCAGGCAGCAACTCACATCAGGGTTACGGTTTATTTGGGAAAAGGTCGGTCAGTAAAACTGTGGGTCCTTGTCTAATACTTTTAGACAATAAACATAGTTTTTGAAAAATGAGATGGACAGGAAAACTTGGTGAGCACCTTGAGGCATCCACTGGTGAAGGGAGTTCACCTAAGACACCTACTTATTGGCTGCATGGATTGGGCAACATGGGGTGTAGTGTTGCCAACCTTCAGGTGGGGCCTGGAGATCCCCTGCAATTGCAACAGATCTCCAGATGACAGAGATCGGTTCCCCTGGAGAAAATGGCCGCTTCAGAAGGTGGGTTTTATGGCCTTCCCCAGCCCCCCAATCTCCTGGAATTTCCCAGTCTGGAGCTGCCAACCAATAGAGGGTGCTCCCTTGGTGCTGTATAGCATTCCCCTGACCCCTAGCTGCTGTACAGCATGGGAGGGATGTACGTGAGGCTCAGAAACTCTGCTAGGGATGCCTGCCTCCAGGTGGGACGTGGGGATCCCCCCCCCCCAGAATTACAGCTCATCTCCAGACTGCAGGGATCAGTTTCCCTGGAGAAAATGGAGGCTTTGGAGGGTGGACTCCGTGGCATTATACCCCACTGAAGTCCCTGTCTTCCCCAGCCCCCATCTCCATACCTCCAGGAGTTTCCCAACCTGGATCTCGTAACCCTACCCCCTCAACCCCCACCAGTGGCCAGGGAGGACCTGGCAGGACCTACTCTCGGCACGATTCTGTGCAATGAACAAATAAATAAATAAGGTGCCCATTCGTCTTGCCACTCTCATTTTTTTTTTTTAAAAACAAACCCATTCAATCCATTTGAAAGTAAGGAATGCTTTCTAAAAAAAATGAATGAATAAATAAAATAAAAAACGCCAACGTCTTGCTTTGGTACTCCAGAGGGCCCGAACCATATGAGGAACTGAGATTGTAACAACTGCTCCGAACATCTGTTTAGCAGCAAGAGTGTTAGGCTCTTCAGAGAACATGGAAGTGAAATGATTTACACTCCAAACAAGGATGCCTGCTTTAAAAAGGCTGCTTAACACAGATTAGTTACCCCTCCACCCTCCCTTCACAATCAAAGAAAAGCAGGAGGATTCATTTCCGTCATTGTCTGCCATTCTTGTGGGTACAGTGGAATTCTAAATGGTTTTTCCTGATTGTGAGGATGGAGTCAGGGCCTACATTATTCATGTTCGACCACACCGATGCATCTTTGTGCCTACCGGCGCCTTCTCCAAAGCAAAAGCAGAACTTCTCAGTCATGTATCACTCCTCTGTGCCACTGGGACAACGACAGACCTTTCAAAGCAAGAAATGCATTTTATTGGGAGTGGACTAAGTTTCCCACTAGGTAGCTTCCTCTCTGTAGCATCAATACAACAGTAAGGTGATGGCGAATCTGGATGAATCTTTTGTTTTCCCCACAAAAGATGTATTTCAATCTGGCTCTGGGGTCGCAATCCTAAAATGGTTTAACCATGAATTCCGTGTGATCTATTTCTTCGTTGTTTTTGGAGTTGACGAGCATTATCACAGTTCTTCTGAGCAGAAATGGCAATATATCTCTTGCTCCTAAGCAATTAAAAACACTTTCCAGTCCATATCTCCATTTATCCTCATCGCAGGCCTGTGAAATGGGTTATCCCAATTTTGCAGATACAGCTGTGGAGGCCACCCAGCAAGCCTGTTGCCGAAGAAGAACTGGAGCACAAGGCTCCCATATTCAATAGTCTGCCCAACTGACAGGCAGCTATGATGGTTTATGAGGCTCTAGTTCAGGGGTGTCAAACATGCGGCCCGGGGGCCGGATCAGGCCCCCAGAGGGTTTCTATCAGGCCCGCAGTAGAACTGGCCATCTCTTTCTTCCAGTTCGGCTGCTGCTGCAGCATCATAGCTTGCTTCATCAGGCTTTCTTAATAGGGGTCCCAAATCCCCCTGGGGGGTGGAATTCCCCCCGGTTTCGAGCCCCGATTCCCGCTCCCGCGGAATCAGGGCCTGGGGGAAACCCCACCCCCGCGTGTGCGTCACCCGGAAGTGACGTCACAAGCTGGGGGCGGGGCGACGCCATTTGAGGGGAAAACAAAGAGTTTGTTTTCCCCTCAAATGGCGTCGCCCCGCCCCCAGCGTGTGACGTCACTTCCGGGTGATGCACACGGGGCGCGCGCACAAAGAGGACGCCGGCCGGGAGCCCCCCGCTCCCGGCAAAAAGTGAGTTGGCAACCCTATTTCTTAATCACTGAGCGATTTCATGTTTTAACCTGAGTCCTAGACTCAGAACTCTGAGATTGAGATTTCTGTGGTGAATGTCAATAAATCAAAAGTAGGTTTGCAGCTTACAGTGCTAATGTTTTAAGCATGTTTTTATTTTAAGTAAAAAAATATCTTTGTATTTGTGTCCTTTATAAAGTTTATCTCTCAGCTACCTGGCATTACATTTTATGACACACGTGGCCTGGCCCAACAAGGTCTCATTTATGTCGCATCCGGCCCGCATAACAAATAAGTTTGACACCCCTGCTCTAGTTTGTATGGAGCAAAGCTCTGGGGGCAAACAGTTGATAACATTTCTATAGATTTAGAATGGCCTACAGGTGCCATCACCATGGAAATATGACTAAAAGTCTGTCCAACGATTATCTTGGGAGTGACCAGAATGATTTCTTCCCCACCAGTGTAAATGAGTTATTAGCCTCTATATAGGCATCTCCCAGTTCGAGCTACAGCCTTACTGTGGGAGGACAAGGGATTGTTTGCTCCTGTGATGGAGAAAAGGGACATGGCTTTTCTGCAGCTTCTTAATTGCTGCAGCTCAGCTTCTTAATTGCATTATTCCAGCACCCTTCCTTATACACAGTATCATTTGCCAGTCATTGATCTTCCTATGTTTTCCCCCACCCTGAGTTTTCCCCATGTGTTTTCTAACTGGGGGGGGGAGTGAAAAACTCAAAAGAAAAACCAGGAGAGCCGTGGTCTGCAAATGATACTTTGTGTAAGGGAGGAGAAAAACTGAATGCAGTTTGGAAAAGCACACTGATAAGGGGAAATAGCTTCTTAGACAAAAGAAAATGGTCTTAAAATTGTGAGATATTCTTGTGACAAAATTGCTGTACATTATCAGCCTAGAGCTGCCAATATAGCTACCAGGCCACCCACTGTGGCCCACCAGCAGGCCTCTTTGCCCACTGCCAAGAAAAATAATGGGGAAAAAACCCAGTCCTGTGTTGTCACAACACATCGGAGGAAAACCATAAAGTAATGTAGGGTAGCTCCAGGAAATGCCAGAAACTCTATGGTTTTACCATAGAGTTTCTGGTGATTCCTAGAGCTACCCTACATCACTTCTGGATTTTCCCCAGATGTCATGCAGCAACGTACCCAAAGCTGTGCACCCTCCATTTCCCCATCCTCACCCCTCCTATTGCTTGCCAATTTCCCCCTGGAAATGTTAGTCCTGTGAGGAAAGGGTGAAGGAGCTGGGTATGTTTAGCTTGCAGAGGAGACAACTAAGAGGTGATATGATAACCATTTTCAAGTACTTGAAGGGCTGTCATCTAGATGATGGTGTGGAGTTGTTTTCTGTTGCCCCAGAAGTTTGGACCAGAACCAACAGGTTGAAATTAAACCAGAAGAGTTTTCAGCTTTGGTGTGGTGGTTAAGTGCGCGGACTCTAATCTGGGAGAACCGGGATTGATTCCCCACTCCTCCACTTGCAGCTGCTGGATGACCTTGGGCAAGCCGTAGCTCTGATAAGAGCTGTTCTTGAAAAAGAGCAGTTTCTGTCAGGGCTCTCTCAGCCCCACCTACCTCACAGGGTGTCTGTTGTGGGGAGGGGAAGGGAAAGGAGTTTGTAAGCCGCTCTGAGATTCCTTTGGGTAGTTAAGGGTGGGGTATAAATCCAATCTCCTCCTCCTCCTCCTCCTCCTCCTCCTCAACAAGCTCCCCCCCCCCCCATCCCGACAAGGCCTTTACTTACTCAGGGGACTTTTCAGGCACAAATGGGGAAAAAAAGGATCTGACCTTCCAATTAACCAAAGAAACCAAAAAACTCCTCCAAAATAGAGATGTGACAACTGGGAAGGGGAGAAAGATTGGTTTTAAAACAGGGGAAAAAAAGTTTCCCTCATTCCACCCGCCGGGACTTTCTCACTCAGT
>NW_015167533.1:923020-925103 GCF_001447785.1 Gekko japonicus | reverse complement strand
GGGGGGGGAATGAAATATTTTACTCTTCTGGAACGAATGAAAAGCTTTGGTGTGGTGGTTAAGTGCGCGGACTCTAATCTGGGAGAACCGGGTTTGATTCCCCACTCCTCCACTTGCACCTGGCTGGATGACCTTGGGCAAGCCATAGCTCTGATAAGAGCTGTTCTTGAAAAAGAGCAGTTTCTGTCAGAGCTCTCTCAGCCCCACCTACCTCACAGGGTGTCTGTTGTGGGGAGGGGAAGGGAAAGGAGTTTGTAAGCTGCTCTGAGATTCCTTTGGGTAGTGAAGGGTGGGGTATAAATCCAATCTCCTCCTCCTCCTCCTCCTCCTCCTCCTCCTCTTCTAAAATCGAGGTTTTACACACAGAGAGAATGTACAGTGTGAAGATTTTTGTGTAAGACACTACACGGCTAGATAATGATGTGCATGCTGCAGACAAATACAACATATTTACACGCATATATTTACATGCTAAAATGTGACTAATTTTGTCCACAATAACTATACTATAATCTGTATGATGATAAGACACTACTGAACAGTTCAGTGTTTTCAACACTGTGAAGTTGAACTTCGTATTTCAATAGGCTAGTGGCCCCATCATTACTACATTAGACTGTTTCTGTTCAAATAGCACACACTTCTTTTTGTTTACTACAAAATTTGCATTTTCTGTTTTCAGTTTTTATTTTTCTCTCTCAAGACGCGAAAAATGGAGGAACCTGCTAGCAAAGGGCACAGCGGTCTACAGCTCTCTCTTTCTCTCCCTTTAGTATTGGGTGAACTCTCCACTTGCGCTTGCAGGAAACGAAGGCATTTATACTTTTAAAATACATAAATACGCCAAACGGCACAATGTGATATGCTAACAAAGCTATAAATAATGCATTTTTATCTTCTCACAGGTGTGAGTTTAGGCCCGATAAGAAATCCTGCAGAGGCCACAGGGCTGCCGCTTTGGCAGGAGATGTCACAATAGAAGCTAAGGTTGCCAGCTCCCATTTGGGAAATACCTGGAGATTTTAGGGGTGGAGCCTGGGGAGGGTGGGGTTTGCAGAAGGGAGGGACCTCAGCGGGATGTAATGCCACAGAGTCCACCCTCCAGAGCAGCCATTTTCTCCAAGGGAACTGATCTCTGTCATCTGGAGATCAGTTGTAATCCCAGGAGATCCCCAGTCCCCCCGTGGAGGTTAGAAACCCTAATGGTGTCCCAGGTTTAATTGTCACTGCTTGGTAGAGTGGCAATGGAAAAAATGGAGGAGGTGGGATATAAGTCATTTGGACACTGCCACCTCTCTTCTGGTGCAACCCCGGAAGTGACATCATCGTTGAACAACCGTTAGAGGGGGAGGGGGGATATCAGCCAGCTGAAGACCCTGAGAGATTCGGGAATTCTAGAGGAAGAGGTTCTCGGGAGTGGGGCACATTCCTTGCACTTGCTTGTGGGCCCCCAGCGTGTTTTGATGATATTTTAGAAGATCCCTTACATAACTTACGTAAGCGCATGATACTCATACCTCTCTAAATAAAAATAAGTAAAGGGTTTAAATACCTTTCAAAACACTTGCAAAACTGCTTCACAGATAGGAGGGGAATGTGATGCTCGGTCCCAGTGATGTTAGTAGGCCTGTCCACATGTCATAGTGAGTGCCCATGCATGCATGCGTGCATTCATCTCCCACCTTTCCTCGTGGTTCAAGGTGGCTTACAATAATAGTTCAAAACACTTCCAGTTCAGACCACAAATAAAGTAGCAAACCCCAAGTCTCTCCCTCCCCCCCCCCTAAAAGATGCCTGTCAGTCAAACCCCCAGTTTGGTGTAGTGGTTAAGTGTGCGGACTCTAATCTGGGAAAACCGGGTTTGATTCCCCACTCCTCCACTTGCATCTACTGATGTGACCTTGGGTCAGTCACAAACTCTGGCACAGCTGTCCTTGAAAAAGAGCAGTTTGTGTCAGAGTTCTCTCAGCCCCACCCACCTCACAGGGTGTCTGTTGTGGGGAGGGGAAGGGAAAGGAGTTTGTAAGCTGCTCTGAGACTCCAAGTGAAGGGCGGGGTATAAATCCAATCTCCTCCTCCTCCT
>NW_015167533.1:913531-922951 GCF_001447785.1 Gekko japonicus | reverse complement strand
TCTTCTTCTTCTTCTTCTTCTTCTTCTTCTTCTTCTTCTTCTTCTTCTTCTTCTTCTTCTTCTTCTTCACCCCTGCCAAACAGGTAGGCCTTGCAGCATCTCCATAAGATCTTGCGGGGGGGAGGGAGGGTTGCCAAGTCTGGGTTGGGAAATGCCCAGAGATTTTGGGGGTGGAGCCTGGGAAGGGCGGGGTTTGGGGAGGGGAGGGACCTCAGCATGGTATACTGTCATCGTTTCCACCCTCCAAAGCAGCCATTTTCTCCAGGGGAACGGATCTGGGTTGTCTGGAGATCAGCTGTAATAGCGGGAGATCTCCAGGTGAAATTTGGGATTTGGCAGCCCTAGGGAACCCTCACCTCTTCAGGGAGCTCATTCCACAGAGCAGGAGCCATGACGGAAAAGGCCCAGGCTCTGGATGAGACCAGACAGGCTACTATGAGTGGTGGAATAGTCAGCAGATGGGCTGCCTGACGACTGTAGTTGGCGCACAGGGACAGGAGATGGTACTTCATCTTCTTGCCTGTACACGCACACATCTGTTTGTAAGAACTGGCTAACTCGTGTTCACTTTTCAAATAAAACTAGGGGACATCAGCACCTGGATGCATCTATTTCAATCACACATTCAACTGAGGTTGTGTTGACTGATACATGAGAATTACTCAGCACGCATAGAATCAGAAATCATGTGTACGCTGTACATGGATTGTATTTGTATGTACATTCACCATGACTTGAAAAGAGGGTACAGTTACTTATTTATTTATTAGATTTAGACCCCGCCCTCCCCGCTGAGGGAGGCTCAGGGCCGCTGAGTCCTTAGTCATCCACCTGGAGCCTTACAAACATCTGTGGAACCAGACTTCATTTTCATTCTGGGAAGATGAAATGGGTTTCTTAGGCGTAGCTGGCAACTGAGAAAATTTCAGAGAGGTGGCTTTGACATTACCTTTGTGTCCTAGCCCTGGTATTCCTTGGAGGTCGCCCTTCCAAGTACTTGCCAGGGTCGGCCCTGCTTAGCTTCCGAGATCTGATGAGACTGGGGTTGCCTGGGCTATCCAGGTCAGGGCCTTTCCCAGTATTCTTCACTGCTAAGGAAGGAACAGATCTTTTAAATGGTGTGTAACCCCAGTGCTTTTGTTGTTGTTGTTTAAAGGGGGTGTAGGTTCGTACAGACCATATCATTCCAGTCTTGTTCCATCTACAGTGGCTTCCAAATTTGCTTCTGGGCACAATCCAAGGTACTGGTATTGACCTTGCAAGTCCTGTATGGCCTGGGACCAACATACCTGAAGTACTGCCTTCTCCCATATGAGCCTGCCCTCTCACTGTGGTCATCTTCAGAGCTTCAGTTGCCGCCACCACCTCAGGCTAGACAGGTGGCAACCTGAGAAATGGTTTTCTTGGTTGTGGCAACAGAACGTTGAAACTCCTCCCTCTATTTGCCCATCTCCCTCTATCATAGGGTTGCCAACTCCAGCTTGGGAAATACCTGGAAATTTTGGGGGTGGAACCTAAAGAGGGTGGGGTTTGGGGAGGGGAAGGCCTTCAGTGGGGTAGAATGCCATAGAGGCCACCTTCAACAGTAGCCATTTTCTCTAGGGGAACTGATCTCTGTCGCCTGGAGTAGGAGATCTTTAGCTACCACCTGGAGCCTGGCAACCTTACTCTATCAATATCTTTCTCTAGCAGGAGGAGGAGGAGGAGAAGGAGGAGAAGAAGGAGACGAAGAAGAAGACTAAGAAGTAGGAGGAGGAGGAGGAGGAGGAGGAGGAGGAGGAGAAGGAGGAGAGAAGGAGGAGAAGAAGGAGAAGGAGGAGGAGAAGGAGAAGGAGAAGAAGAAGGAGGAGGAGAAGGAGGAGAAGAGGAGGAGGAGGAGGTTGGATTTATATCCTGCCCATCACTCAGAGTGACTTACAACTCCTTTCCCTTCCCCTCCCCACAACAGACACCTTGTGAGTTAAGTGGGGCTGAGAGACCTCTTTGAGAACTGCTCTTGAGAGAACAGCTCTGGGAGAACTTGTGACTGACCCAAGGTCACTCAGGAGCTGCATGTGGAGGAGTGGGGAATCAAAACTGGCTCTTAACCACTACACCAAACTGGCTCAACATGGGTTATTCGCCCTCCTCTGTTATTGTTTGGTATTTGTTTTTTTATTTAATTGTTTTATAATGTGAAATGTTGTTTTCATTGTTCAACTGTTTTCTTTCCATCCCGCCTTGGAGATGCTGATTGGGTGGCATAAAAATAAATAAATTAAAATAAAATAAATGATATATATATGGTTGAACTGATTTCCAGCAGTTGTCCCCTCGGGACTTGGGGGACTTGGATGAGCCCCCCAACATGGTGCCCCCCAGTCTGGCCATTTAAAAAGCCACCCGTAACACCAAAAGAGAGTTTGCTTTTAATCATTCCTCCTGTACGCCACCCGTACCAAGGCGAGTTTAAAATGAACGGAAAGCCGAGGAGAAGCTCCAAAGCACAAACAGCCCGAGACCTGCAATAACTTTGAAATGTTTTTCAATTATGCTAAACTCGGGGAAGCAAAGCCACATATTGGCCAGTTAATTTGCAACAGCGTCTTTTAAGTACTTTGTGGGGAAACGGCGGGGAGAGAAGGCTTCCAGGAATTGGTGCCCGGCCTGATTCCTTTGACTGGTAAGGCTGCAGTAAAGCTACAAAGATGGAGGCAGGGAGGAAAGAGACTAATTAAAATCCGAATATAATTTGGAAGGGGGGAAAATGAGCAACAAGCAAAAAAAAAGAGAGAGGAAAAAAGGCATTTTCTCATTCAAAGCTGCCAACTCAAGACGAAACATACCCCCCCCCCCAATGAAAGGCCTGTTTGGTTTATTAGAACATCAACTTTAATTTATGCGTCTGTCTCTCATGATTGTTCTCTATCCTTGTTCCTGGAGCTTATTTATAGAGGGGCCATTAGCTCAGAGACAAACCTATGATAAGCAAAATGTCGAGTATATTTGCTGAAGGGGACCGGGGATGTTATAAACGGAGAGGAGAAAGTGGCAGTTTTTCTCTCTTTCTGGGCTTAGCCGGATCCTTCTTCTTCGACAAGAAGCGGACAAGACTCTGGGACGCAGCCGCACTGTTGAGGAAAGCAGCTCTGTGTCCTGTTTTATGACCTTTCTGAGCACAGTAAACAAGGTAAGGAATGGCGCTCTGGGCCATTAGACAAATGGGAGGAGAAGCCAAAAGGTCTCCCGTGGGCTGAGGGGGAAAGAAGTTCTTAAGCCAAGAGTGGGAGGAGGAAATGACACAGTATCAAGGAAGGACCAACAGGATGATGGGGTTGATTGCCAGAAGTGGAGGCATGAAAAGAATAACACAGGCATCAGCCTAGGTTTGCCAACTCTGGGTTGGGAAATTGAGTTTTTGGGGGGTGGAGTCTTGGGAAGGTGGGGTCTGGGGAGGGGAGGGACGACAGCAAGGCTATAATGCCACAGAGCCCACCCTCCAAAGCAGCCATTTTCTCCAGAGGAATGTATCCCTGTCGTCCGGAGATTAGTTATAATTCCAGGAGGTCTCCAGATGCCCTCTGGAGGTTGGCAGCCCTACATAAGCCCTTAAGCACCAAGCCTATAGTTGCTTGGAACAAGCGGTAACATTGGTTGCATGTGCCTGCCCCCTGGGCTCTTTACTGCCAGAGCTCTGCTCCTGTGCGCTCCTGCAGGAAATGACCCCTGTTCGGGGGCAACGCTATACTGACTGCAAAGTAACCCCTGAACGGCCATAAAATGGCCACAAATCTATGCAGAAGGCACAATAAAACCCGGTGATCAAAGAGAGTGAAAGTGGCATGGAGTGTGGAGGCAAGAATTAAATCCGATGATCAAAGGAAGTGAAAGCGGCACGCAATGAAGAGGGGAATTTCCGTTCCTAGGTGGGTTTGGTAAAACAACGGAGGGAAAATTCAATGCAGAATCAGCCAGAGAAGGGATGTCCTACTGGTTGTGCAAAGAGACTGTGCAAAGAGAGGCTTTGTATTGAACGGGATGCAGAAGGAGGCTGCAAGAGGCCGGCCACAGAGGTTCAAATGGTACCAAAGCAAAACGAGGAAAACCAGGGGGGAAAGGAAAGGCGTGTATAAAAGAGGGAAGAGGACTGCTCTAGAGGAAAGGAGTCAGGTAAAGGCTGCCCCAGTATTGCCCCAGTATTAAAATAAATAATTATGTGGGGAACAGTAACAGAAAAGCTTAGCAATGTGCAGGGGTCATTTCGTAGAAAAAGAGGTGCAGGAACTCATTAGCACAACTTATTTGCATATGCCACACCCCCTGGTATCACCGGAAGTGTGTCAGAAGGCAACACCCACTGCTCAGGCTCCACTGAGCTGTTTTGGATTGCTAGCTATGGATTGCTAGCTATGGGGGGAGGACGCGCAGATCCTTGTGCGCCTCGTGGCTCGGGGCTGCTGGGAGCAGGGGGTGGGGCTTGTTGCATGTGCCCGCCCCCTGGGCTCTTTACTGCCAGAGCTCCGCTCCTGTGCGCTCCTGCAGGAAAAGACCCCTGGCAATATGGATGGACTTTCTAAACTATTGCTCTATGCACCCCGTTTCCTTGAATGGCTGCTGAATCCAGGGCCTTATTCCCCAGCCAGACTGCTTGTGAGAGGAAGCTTATAGTAACTCCCATAGTATATTTATAAATACATAGGTGGGGGAGGAGGGAAGGAAGCATGCACATGCACATGATAGGGTTGCCAACTCCAGGTTGGGAAACCCTTTGTGATTCAGGAGTAGAGCGTAGAGAGGGATGCCAGTGGGGTCCAATGCCACAGAGTCCACCTTCCAAAGTGGCCATTTTATGCAAGGGAACTGATCCACGTAGTTCGGAGATCAGTTGTAATTCTGGGAGATCTCCAGGCTCCACCTGGAGGTTGGCAACCCTACCAGACCCAAGCAAGTGCACGTTCTTTTATTTTCCTTCTGCCGTCCTCCCAATGGTTTCTCTTTCTCCAGGTCCTTCTCAGCCATCCCAAATACTTTTTTGCAGGTCTCCTTGTCACATCACTTTTCTTTTTGCATCTCTCCCTCCCCCCACAACTGCTAAGCACGACTTCAGCAGCCACTTCTCCTGATTAGGGGTCACACTGAGCAGCAGCAGCCCTCGTAGTACATAAGAGACATGCTGGTTTGATATGCTGTCATACGGGGAAGTCTGTGAACAGACACAAAGTTTGAGTTCTTAAAGGAAGGGCCAATTCACACATGGCCTCTATCACGAGGGCTTTGGGTCAAACGTGAGCCAAGGTGGATGGCTTCCAGAATTACAACTGATCTCCAGATTACAGACAGCATTTCTACTGGAGGAAATGTCAGCTTTGGAGGGCAATCTACATGGATACCACAGAATTTGGGAGACATAGAAGAAACTGAGCGGCATCACATCCTGCTGAGGGTAGGAACGCCAGCCTCCAGGTGGGACCTGGGGATCCTCTGGGATTCTAGTTCATCTCCAGACTGCAGAGATCAGTTCCCCAGGAGAAAATGGAAGCTCTGAAGGGTGGACTCTGAGGTTCCTGTCCTTCTCAGGCTCCATTCCCAAATCTCCAGGAGTTTCCCAAGCTGGATCTGGCAATGCTACTCCGCCCCCCATTTCCAAGAGGGACCTGGCAACCCAACACTGAGCGTCTTCCCCTCTCTAAAACACCACCCTCCCCAACCACTGTCTTCAAATCTCCAGGAATTTTCCAAGCTGGAACTGAGCTGGTAACTTTTCCTGTGCCAGGAGTTTCATGCTGGGAACACAGTTTCTGGTGGGTGCTGTAGGAGTTTCTCCTAATCTCTATGGTAAAGACTGCAGAGACTTGGGGCCATTCCTAAAGCATCACTAAGGTGGCCATTTTTTTTCATTCACGCTTAATTTCTCAAGGGCAAATGATTGGGGCTAAAGGTGGGGGTTTACCAGCCGCAGGCAGGCAAATGATTAAGCCTACTCAGACACACAATGAGCTGTGATGATGATTTGTCCCTGCACATGTGCTCAACAGTTTCCTGGTCATCTCCAGATCATCACGGGTGGTGGTGGGGAGTCCTCTTCTTCCCACTTCCCCGGTTTAGACCTGAACAACAAGGAGCCCAAGAAGAAACCATGTGCCAGACGCACCAGTGACCCATGTCTCTCCATTGAAGCCCACTGACCCTCTAAGTCAATCCTGCCAACCCAGGATTGGGAAATTCCTGGAGATTTGGGGGTGGAGCCTGGGGAGGGGCCTCAGAGCCATTTTCTCCAGGGGAACTGATTTCTTTCACCTGGAGATCACTTGTAATTCCAGGAGATCTCCAGGCCCCACCTGGAGGTTGGCAATCCTAGGGAAGTCACACACATGGGGACATAGAACTTCATGCAACTAATGCAGATGTCAAAATGTCAGTGTATGGGAAGGAGGGAGACGATTGCTTTCAGGAGAACCTGAGCCAGACTATCCAGTAGTTTGGTTTGTTTGGTTAATATATTTATAAAAATAGGATCCCCCCCTCTTAAACAGTCACGGCAGGAAGAATAGATGATGTGAAATTATTTTGGAATATGCTGAGAATGTCCTCCTTGAGCCACGGATGCCTCATAAATCATTCTTTTTTTCCTACGCTTGATTTCTCTTTCAGGCAGGATAATGTCAGCTCGCAGGGGAGGTTGGTGCCCTCCGCTTCCCCGAACATTCTTGAGGGTGCGCGGAATGGAGATGAGGGGAGGAAGAGTGGGAGGCATGGAGGACGAGGGGGAGGGGAGAGAGGAAGAGGGTCGGGCGGGCGGGAGGCAACAATTTCAGAGGCAGCAACTGCAATTCAGCTCCAGCAAGGGTCCTGGAAAGGAGCTGATGTGTAAAGGGGATAATTTTCATTTTCATATTTATTTATAGTATTTTTTTAAAGCTGTATTTCTATGGAAATACATTGGTGCCAAGATAACCCAACAAAGGCTGCCCAGACTTAGAAGCGGAGCTTTGAAATGGTTGGGCCCTGACTTCCAATCAATTTGGGGACCTGCTTGTAGAAGCGCTTCGGGACCTTGGAGCAGCAAATAAAGGTTGCCGATTTCAGGTAGGGGAAATGCCTGGAGACCAGGCCCGTAGCTACAGGGGGGCATCTCGGGGCTAGGCCCCCCAACTTACTGGCAAGGTCCCATGACTTCCCATTCAGCTCAGGGCGGCAGATGCAGGGAAGGAGCCGGGTATTCCTGCACAGCTGTCCAGTGGAAAGGTCCAGATTGAATTACCTTTATTTTGATTAGCCTGTGCCCCCTAAGAAATTCAAATGCCCCCCGATTTAAAAAATCCTGGCTACAGGCCTGCTGGAGATTTGAAGGGGTGGAGCCTGGGGAGAGGAGGGGCCTCAGCGAGATATATTACCATAGGCATCACCCTCCAAAGCAGAGGTTCCCTTCATGAGAACTGATTTCTGTAGTCCAGTGTTCCCTCTAAGCTGAGTTAGTGTGAGCTAGCTCACAGTTTTTTAGTCTCTGGCTCACCCATTTTTGTCTTCGCTCAGGAAGGATGGCTCCAGAGCAAGCTAATTGATGCAGTAGCCAAATCGCTGGCTCACAACTTTAATGCCAGTAGCTCACAAAGTAGAATTTTTGCTCACAGGACTCCATAGCTTAGAGGGAACATAACTCTAGGAGTTACCCAGGCTCCACCTGGAGGATGGAAGCCCCGTGCGATGTCCCGACTCTGAGAAAAGTTGCTGATTTTATTATTGCTGATAATTTACATAGGATTGTCACACAGAGCAACCAGGAGTTTGTGACCAGGGGTTAAAAAGGACTTAAGATTTCATTTTGGTTAGGGAAATGAAAGACGGGTTGGATCCTCCCCCCGAAATGACCTCTGATTTTACTATTGCTGATAATTTACATAGGATTGTCACACAGAGTTGGCAGGAGTTTGTGATCTGCCTTTCAATAATGGGGGATACAACAGAGAGAGGGAAGGGGAGACTAATAGCGGGACAGGGGCATGCGGGGCACCTGGGGAGAGGAGGGGCCTCAGCGAGATATATTACCATAGGCATCACCCTCCAAAGCAGAGGTTCCCTTCATGAGAACTGATTTCTGTAGTGGAGATCAGTTGTAACTCTAGGAGTTATCCAGGCTCCACCTGTAGGATGGAAGCCCTGTGCGATGTCCCGACTCTGAGAAAAGTTGGAGAGCAAGCTAATTGATGCAGTAGCCAAATCGCTGGCTCACAACTTTAATGCCAGTAGCTCACAAAGTAGAATTTTTGCTCACAGGACTCCATAGCTTAGAGGGAACATAACTCTAGGAGTTACCCAGGCTCCACCTGGAGGATGGAAGCCCCGTGCGATGTCCCGACTCTGAGAAAAGTTGCTGATTTTATTATTGCTGATAATTTACATAGGATTGTCACACAGAGCAACCAGGAGTTTGTGACCAGGGGTTAAAAAGGACTTAAGATTTCATTTTGGTTAGGGAAATGAAAGACGGGTTGGATCCTACTCACTTTTCCCCCTTATACAAGAGGAAGGAGGGGCCCTTTCTGTCCAAAGAGGCTTTGCCAGGGGTTGAAGGACCTGTCTGAGTAAAAAGATATGTAGGTTGTGGTTGCCCACTGTGGAAACACCCATCCCTGTGGTTTGACTCCTGCCCTTCCTTGAGGGAGCAGCAGGTGGAAAAACAGAGATGGGGAACCGTTGATGTGAATGTAATGACATCACTTCTGGGAGTGCCTGGAAGTGAAGTCACAGTTCCTGTGACACTTTAGGAGTGTCCCAAAATGTCTGTGGTATTCACCATAAAGCAGAGGGGGGGCTCGCAGGGGATTGCAGTTCCCCCAGGTGAGGTACGGGGGGCGGGGCACATGACGAAGCCCCGCCCCCTGCTTCCGGCTGCCCCGCTTCTGGCCCTCATTCAGCCAGGAGGAGGCAGTGCTCTGCCCCTGAAGCACTACCAGGGTTTGCCAAGTGGAGGGCTGGGAACTCTGACACAGGAATGAAGCAATGAGGAGAATCAAGTGGGATCACTCGTGCTCGAGAGGAGAAGCTGGGAGGAAACAACCTGCAGCTTGTCACATTTCTTTCAACTTCCCTTCACATTCCTACAGGCACTTCTCACGACAAATTCATGCTAAATATTGCTTTAGGCATAGTTTGGTAGCAACTCAGAGATGCGCAGCCTCCCCTTCACCCTAAGAAATGTTGCTAATCTTACACAAATGCTTCAGTTTCTCTCGAAATTTCCTGCAGAGCTTTGCCCAAGCAATACAGTCTCCAAGTGTGCTTCAACTTTTGCCTTTGGCAAAATCCAGTGGCAAATGCAAGCACATGTTAGCTTTCTGAAACGTCTGTCCCTGCTGACTTGCAATCCCCGGTGAGAAAGCCACGTACACTCAGCGCAATGTGGAGCACTTGCTTTTCTAGGTATGTGTTGGGATGCACGGG
>NW_015167533.1:912410-913436 GCF_001447785.1 Gekko japonicus | reverse complement strand
GAGGAGGAGGAGGAGGAGGAGGAGGAGGAAAAGAAGAAGTGGTTTTTATACCCTGCTTTTCACTACCAAGGAGCTGCGGTGGCTCAAGTAGTTAAGACGCTGAACTGCAGGCTACGGAAGGTCAGTAGTTCAGCAATTCAAGACCCGAGTTGCAACATGACGGAGTGAACTCCCGTCTCTGGTTCCAGCTCCTGCCAACCTAGCAGTTCGAAAGCAAGAAATTGCAAGTAGATAAATAGGTACCACTTTGGTGGGAAGGTAACAGTGTTCCATGCGCCTTGGTGTTTAGTCATGCCGGCCACATGACCACGGAAACGTCTTCGGACAGTGCTGGCTCTTCGGCTTTGAAACGGAGATGAGCACCGCAACCCTAGAGTCGGACTCGACTGGCTTTCGAGCAAGGGAACCTTTACCTTTTACCTTTCACTACCCAAAGGAGTCTCAGAAGGGCTGACAATCACTTTCCCTTCCTCTCGCCACAACAGGCACCTTGTGAGGCAGGTGGGGCTGAGAGAGCTCTGAGAGAACTCTGACTGCCCCAAGGTCACCCAGCAGGCTTCAGGTGGAGGAGGAGTGGGGAATCGAACCCAGTTCTCCGGATTCAGGTCCACTGCTCTTAACCACTACACCACTCTTAACCACTACACCACATTGGCCACAGTCCACAAACCAACAGGAACTGGCTGCTTCCTTGGTTTCCTAAACCTGGGTCATGCCAATAGACTTGAGGGTCATGACTAGTGATGAGAATCATGATTAGTCATCCACCTCGAACTGAGAGGAAAGGAGGAATATAAATGTTTAAATAAATAAATGAATACATATGGCAGCCTCAGACAGGGTTGCCAGCTTCCAGGTCCAGTCAGGGGTTCCCCTGCTCCTGGGGGCTCAAATCTGGAATCCCCACCCCCAAGCTACAGCCCCCCAGCCACAACCACCCGTGGCCACCCCTCTCCCTCCCCACTAAAAGATTTAAAGGGCTTCAGCTGATCGGCGGGGAGCACGTGG
Source organism: Gekko japonicus (assembly GCF_001447785.1). NCBI lineage: Eukaryota > Metazoa > Chordata > Lepidosauria > Squamata > Gekkonidae > Gekko > Gekko japonicus. The sequence goes on along the minus strand of NW_015167533.1, from coordinate 912,428 downwards.
CCCGTCAACCAGCTGGCG
>NW_015167533.1:890776-912198 GCF_001447785.1 Gekko japonicus | reverse complement strand
GGCGGGACCGTGGCGTGCATAGGGCTCCTTTCCCAGTGGCAATTTGCCACTTGGGATTCAGGGCCGTACCATGTCACCGCTCCATTCCCCACCCCTGGAACGCCCCCCAAATCTCCCCCGGATTAACCAGGGGACCTGGCGACCCTAGCCCCAGCACATGTGCTGAACAACAGCATGCCTGGCCCTTTTGCTCAACGTGCACGGCACCTCTCCACCTGAGAATCTGAGAGGAAAGCCGCGCCTCTCGCCTCTCTGCCCTGTCATCGGACCTCCTTCATAGGGTTGCCAGCCTCCAGGTAGTGCCTGGAGACCTCCCAAAATCACAACTGATTTTCAGACTACAAGGATCAGTTCCCCTGGAGAAAATGGCTGCTTTGGAGGGTGGGCTCTATGGCAACGGATGCTGCTGAGGTCCCTCCCCTCCCGAACGTCCTACCCTCCTTAGGCTCCACCCCCAAGTCTCCCGGTATTTCCAAACCCAGAGGTGGCAACCCAGCCTGGTAGTGATTATAGGGGCCAAAGAGAGTTGCCAGCTGCTGCTTGGGAAATACCTGGAGATTTGGGGGTGGAGCCTGTGGAGGGAGTGGTTTGGGAAGGAGAGGGACTTCAATGGGACGTAATGCCATAGAGTCCACCCTCCACAGCAGCCATTTTCTCCAGGGGAACTGATCTCTGTAAACTGCAGATCAGCTGTAATTCCGAGAGATCTCCAGCTCCCACCCTAGAGCTGAACTCCTCTGAGTACCTTTCATCAGTGTACCACTGGACCAGCAGTTTGGACCCAGCATTTCTTATTTCTTGACATGGAGTCCACCACATGAAGATGTCTATGGTGCTGGTGGAGGAGGAAAGGAGACCACCAAAGAAGACAATACAGAGGAAGGCCCTGGCCAACCACCTCTCCTTCTCACTCTCCTTGAAATCCCCTTGCTGGGGTCGCTGTAAATCAGCTGTAGCTTGACGGCACTTTACACACACACACACACACACACACACACACACACACACACACACACACACCCTTCAACCTCCCTCCCCTGTCTTCATGCCAAAGTTTCTGGCAATTGTTTCGCTGCTGGACTTACACACACTTTTAGAAAGCTCTGAGCTACACTTTTTCTCCCTTAAAAATTAGTGTAAAAACCCACAGTAGAAAATCCATAGCATCGCTTATTAGTCCGTCACGGTAGTAACCTCTGTCTCTTTTACAAATTAGTATTGCCTTCCCGTACGCAGGCTGAGGAAGGCTTGCTAATGTGTAGGGCTTATGTGGCGACAATCTCCCATTCATAGCTGTAATGGCTGCCATACTTTACTGAGGCAAAGGAGGGCACTACATCTGTAGTGCCCTCCTTTGCCTCAGTAAAGGACCGTAGCCAGTACAGCTATGAATGGGAGATTGTTAGGGTTACCAACCTCCAGGTGCAGTCTGTAGGTCTCCAGCTATTACAACTGGTCTCCATACAATAGAGATCACGCAGGGGTCATTTTGTAGATAAAGAGGTGCGGGAGCTCATTAGCATAACTCATTAGCATAACTTATTTGCATATGCCACACCTCCTGACATCACCGGAAGTGTGTCAGAAGGCAACAGCCACCGCTCAGTCTCCACTGGGCTGTTTTGGATTGCTAGCTAGTGGGGGGGGGGTAGAACGTGCAGCTCTGTCCTCGCAGAGGAGGGAGAGCTTGTACCTGAATAAAACTTGGTCTTAAAGGTGCCACTGGACTGTCTTGGACCGGGGGGCTGGGGGGAGCTCTGCGACTTACCTGGCTGCTTCTTGCTCTGACTGAGGGCTGCTGGGAGCAGGGGTTGGGGCTTGTTGCATGTGCCCACCCCCTGGGCTCTTTACTGCCGGAGCTTCGCTCCTGTGCGCTCCTGCAGGAAATGACCCCTGGAGATCAGTTCCCCTGGAGAAAATGGCTGCTTTGGGGGTGGACTCCATGGCACTATACCCTACTGAGGACCTTCCCCTCCCCAAACCCTGCCCTCCTCCAGGTTGCACCCACCCCCAAGTCTCCTGGTATTTCCCAATCCAGAGTTTGCAATCCCACTGGATACAAGGACCGATCTCCTAGAGTTGCCAACTACTGTTTGGGAAATACCTGGAGATTTGGGAGGTGGAATCTGGGGTGGGAAGGGACCTCAACAAGAGACCATGCCATAGAGTCCGCTCTCCAAAGCAGCCATTTTTATTTTTTACAGCAGAACTGATCCCTGTACTCTGGGGATCAGTTGTAATCCTGGGAGACTTCAGCCCCCAGCTGGAGGTTGGCAAGGCAACCCTACTCTAAGGTTCCAGATCCGGCCTATTTCATCAAACCACCAAAAAAAGTGTGAGTGGGGAAAAGAAAGATGTATATGATTCCCCCCCCCCTTTTTTTAAATGCAGACATCTGTCTGGGGGATAAAAGCAATTCAGTTCACAGCCCAGGAAGTCACATTTTAATATTTTTCCATGTTGCTCCCTCCGTCCCACGAGCCTGTCAGTTCCTCAGCCCTGACACCTGAGATGTCATAATGAGAGGGGAGCGCAGGCAGCGAACATCTCAATGCCATCCTGACACTCGGTTTGACGGGCAGGTGGCGGGCTGAGCGCCCGGGCCTCAAAGAGAGCACGGATGTTCGCTGGCAGCGGCAAGCAAAGTGCCTCCATCAGAGCCAAACCGCAATCTGGGTGTATGGGGGAGGGGTCGGGATCATTCCGTTTCCAGCCCTGGGATGTGACTTCCTCTTCCTGCCAAAGTCCTCTCCCGCCCCCTGGAAAGGTGTTTTCACTTCACTGATTCTCAAAGGACAGCAAATGCCCTTCGACACCACCGAAAAACCAGAAACCATCTTGTTCTCCCTCTCTGCTCTGGACTCAAATCTCTTGTGTAAGTGGTGGTGGTGTGGTGGGACTTGTGGTAACTCCTCATGGGATCTTTCAAGGCAAGAGATGTTCAGAGGTGGTTTGCCGTGGCCTGCCTCTGTGTAGCGACCCTGGACTTCCTCGGTGGTCTCCCATCCAAGTACTAACCAGGGAAGACCCGGCTTAGCTTCCGAGACCTTACAGGGAGGTGTTTCCCCATTGCCTGTCTCTGCATCCATCTGCAAGCTGCCCTGAGCACTGGTGGTGGTGGAAAGTGTTGTCGAGTCACAGCTGACTTATGGCAACCCTTTAGGGTTTCCAAGGCAGGGGATGAGGGCTGACCTGACCTGCTAATGAGTTATGCTAATGAGCCAGTGAAGACCCGGCTTTATGAAATGACCCCTGCAGGGGGGTGTTTCCCCATTGCCTGTCTCTGCATCCATCTGCAAGCTGCCCTGAGCACTGGTGGTGGTGGAAAGTGTTGTCAAGTCACAGCTGACTTATGGCAACCCTGTAGGGTTTCCAAGGCAGGTGATGAGGGCTGACCTGACCCTGCTTAACTTTGTATATCTGACAAGATGGGGCTAGCCTGGGCTATCCAGGTCAGGGCACCTAAGTGGTACCCATTCAATAAATTCAACACACAGGATGGCACTGTGTCCAAACGTCTTCCCTGAGGGACTTGGGGATGTTTAGTCTGGAGAAGAGAAGGCTTAGGGGGGACATGATCAGTGCTCCCTCTAAGCTGTGGAGTCCTGTGAGCAAAAATTCTACTTTGTGAGCTGCCGGCATGAAAGCTGTGAGCGAGCGATTTGGCTACTGCGTAAATTAGCTTGCTCTGGAGCCCTCCTTCCTGAGCTAAGGCCAAAAAAAATATGTGAGCCGGAGGCTAAAAGACTGTGAGCTAGCTCACACTAACTCAGCTTAGAGGGAACATTGCTCTCTTAAAACTTTTGAAGGGCTGTCACTTAGAGGAGGGCAAGGAGCTGTTCTTGTTGGCAGCAGAGGAGAGGACTCGCAATCACAGGTTTAGATTAAGGATGGGAAGGAACCGGCTGGATATTAGGGGAAAATATTTTGCAGTAAAAGTTCTGCAGCAGTGGAATCAGCTGCCCAGGGAGGGGGTGAGCTCCCCCTCCCTGGCAGTCTTTAAGCAGCGGCTGGACAAACCCTTGTCAGGGATGCTCTAGAGCCAGTTTGGCGTAGTGGTGAAGTGCACGGACTCTAATCTGGGAGATCCGGGTTTGATTCCCCACTCCTCTACTTGCACCTGCTGGATGACCTTGGGCAAGCCATAGTTCTGACAAGAGCTGTCCTTGAAAAAGAACAGTTTCTGTCAGAGCTCTCTCGGCCCCACCTACCTCACAGGGTGTCTGTTGTGGGGAGGGGAAGGGAAAGGAGTTTGTGAGCCGCTCTGAGACTCCTTTGGGTAATGAAGGGCGGGGTAGAAATCCAATCTCCTCTTCTTCTTCTGTTCTAGGCTGATCCTGCACTGAGCAAGGGGTTGGACTAGATGGCCTGTGTGGCCCCTTCCAATTCTGTGAGATTCTATGATTTACTCAACACAGTCATTCCAGTCATCTTTTCAGCAGTGACGAGCCAGTGCCTGGTGTAGTAGTTAGAGTGAGCTTGGGAAGATCTGTGTCCGGATCCCCATCCAGGCATGAAGCTCAGCTCACTAGATAAGCTTGGGCCTGCTACTCTCCCTCACTCATAGGGTTGTTGTGAGGGTCAAGGAAGGAAAAGAAAACCATGTCCACCACCCTGCATTCTTGAAGAAATAGACAAAAATTCAAGAGAGAGATCGTGAATCAAGCCTTCATTCCATCAAGGTCAGTACTGTCTACCCAGACTGGCAGCAGCTCTCGGGGGTCTCAGGCAGAGGTCTTTCACATCACCTACTACCTGATCCTTTTAACTGGAGAAGCTGGGGATCATAGAGAAAAAAGAAGAAGAGATTGGATTTATACCCTGCCCTTCACTACCCAAAGGCGTCTCAGAGCAGATTAAAATCCCTTTCCCTTCCCCTCCCCACAACAGACACCCTGTGAGGTAGGTGGGGCTGAGAGAGCTCTCCTGAGACCTCCCTTGAGAGAACAGCTGTGAAAGAACTTGTGACTGACCCAAGGTCACACCAGCAGCCGCATGTGGAGGAGTGGGGAATCAAACCCGGTTGGAAAAGAGCCAGCCACCTGAATATTAAAGACACCCCATTCCCCTCCCTTTATTCATTGCATTTCTTCCCTCCCTATCTTCCATCACTGAAAAGTACGCAGACGGAGAGTGATTTCAGCAAAGCGTACTTTATTCGATCAGGAACAAGACGACTTTGGCCGGCTCGCAGGCTGGCTTATATCCCCTGAGAAACCGCCACCCAAAACACACCCCTACTTTTCTATAGGTTATTTACAGTGGCCGAGAGTCCCATAGGCTCTCGGCCGGGAACCTAGCCCCCTGATTGGAGCGGGCTAGGATCCGCATAGTCCATTGCCTCTTGGAGCGAAGCTCTGCGTTGGTCTCTGGACTTGTCTGGACTTGTCTGGACTGGATACATTACAATCACAGAACTCAGAGAGGCTGAAATACTATTCCCAGGTTGGTATCATCCTCCCCAGACCTGTTTGCTATTAGTACGGTTGCTGTATCATAATCCTCACAACACACCTTGGGAGTCTCTGTCTTTGTCTCAAGAAGCCTTGAACCCCTGCCTGCACTGGGTTTCCTAACATCCCAGCTACAAGTACACCCACTCGGAAACCCATTTCAACCCACTTTCAAACGGCTCCTTTGTGACACAAGCAGTTGCACCCCCAGCAAAACACTGCAGTGGTGCCAAACTGGGGCCACAGGCAAAATCTGAGGGATCCGGGCTTTCAAGTCAGCGAATCAGGTATCCTGTAATTTGGAGTCCGTCTGGAGTAGAATTATTCTAAAGTATTGCTCGACCCTGTCCACTTTGACTCGCTGGGTGAACTCTCCCAGATGCTTACTCACACAGACCTCCCTCTCTGCCATGCGCTTAGGGGGAAGAGAGGCTGTACAATCAGCATGCATGTGCTTTAAGGAGATCAATGCGCCCAAGGAGTGCATAGCAACGGCCGCAAGACGAGCAATGGCGAGAGATTATTTCCAGCTTCCCTAGCACTTGATTTGTTATTAGTTTCTATTTTTGGGAGCAATCTTCATATAAAGAATAATAACAGCAAGATGCAGTGAAACGAGGAGAAAACAGCCCATCCATGTCCCTCTGGAGCCCAGAACTAGGCATTATGACACACTAGGTATTTATTGCTTTGGTGCTTTGCAAACATCAGGTGCATCTGGAGCAGGCTTGGTCTGTGCCCCTTTGGTTGTTCTGTCTGATGGATTACCTGGCATATAAACCATAAGGAGCCTCAGAGTCTCTCTCTCTCTCTCTCTCTCTCGTGCTCAGAGTCTTGGCTTCTAAGTAGATAGCTCATTTTAAGTGGCAAAAATACCACATAGGGTTGCTTCTGCATTTTGCCTACAATGCAACGGCAAGGCAAATTAGAAAATATCCACCCAGCTGAAACACCCTTATTCTGGAAGCATGACCCTCGCTCTGAAGTGGCTTTGGTTGCTCTCTGTGATGTCATCCCCCAGCCTGATTTGATTGGTGACGTGACAATACTGCTGTCAAGGAGATGAGCGATCCCAGAACAATGTTGGAAAAGTGATTGTGTGTCTGTGTGTGGGGGGGAACTTCGGATTGAAGAAATAAAGTGACGCGAAAACCAAATACAGAGGCACAAGGGAGAAGCGATACTGGAAGGGGGACAAACAGTCATTGGGGTGAGCTCAGTCTAAGCCAGGCCGTGAACTTCAGAAGGGGATTCAGTTTAATTCATACTGGGGACAAGATTTCAGAACAGGGGGAGTTTGGTTTCTAAACCCCCACTTCAAATTTTTCCCCATCGCCAATGTACATTAATTTTATGTCAGTTGTTTAAAACGTGCGGATAGACTAACATGGTCAACAACATTTATGTTTTGTTTTGGTCTCTGTATTTTCTGGAGTGAAGCTACCAGAAACAAGACAAAATTGAATTCAGAACAGGGGGAGTTTGGTTTCTAAACACCCACTTCAAAATTAATTTTATGTCAGTTGTTTAAAACATGCAGATAGACGACATGGTCAACAGCATTTATGTTTTGTTTTGGTCTCTGTATTTTCTGGAGTGAAGACAAAATTGAAAACTCCCTAGCAATGCTCCCTCTAAGCTATGGAGTATTGTGAGCAAAAATGCTACTTTGTGAGCTGCTGGCATTAAAGTTGTGAGCGAGTGATTTGGCTGCTGCATAAATTAGTTTGCTCTGGAGCCCTCCTTCCTGAACTAAGACAAAAATGTGTGAGCTGGAGGCTAAGAAACTGTGAGCTAGCTCACACTAACTCAGCTTAGAGGGAACACTGCTCTCAAGCACCCTAATTCCCTCAGGCATTGCAGCTGAAACTAATAGACCAGCCCTTCCATTACGGTTACCAACCACCAGGTGGAGTCTGGAGTTCTCTTGGAATTACACCTGACCTCCAGACTACAAAGATCAAATCCCCTGACGGAAATAGCAGTTCACAGGGATGATGGTACCTGGATCAGACCAGTGGTCCATCTAGTCCAGCGTCCTGTCTCACACAGTAGCCAACCAGTTCCTATGGAGGGCCAACAGTGGGGCATAGAGGCCAAGGCCTTCCCCTGATGTTGCCTCCTGGCACTGGGATTCAGAGGCTGACTGCCTCTGATCATGGAGGTTCCCTTTTGCCACCATGAGTAGTAGCCACTGATAGACCTCTCCTCCATCCTGGCCGATCTTCATCCTCTGTCCAAACTCTGCCTTTCTCAGCCCCCCTCTCAAAAATCTCCAGGAATTTCCCAAGCCAGAGTTGGCAAACCCACCTTCCATCCTGGTGGGCAGTAGCGCATGGGCATTCCTTCTCAAATATACCCAGAAAACTGGGAATAAGAGGATGTATGCCTCAGTCCCTAGCATTTAACGCCCCCCCTTCAAGCAAATGTGGATAAATTATTATTTACAAGTGATTAGAGGGCAATTTGAGGCATAACAGGTAGGAACCAGAAAGGAAGTACACACCAAAGGACTCGTCGGGACCTCCGGCATCCTAAGCGCCTGTCAATTCTCGTTTGAAACAAGTGCCTCCGTCTCATCCAATATCCATCTAACCTTTCCACTTTCCATTGCTCTGTTTCCTTGGCAACCATTTAAAAAGTCCTGGGAAAAAGGCACAGCTGCTTCTTTAAATAAAAAAAAAGCCGGGAGGGAGGGAGGGAGAAAGAAAGAGTGGGCACAACTGGCAATGTCTTCTTTCAAGAAGCTCCGTCTCTCCTTCCTTTTCTTCTACAGGTGCTTCCCCGTTCTGCAAACGCTGGGTCAATTCGAAGAGCTTTGGAGCCCATAAAAATCTCACCTTGCGTGCACAGAGAATTAAAGGGGTAATTAGATGGGTGTTCCCAGAACACGAGGCGGTGGATTCTTTGGGATGCAGTGAGAGCTTAGAGGCCATTGGAGGAAGGCTACACAGAACAAGATGTATCGCTGCTTCAGGGTTCTGGCGCTGGCTTCAGAGAACTCCATTTAAAGGAGTTCTTGAAAGAAGAGGCCCTAGGTTTGGTGTCTTCATGCTCATGCCTTTGACTCGATGGAACTCTCTCTCTCTCGCATGAAGGAAGCCCTCCTGAAACAGAGCCAGGGTGGTATTTTTGATCTCCGGCTACGGCTGAGGATGGAGCTTTTTTGGTACTTAAAGAACAAATGAACCAACCCAACATCAAGATGCTTTATACCATCGTCTCCTCTCGCTCAGTGCTGCCGACTCCGATTGTAGAGGCTCTCCAAGGCCTCAGGCACAGAGAGGCATTTTCCAGTGCCTGCTACTGGTGGGGATTCTTTAACTGGCGATGCCAGAGACTGGACCAGGCACCTCCTGCATGCTAAGCATGTGCTCCGCCATTCAGCCACTCCCTCAGTTATTAATCAGCAGTGCAAATTAGGGATGTCATTTCATTTGCACCTATTAGGATGTTTTATGACGATGGGCACTAAGGCGGCGAGATGTAAGAGAAGATGGGGCTCCTGTCCTTTTACTCGGTGTGTAAGAGAGGAATGTTTCTGAAGTGTTTGATGCTGCCTTATACTGAGCCAGTTTGGTGTAGTGGTTAAGGGCGCGGACTCTAATCTGGGAGAACCGGGTTTGATTCCCCACTCCTCCACTTGCACCTGGCTGGATGACCTTGGGCAAGCCGTAGTTCTGACAAGAGCTGTCCTTGAAAGGGAAGTCCTTGAAAGAGCTCTCTCGGCCCCACCTACCTCACAGGGTGTCTGTTGTGGGGAGGGGGAGGGAAAGGAGTTTGTACGCCGCTCTGAGACTCCGCGTGAAGGGCGGGGTATAAATCCAATCTCCTCCTCTTCTTCTGAATAAGACTGTCAGTCCATCGAGGTCAAGATTGTCTACTCAGACTGGTAGCGGCTCTCCAGGGTCTCAGGCTGAGGTCTTCCGCATCACCCACTGCCTGGTCCCTTTTAACTGGAGATGCCGGGAACTGAACCTGGGACCTTCTGCATGGCAGAGGCTCTTCCACTGAGCCACAGGCTCTCACAAAGGGCTTGCTTGGCAAGTTCCAGCTTCCAAAAATCTGTGTCTTATATGGCCATTCAAGCCCAAAAGTCCTCACCTCCTTAGTCCTGGATCAACCTCTAGGAGATTTTGTACTCCCTGCTCAAATGCAAGTACACATGGCTGGTGCTGAGCACACATGTGTACCATTCAGCACTTGCCCCTTTCGAGCATTACATGCCGCAGTGGCGAGTTTGAGTCAATAATGAAACAGGACAAAGAAGGCATTGCTACTTCTGTCACAATGTATGCAACAGCGATTGGTGATAACTGTGCCACCACCTTCCATACCACAAGTACAATGGTCACCAACAAATGCACAATTGGAGTGGGTGGGGAGCATAAAATGCAAAATATCACCCTTTAGTTGGAATACACACTATGCCGGACATAGCAGCACTGCATTTGGGAAATGTAAGTAGACGTTGCCTTACAAGCAGGGGTCATTTCCTGCAGGAGTGCACAGGAGCGGAGCTCCGGCAGTAAAGAGCCCAGGGGTAGGCATATGCAACAAGCCCCGCCCCCTGCTCCCAGCAGCCCTCAGTCAGAGCAAGAAGCAGCCAGGTAAGTTGCAGAGGCCCCCCCCTGGCCTCCCGGTCCAAAACAGTCCAGTGGCACCTTTAAGACCAGGTTTTATTCAGGTACAAGCTCTCCCTCCTCTGCGAGGACAGATCTGCATGTTCCCCCCCTCCAATAGCTAGCAATCCAAAACAGTCCAGTGGAGCCTGAGCGGTGGGTGTTGCCATCTGACACACGTCCGGTGATGTCAGGGTGTGTGGCATATGCAAATAAGTTATGCTAATGAGCTCCTGCACCTCTTTTTCTATGAAATGACCCCTGCTTACAAGTTGTCACAGGAGCTGGAGAACGATGCCTCACTGTCCTCGTCACTCGAACTCCCCGACGTCCTGACTTCTGCCACTCTGGTTATCCGTCCCGTCCCGCACTTCCCCGGAGGATAAAGGCCTCAGACACCTGGAGTGTGGGGAAGGTTAAGTCACCGTTCCCTCACTACTCCCTGCTGGATGTATCCGGTTTCTTCTCTCTGTACCTTCTGTCATCCAGGAGTCATCCCTGGCCGCCTCCGTTCTCCCCCTTTTATTCCCCGCTTCCCCGTCCCAGCATGCCCTGCCTCCCCTTGTGCCATCCCCCCTCTCTGGCCCCGCCCCCGTACAAAGAGCGCAACGCTCCCCCGTGGGTGTGGTCAGGTGTTCAATGCGCCGGGTGCTTCTCCATGCCGCCCGTTGGCGTGGGCGTGCGCCCGTGCCGGCTCCGGGGTTTGCCGCTGTCTCCTCCACCCTCGTCTTCCACCCCCGGCCCCCGGGCCCTGGGTGTGGCCGCGGGACGACGCCGGCGCCTCTTCTCCTGGCGCGCACTCCCTTCCCGCCTGGCGACGCTTCCCGTCCCGTCTCCCCGTCGGTCTCCCCGCTCCCCGCCGCCGGCTGCCCTGCTCCTCCCGAACCTTCCCGAGGCCCGCCTGGTAAGTGTTGTTACGGGAGTGTTGCTGAGCAGTCGTCTGGGGTCGGGGAGCCGAGCCTCGGGGGGTCGGGAGTCCCGTTCCCGGGACACAAGTAAACCAAAAAAGGGCTGGACACTTGATCCAGTGCTTGACAGGATGGTGCATGCTCATGTTTGATTAATCGGAGAGCCGGTTAATTTACATGGGAGGGGTTGCAACGTCAGGATGTTGCTATTGATTTTTTTTTTTTGCTGGCCTTTTTCTTTTCTGGTGCACTGTTCTCCAAAAACATTAGAATGGACTCTGGCTCCCAACCATTGAGCCCCAGGGAACTTGCACAGAACCCGGTGTGGTACAAATACATGACTGCCAGTCTTATGAGATCAGAGTCATATGGAAGAAAGAGGGGGCGCCAGAGTCGTGACCTCTCCTGAGTCTTTGTGCTGCAAGCATACATGGAATATTATAAGATGAATGGGTGGAGGTGGTCAAGTTTGTCCGCGATGGATAGGGGGAAGGCAGACAGCAGGCAAGGAACCATGAAATTGCTGAGCGGTCGGGTTAGAACGGATAAAAGGAAGTACTTCTTCTCCCAAAGAGTGATTCACACATGGAATTCACTGCCACAGGAAGTGGTGGTGGCTACAAGCATGGACGGCTTCAAAAGGTAATTAGATAGGCGTATGGAGCAGAGGTCCATCAGTCGCTATTAGCCACAAGGTATAGATAGGGGATCTGGGGCAAGTGATACTCTGTCTTCTTGGTGCTTGGGGGAGGGCTTCTAATGTCCTGGCCCCACTGGTGGACCTCCTGATGGCACCTGTATTTTTGGCCACTGTGTGACAGAGTGTTGGACTAGATGGGCCTTTGGCCTGATCCAACATTGGCGTCTCTTATGTTCTTATGTAAGCAGCGGGCCCGGCTCCTTCCAAGTGACCCGGCCTGCCCTCGAAACATCTTGGGAGCCGGGCTTTTTAATTCCCTTCCCTCCCCTGCTTTGAAAACCAGCTCCAGCTCCCTTCCTCTGAATCAGAACCTCCTGGAAGCAGAAAGCCCTGTGTCTTTTTCATCGGCTTCCTTCTGTTTACCTGGAGTTTCTTACAAATAAATAACCTCTTTTTAGCATAGGAGGCTGTAAAATGCTGATAATTCCAGATGGAGCGAGAGACATTGTTAAAATATAGGAGGCACTTAAATTTCACTGGGGGGAATATAAAAAAAAAGCGCCTCCCGTTTCTGCATTATGGGATTTCAGAGGAAACGGGGAGAAATGTGATAGCTCCCTGCATAAGCCGCAGCTCCTCTGCCGGGAGGGAGCTGGGAGCCAGAATTCTTGGGGTGGGGGGTGTCGCTAGGGGTGAGGTGAAGAATTTGGGATTGGGGCAGGCACCAGGATCCACGGGCCCTCTTAAAGACGCTTCTTTGGCAAGGCGTTTCCAAAAGCGGCTTGATGTACGGTACAACAGAGGCAGCCACCAATAAAGGAGTAGGGTAGATCGGCCCTAGTTAGTATTTGGGTGGGAGACTGCCAAGGAAGAAGAGAAGAGGAGATTGGATTTATACCCCGCCCTTCACTACCTGAAGGAGTGTCAGAGCGGCTCACAGTCTCCTTCCCCTTCCCCTCCGCTGTGAGGTAGGTGGGGCTGAGAGAGCTATTTTGAGGACTGTTCCTGAGAGAACAGCTCTGGGAGAACTTGTGACTGGCCCAAAGTCACACCAGCAGCTGCATGTGGAGGAGTGGGGAATCAAACCCGGTTCTTCTAGATTAGAGTCTGTGCTATCAACCACTATACCAGAATGAAAGTAGCTGAGTCAGGTTGTGTTATATATATACAGTCTGCTCCCACAGAGCAGAACGGAAGCTCTGTGGTTGGCTCCCAGGGCTGACAATCAAGCTATGGACAATTGCTGTGGGTGTTTCTAGGGCTCTCCACAAGTCCACCCCCAGCATTGCCTAGGAATTGATTGAATCAGCACCAAACTGTATGGAGAACGAACCACCCTAACAAACTAAACGAATCTTCATGGGAAAGAGGCAGTTCGTTTTTGGATTTGGGAATGATTTGACCAAACAAACTGGCTTGAAATGAACCACAAACTGGCCTGGTTCATGTTTGAACCACAGTTCGTTTCTCGGTTTGTGCCCATCCCTAATACATACATTTATTTAATCACTGCTACCAGTGGTCTGAGAGGGAAAGCGACATGGTATAGCCTGATTTTGTCCGATCTCAGAAGCTAAGCAGGTTTGGTACTTGGATGGGAGGCCACCAGGTCAGGGCAAAGAGTCTTTAACTGGCCCTATTTTTTAAAAAGAAAACCCAAAACAGTTGTGCAGGTGCACAAGACTGACAGCGTGCCATCACCCATCCACTTAGGGATGTCAGCCTCCAGGTGTAACCTGGGAATCCTCTGGAGTTACTGCTTCTCTCCAGAATACAGAGATCAGTTCTCCTGGAGAACATGGATGCTTTGGAGGGTGGACTCTATGGTATTGTACCCTACTACGGTCTTTGTCCTCCCCAGGCTCCATCTCCAAATCTCCAGGAGTTTCCCAACCTGGATCTGGCGCTCCTTCTCCCCCATCCCCCGTTGGTGGCCAGGGGGAACCTGGCAACCCTACCATCCACCTAAGATGGCTGACCACCTGGGGAAGATACCTCAGCCAGCCTCAGTCCCTCCACATTGCCTCTCCAGGCCTGCTGCTGTGTTGAGTTAGCGCATTAACAGAGAGAAACCCCTTGTACAGCCAGCTCCGACTTGTGCCACTCTGTGGAATGGTACACGCAAAGAACTTGGTATTTACAGCACTTCCTGTCAGTCTCAGAGCAAAACAGCAGTTAACAAAGGTCAGAACTTGAGGCTGTCATTAAACGTTTCTCAGTTGCTTGTTACCGAGGAACATGGCCGCTCATTTTTCTCTTCCCTTCTCCGGCCTGGCTTCTTGCCTCTCTGGATTGTCGGGCAATTCCCCCTCATGCCTTCCCCAGCAGGTGGCCTGAAAAGAAGATGGTGGTTGCAGTGCCATTAAAAAAAGAGAAAAGAGCAGAGAGCAAAATGCTACTGAGTAACAAGAAGCACCGTCTTCACAGAGATCGCGGCCGCTAGAGGTCTGTCACAACCGCTCGGCTGGCTCCTCTCGCCCTGCTGCTCTTAAAACACTGGCAACCTCGCCCAGGGAGCCGGTCACTGCCCGGAACAACCGAGCCGTGGTTGGCAGAGTACCGCTCCAGTCTCTCTCTGCTGGAGTCACAGATGAGAGAGTTACTGTCAGAAGCAGGCTCATTTCTCCCAGAGCGAAATTTACCTTGCAGAACATGAAGAATTAAAAAGGCTCAGGGACATCCAGATGAGGTAAGCCGCTCCGGTTGCTATGGTTTATTTCAGGAGACAGATCAAGAGGAGAATGAAAAGGTCAGAGTTAAAGGATCAGGCTTTGTCGCCATCAAAATGAGCCAGCCGAACACCCACCCTTGTGCAAATGATGGGGAAGGGGGGGGGACAGGAAGGGATTCTGGGAGGGACGGTGTTTCTTGTCCCTGCCGCACCACAAAAGGTCACAGGCAGCTTTTGAAGCTCCCTGTTCCACCAGCCTCCAACGCCCACGTTCTGCAAACAGGTTAGGGCTGTCACCTCTGGATGGAGAAAAACTTGGAGATGGGGGATGGTGGAGCCTGTGGAGAGTGGGGTTTGGGGATGGGAGGGACCTCAGAAGGGCACAATGCCAGAGTCCACCCTCCAAAGTAGCCATTTTTCTCCTGGGGAACTGATATCTGGAGATCTGTTCTAATAGTGGGAGATCTCAAGGCCCCACTTGGTGGTTAGCAACCCTAATGCATGTCTAAGTAAACAAGGAAGGAAGCAATAGCCAGCCTCATCCTTCTCACTGACAGGCTTTGAAGTGGCTCCTGCACTGGTCAACATGGCACAGAAATCAGAACTGAATCAGCCATGCCTCAATAGCCTCAACATTTCCTCGCTGGACCAGAACAAGGGGCCTCTAGTCCACCATTTTGATTCTGATGGCAGCCAACCAGATGCCTCTGTGCTACGTTCCCACAAACAGGGCATGAAGGTGAGTGGTTTGTGTTGGATATTGTAACTCTGCATACAAGAGGATCCGGGAGGGAAAAGGTTAAGAGATTTCTCTCACTTGGGTACACTCGGCAATGGGCCCCCCCTCTCATCGGTTAGAGGCTGAGCCTCTTTGGCCCTTTCTAGACTTCTCTTTCATCTTATATAGGGCCTCTCTTCTTCTCTCCACTACCTGGGCTTGGAGCTGTAGCAAGTTAACCTTTTTGTGAAGTTGATCTGTTCACAATAAGTTAAATGTACCTACATGGCTGTGTCATGTAAGATGTGCTTCTATTTTTGAAAGTAAAAATTATTTCTCTTGTTACCATGGGAGTCAGATCATTGTCTGAACAGCATTTCCCCTTTAACCAGGAAATGTGGAGGACTGGCGATCCCTTTAACCAGGAAATGTGGAGGACTGGCGATACCGTGAAAAGCTTCTGTGCTTCCAAGGCAAATTATTATTATTATTTTTTGCACTTAACCCAATAGTTTGTCCCCAGCAAACAGGTATTCAGGGTAGGCTGAAATCCTAAGCAGTGTTACACCCGTCTAAATCCACTAAAGATACAGTTACCGTCTACAAGTTGGGAAATTCCTGGAGATTTGGAGGTGCAGCCTGGGGAGGGACCCCAGCAGGGCATAATGCCACGGAGTCCACCCTCCAAAGCAGCCATTTTCCTCCAGGGGAACAGGTCTCTGTCGTTTGGAGATCAGCTATAACTCTGGGAGCCCTCCAGGTCCCACCTGGGGGTTGGCAACCCTAATTCAGAGGTATACTGTCTCTGCAAATGGAGGTTCTACTCAGGTCATTATTAATCTTATACTTCTGGGAACTGATGATAAAATGTATTTCTGGCTTTCAGGCTGCTCCCTAGATCAAACCTAGAGGATCAGACCTTTGTCTCCTCCGATATGGACTGTGCCTTTAATCCTTAATACTCGTGTGACTTCAGGGGGAAAAATTCAGCTCAGTGAGTTGAAAGATAAATCATCTTAAGTGGGTGTTCACATACATTGTGTGAAGGAGAGATGTGACTTCTCACACACATCTAAGACACAGCTTTTATTAATCGTGCAATGAAAGGTGTCGTCGTCATGTTACTTACTGCCTCTTTAAAAAGGGAAATAAAGTAGTCAGAGAAATTAAACCAGAGGAAGGGGGAACCTAGAAGAAGACCCACGCATCATCTAACACACACAGCACCCCAAACAGACTGTGGATCCTCAGATCCCAAAAGCTCCTTAACTGGCTTTCATCAAAACATTATTATGGCCTTGGTCACACGGAGCATTTGCCCTGCTGAAGGCACGGGAGTCCTGCGGAGTATCCTGGCGCGATCACACGGGAACACCTGGGAGGTGTAGCACTCCCGTGGCGACCCTATGGCAAGCTGCCGAAGCCACTCAGTAAAAAACTAGTATACCGCATGTACTAGCAAACGCTTTGCCACGGGTCGCCTATGGAAGCCTCCCGGTGTGATCGCACCAGCGCGCAGCTTCCTCCCCCGTCATCCTCTTTGCTGCGGGGAAGCCACCATCTCATCTGATTGCATAATAGCGCATCAGAATGCGATGGCGCAAATAGCCGCGCTTCCTCCCTGCATTTTCCAGCATGTCTGGCCGGTGCCAATATTAATCAAGACTCATAATGCACAGCATTTTGCATGCCGGCCAATATATTTACACTGTAAATTGTTTGTTGAAAAGCTGCTGAGAAATGTGCAATTCATGGCTATTGAACTTGGGTAGAAGGAGGGGGGGGAGTTTTGTTTTCAAACCATCTCCTTACAGGCCTTCCGTTTTCTCCCCTGGATTCGGCAATGGAAATCATTAGCATTCATTCCAATTATCCACGCAGGCCCTGGCACCGAGGCGCATAACTGGATCACCACTGCCACAAATGCAAAAGAGCTACAAGTGTGTCATATACATGGAACACCCAAGCACAGCACGCGGCAGGAGCAAGAGAAAAGAAACGGAGGTCGTTTGATCTTTGCCAACGAAGAAGCCAACTGCCAATCAGACAGGGCTTCTCCTCTCCCCGAGCAATTTTTGCTGTGGCCAAATTTGTGTCATTTCCAAAGAGAGGGCAATAGTCTCATAATTTTTAATATGCATGCACACATTGACACGCTTCAGCTGGGTGTCCCGTCCTCAGCTTCTTGTGCATATCCGAACTCTTTGGTATGCCCTCAAGCCAGCATGTGGCATTTAGCCCCTATAAACCACAGGGATCTGTGGCATTTCCTTCTTACCCAGGTTTAAGATTGGGCACGTGAGATATCCATCAACTCCAAAGAGTACACCAGTTTGGTGTAGTGGTTAAGTGTGCAGACTCTAATCTGGGAGAACCGGGTTTGATTCCCCACTCCTCCACCTGCACCTGTTGATGTGACCTTGGGTCAGTCACAAGCTCTGGCACAGCTGTCCTTGAAAAAGAGCAGTTTCTGCCAAGAGCTCTCTCAGCCCCACCCACCTCACAGGGTGTCTGTTGTGGGGAGGGGAAGGGAAAGGAGACTGTAAACCGCTCTGAGACTCCAAGTGAAGGGCGGGGTATAAATCCAATCTCTTCTTCTCTTCTTCTTCTTCCTCTAACTGCTCAAGCTGTTTGCAAGTTAAGCCTATTGTACATTTGATGACGTGATTTCAGAGCTGTACTGAATGACTGTGTTGTGCTCTTTAAAGGTAGCCAACAACGTGCCTTCAAGACAATTCTTCATGGGACGCATCTGGCCTGTATCATATTGCTGTCCATGCTCTTGAACAAGGAACATGATGCAGTTAACAGCAGGGGTCATTTCGTAGAAAAAAGATGTGCAGGAGCTCATTAACAGAACTCATTAGCAGAACTTATTTGCATATGCCACACCCCCTGACATCACCGGAAGTGTGTCAGAAGACAACACCCACCGCTCAGGCTCTACTGGACTGTTTTGGATTGCTAGCTATTGGGGGGGGAACGTGCAGATCTGTCCTCGCAGAGGGGGGAGAGCTTGTACCTGAATAAAACTTGGTCTTAAAGGTGCCACTGGACTCTTTTGGACCGGGCCGGGGGGAGCTCTGCAGCTTACCTGGCTGCTTCTTGCTCTGACTGAGGGCTGCTGGGAGCAGGGGGTGGGGCTTGTTGCATGTGCCTGCCCCCTGGGCTCTTTACTGCCGGAGGTCTGCTCCTGTGCGCTCCTGCAGGAAATGACCCCTGGTTAACAGTACCATCTTCTGCAGAGTTATAGCCTTCTGAGCCCAATGACTGTAGTTAGGAATGCAAATCTCCAGGTGGGGCCTGGAGATAGGGTTGCCAGGCCATAGCTGGCAACCCCAGGAAGTAGTTAGGGGGTGGGGACTCACATGTTGGTATCACACTTAGCAAGCTGATGTCACTTCCAGTTTTTATGGGACAGTCTATGGTTTACTAAACTCTATGGTTAAATCATATGGCAAGAGACCTGGCAACCTTACCTGGAGATCTCATGGAATTACACCGGATCTCCAGGCAACAGAGAACAGTTTCCCTGGAGAAAATGGCTGCTTTTGGGGGTGAGCTCTCTGGCATTGTACCCTGCAAAGATCCCTCCCCTCCCCAACTCTGCCTTCCACAGGATCCACCCCCAATTCTCCGGGAATTTCCCAAACAGGAGTTGGTAACACTGTCTTTAGTGTACTTAGAAGAGTATAACTGTATTTAGGATTTCACTGTAGTCCTGTTGTAAAGGTTCCCTTGCTCGAAAGCCAGTCGAATCCGACTCTAGGGTTGCGGTGCTCATCTCCGTTTCAAAGCCGAAGACATTTCCGTGGTCATGTGGCCGGCATGACTAAACACCAAGGTGCACGGAACGCTGTTCCCTTCCCACCGAAGTGGTACCTATTTATCTACTTGCAATTTCTTGCTTTCAAACTGCTAAGTTGGCAGGAGCTGGAACTAGAGACAGGAGCTCACTCCGTCATGCGGCACGCTCGGGTCTCGAACTGCTGAACTACCGACCTTCCACAACCTGCAGTTCAGCGTCTTAACCACTTGAGCCACCGCAGCTCCTGTTGTAGATACTACAATATGGGCAGTTAGTGCAATACTGATACATATTCCATTGATCAGTACAGTGTACCCAATTTTTTGAACGTCTTCTCGAATAAGTGATGCTAATGCATTAGGAAAGGTAGAAATATTTGTAAAAATACAGTCTTGGGTTTGATATATTCCTAGTGAGTACACTTCCACAGTCATTCTAGAATCTGAAGAAGCAATCCCCCCACCCCGAACAGCGGCGGGTTCATGGAGCTTTATCTGAAACGCACAAAGCATCTTGTAAAAATCTTAATAAATGTGTACTCTTTGCAGTTGATGGATATCTCATGTTTCCTTAACTGCTGTGCTTCTGTGCCCAATCTTAAATCTGGGTAAGAAGGAAATGCCACAGATCCCTGTGGTTTATAGCCACAATTCAGTAAGCTTCAGTGTAGCTGTTGGTCATGGGAATATACCCAGCCCGTGGTACAGTCAAGCTAGAAAGGGGACTCGAAGATCTATGAATGGACACCTCCTGCAGAACATCTAGCTGGAGGCCAGGGGGGACCTAACTGGGGGAACCTGCAGGCATTGAGACTGAGAAAATGGTGCATGTTGCAGGTATAAAGCCCAGATGTAGTGGCCAGAGGTGTGATCCCTTCAGCATGAGATGAAGACACAGAGCCAAAGGACTCTTAGTCATTTGGCTCCTAGCCTGTTCCTTTGGATGCACCAGCCACAGGACCCTGGACCAGCTCAAGATGCATTTTTTTTTATTTTGTTAGTCAGTTAGTTGCAGTGTATTTCTTCTCATTGGTATAAGCTGCTCTGGGGTCCCTTCAGGGAGAAAAAGTTGGCTGCAGCCATTTAAATAACCGAATGGAACCTCCACATTCAGAGGAAGTGTATCTCTGAATACAAATT
Organism: Gekko japonicus; assembly: GCF_001447785.1. Taxonomy (NCBI): domain Eukaryota; kingdom Metazoa; phylum Chordata; class Lepidosauria; order Squamata; family Gekkonidae; genus Gekko; species Gekko japonicus. The sequence continues at coordinate 892,239 of NW_015167533.1, read as the reverse complement.
TCTGAGCTGGAAAGGGCTGTTGCTTCCAAGCCTTACTTGTGCATTTCCTAGGGGGCATATGCTGGCCAGGATACTGATCCAGGGCCTTGGCCACACGGGCAGGAAAATGCGGGGGGGGAGGTGTGGCTGTTTGCCCCGGAGCAAACTAACGCGCGACTGAGCAATCAAGCGTTGGGTTGAGGTCCCGTAGAGCTCCCGTGGTTAGGGGGGAGGTGCCGATCACACAATGCGGCAAAGAAGCGGAGCGGCGCGGCAAACGGGGTTGTGGGTTTTTAAAAAAACTGAAATGTGCACATGCTCCGTTGTGTGCTTGTGCGCATCCGTGGAGACTTGGGGACATGGGCGGGCGCCAGAACTACCACCGGAAACGCGATCAGATGCCCGCCCTTGCCCCGCGGTTTCCGGAAACTAGTACCTCCGAGGTACTAGTTTTTTACCCCGCATCTTCGGCGGGAAGCCTCGGGTGCACCACAGGAGCTCTACGCTTCCCAGATGTGGCGGTGAGATCGCGCCCGGAAAAACCTGCCTATCTTCCGTCTCTCTAGCGTGCCTAATGCTCCCTGTGACCGGGGCCTAAATCCAGCAAAGCACTTCTTTTATGTTCTCATGAGCTACTTTGTTATATGAGGCCATAGGCACTGAAGCCTTCCTAGCTACTCTTATCCCCATCATCTTCCAGCCTTCATTACTTTGCAAGACCTCAGAACACAATATAGGATTTGAACACCTATCCGTCTCTTCTCAGCTGGCTCTGCCCCTCCCAGGGAGTGTTGATTAGTGAAGGTGTTGAGAAAAAGAATTAAAATTCAGTTGCTTCCTTGGGGTAGCCAAAGGTGTTCTTAGCAGATACATGGATGTCCTGCATCGGACCCCAATCAACACTTTCTGGGTTGCGATTTCTAGCTAAAGCTAGATGTAGCTAAAGCAAGGGATGGGCCCCCAGTTTGTCCAGAGGGTGTCTTCCTGCCGTGGAAAAGCAGAGCAACCCTGCAAGGTTGGGTTAGCGGCTTGTTATTATGTTGGTAAAAATAGGGTAGGGTGTTTTTTTTTTTTGGTGTTTTTGGACACAGTAGCATGACGGCGGTTCTTACTAACATTAGTGACATCTCTTGGCGGGGAAGGGGGATTCATACTCACAACCCCCTGCAATTTCACAGAGGGTGGGTTTGAACTGAGGATCACATTGACCTGTTTTATACTGAATCAGATCCTTGGTCCATTAAGGTCACTGTGTCAACAGTGGAAGGGCTTCTAGCGTCCTGGCCCCACTGGTGGACCTCCTGATGGCACCTGGTATTTTTGGCCACTGTGTGACAGAGTTTAGGACTGGATGGGCCTTTGGCCTGATCCAACATTGGCATCTCGAAGAAGAAGAAGAAGAAGAAGAAGAAGAAGAAGAAGAAGAAGAAGAAGAAGAAGAAGAAGAAGAAGAAGAAGAAGAAGAAGAAGAAGAAGAAGAAGAA
>NW_015167533.1:847828-890695 GCF_001447785.1 Gekko japonicus | reverse complement strand
GAGATTGGATTTATACCCCACCCTTCACTTGGAATCTCAGAGCGGCTTACGATCTCCTTTCCCTTCCCCTCCCCACAACAGACACCCTGTGAGGTGGGTGGGGCTGAGAGAACTCTGACACAAACTGCTCTTTCAGAAACAGCTGTGCTAGAGCTTGTGACTGACCCAAGGTCACATCAGCAGGTGCAAGTGGAGGAGTGGGGAATCAAACCCGGTTCTCCCAGATTAGAGTCCACACACTTAACCACTACACCAAACTGGCTCTTATGTTCTTAAGATCAGTGTTGTCTGCTCATACTGGCAGTGGCTCTCCAGGGTCTCAGGCAGAGGTCTTTCACATCACCTCCTGCCTGGTCCTTTCATCGGGAGACATCGGGCAATGAACCTGGGAGCTTCTGCATGCAAAGCAGACACTCTTCTCCTGAGCCACAGCCCCTCCCCTTGCAATTTCACACAAAATCACAGAATCATAGAGTTGGAAGGGACCTCCAGGGTCATCTAGACCAACCCCCTGCACAATGCAGGAAATTCACAAATACCTCCCCCACACACTCCCAGTGACTGCTATTTCATGCCCAGAAGATGACCAAAAAACCTCCAGGATCTCCAGGCAAATTGGCCTGGAGAAAAATTGCTTCCTGACCCCAAAGTGGCAATCAGCATTTCCTTGGGCGTGTAAGATGCAATTCACAAGCCATGCATGCTGTCGGGTATCCTCCACGGCAAGCAATGCTGGAATGTGCACCTTCTAGACTGTGCACCGAAGTTGGCTGAAGCTGCAAAATACCCACAGGCGACTCCTGAGCATTGCTTTCCCAAAGCCTTCCTTCCACATCGCCCCTTGGAAATGTGGCACAAGAAAGCATCCGTCTGCTTTGTGGGTCTGCAGGAGAACCAAATTGGATCACAGAGTTACGAGGGAAGGGCGGTTAAGGCGGGATGGCGAGCAAAAGGGGCATTTCATTTCCATTCGATAGAATTGTAAAGAGCCGCGCGTCCTGCAGCGCGAGAGTCTGACTGCGAGACGTAAATGTCAGGTTTATGAACAATTGAGCAACTCTGCTCCTGCTCAGAATTGCTCTTTAAGGTCAGGACTGTAAGTGCTCCCTCCGGCGACTGGACTCCTTGACAGAGTACAGCCTGGCGACTCAGGAGCCCAGGGAAGGGAGCAGCTTGGCCTTCCTAACCTTTGTCGAGCAAGAAGCTCCAGTCGGAGGGCACGGCTTTTGTAGCCATGCGGCTTGCGGCGAGGTGAGAAAAAGCTGCAACTATCAAAATCCCCTTGTATTGTACAACCGTTGTGGGGGGGGTGTTGCAAGGAACATCTGGGATTTCCGGCTCACAAATAAGTTTCCTTGATCAGGTAGCAGCTTAGGGAGGAGAATTTTTAGAGGGGGAGAGGGGTGACGGAAAGGTAATACGCAATTAAGCTAGCTGCAGAGTATAATCTGCAGATAATACGGCCCCATGATTTGGATCTATAATGTGAAAGCATTATATTAGGGATGCTCGTGAAATTGTCTACTGCTGAATTTCTCAGCTGAACGGCATCTCGTTGCTCTCCAGGACAACACGCTGAATCGGAGTCCGCCACATTCTTTCCCCCAGTCTTGCCTATGAAATGATTATTTTATAGGTATGTGTTTACTGGCGTATGTACATTTCTCTGGATGCGAGTCAGGATGCGTGGGAGCCTGCAGGGTTAGGCAACCTGGGGAGCAGCAGCTGGATCGTGGTGTTTCAAGCCCCCATCTGCCACCCCCACTAAGCCTAAACAAACACACAGGTATAGATACAGCAAGGTGGGATACAAATTGAAGGTAAATAAATAAAAATAAATAAATGGACCACATCATGCCAGGCCCTCCTGTGTTCCGCCGTCCTTCGGAGTTTGCTTAATTTTATGTTTGTTGCATCGATACAACTATCTAACTGTCTCATCCTTTGTTGTCCCCTTCTTCTTTGACCTTCAGTCTTCCCCAGCATCAGGGTCTTCTCCCTGCTCATTTGGTGGCCAAAGTATTTGAGCTTCAGTTTCATTATCTGGCCTTCCAGGGAACAGTCAGAGTTGATTTCTTTTAGGATTGACTGATTCCATCTCCTTGCAGTCCAGGGGACTCTCAAGAATCTTCTCCAGCACCATAATTTGGAGATCAACATATATACTGTGTATATGTGTGTGATGAATATCTGTGTGCATATCTATCTATCTGCCTGTCTACCTACCTACCTGACATCAGTCTAAACATATGTGAAATGTAATATAGAATAGCACAGTACCCAGATGCATATTTTTAGATGAAATCCAGTTCTAAAGAGAAGAGGACAAGGGCAAAGGAATGGTACGCACTGGTGCAGATGATCAGAGAAACAACATCCAAATGGAGCCATGGGAATTCACTCAGCCCAACTAAACATGTGATGATAGTAGACAGGAAAACAGAAAACCCCATAGAAATAAAGGGATGTTTCTATGCAGGAGCTCTCTTTTCAACAGCATTTGGTCACCCCAGGGAAGCTCCCATGTGGAGAACATCCAAAGCCTCTTATAGTCCACCACTACATCTTCTTAAACATTATATCATGTTTAATTTGCAGAATTTAAACACTTCTATACAACTAAATTGCTATGGGCATTTACAGCAAGTATTAAACGCAAGTAAAATAATATATCAAGGATCCGTCCTGGGACCTGTTTTGTTCAACATCTTTATCAATGATTTGGATAAAGGGATGGAGGGAATGCTTATTAAATTTGCAGATGATACTAAATTGGGAATCTGCAGTTCAGCGTCTTAACCTCTGAGTCACTGCAGCCCTTCGAGCCCTAGATTTATTGGGACAATTGTCAAGAAGTCCCTGCTCCTGGAGAGAAACAATCTTGATACCACCCAAGACAGAACTTTGAGAAAGGTCTCATAGCAGTAAAAAAAAAAACAAGAATGAGATGGCTCGCACAAGAGTAGTTGTTCCTTTAGCCACCCTGCACCCAATCCATTTATTTCTTCAAATGTCAAGACCAGCACCTTGAATCATGCGCAGGATCATTTAGGCATCCAGTGCAATTTGTTGAAGTGCTGGTGGGCTTCAACCTGACAACAGCCACACAACAGCATCTGGCCCCAGTTGAAGTTTCTGGACAATCTTCAAGGGCAGCTCTATGTAGAGTGCATTGTAGTAGTCTAACACATAAATGATTCTGGCATGAGTGACTGCCGCTGTGTCCTTTTGTTCCTGTAGTGGGTATAGCTTATGGGCCACCCTAAGCTGGTAAGTGGACTGTTATCCTTGGGTCATTTTTGGGCCCCACCCAGTGAGGAGGGAGAGTGGGGCTGTGTAAGAGGCTGGGCTGGGGTCACCATCCCATTGTTCATGTAAAGAAGAGCAAGCCAGGCAAGTTCTGACTCTTAGCCTTTTTATTGGAAACACCTGTACAGCTGTTGCTTGCGAACGCGTTTCCCCACTCCCTGCTCCAGACACCTGGTTCCCTTCCTTCCACGCACCTTCAAGTCAGCCTATACCAGGGTTTTCCAGATCCTCTCTGTGACTACCCTTGAGTCTTGTCCTAAAAGGTGTGGGTGACTGGGTAGTCAGGGGAGGGCACTGGACTTTCCCCAACCTGGTCATGCTCTCCAGCCCAATGGGATACCTTCCCCAGCTAAGGCTCCTGCTGCTCCAATCACCCAGTTTTGACCTACATGATGACCCTCCGGCCACACCCTAGATACTAGTATAACCCTCACTAGTGTGTTCCCAGCCGTTCCTTCAAGGTCCAGCTTGACCCCCCCCCGGTCACATGGTCCCTCTGGTCAGAGGTTCCAGAAGTAAGGCCGCACATGGCCATAAAACCAGTATGTAAGACCAGTATTTGTTGAGGTGTTCTTAGGGTTGCCAATAGAGTTGCCAGCCTCCAGGTGGGGTAAACGTGGAAAAACACGGTGTTAAAACAAAACACACAACTCTGATATGCCACTATGCCTTCATATATTTGCTCAAATCATATACTCAAATATACAATAAAGACCCTAGTGTATCTGATTATTTTATAGTACATTGATAACAAAAACCTAAAGAACAATATGGAGAACCGGAGAAGCCTTCTGCAGAGTTGTTTGACCTGTGCATTCTAATATTGTAAGCTTTGGTTCCGGGAAAAATAATCTGCCTGAAGAAGAATTTCTCAGAACACTCAACTTTTGCCTGGGAGGTGTGTTGCTTTGATGCTTGCTGCATCTCTTTTCAGAAAGCAAAACAGTCTATAGTACTGGCTAGGGCTTTTTTTGTTTAAAAAAGCCCAGCAGGAACTCATTAGCATAATAAGCCACACCCAACAGCAGAAACTCATTAGCATATTAGGCCACACCCCTGATGGCACAGTACATTAGCATATTAGGCCACACCCCCATGTCTTCCCTTGGCTTGCCTGGGAAAGCCAGCCCTTGGACAGGTTGGGGAAGGTATAGGGAGACATTTAAATGCCTCCCCGATCCTTCCAGGGCCCCCCCTGGCCCGCCCACTTTGGAGTCACCGGGGGGGGGAGGGTTTGCTCTCCAGGCCTTCCTTCTGTAGCCACGCACGCAGAGGTTTTGACTATAGTGGGTGTGGCCAACTCTGAAACCAGCCGGAACTCCGTTCCTGTGCGTTCCTGCCCAAAAATAGCCCTGGTACTGGCATTGACAACTGCTGCATCTCTCATCAGAAAACAAGATAGTCTACTCTACAGCACTGAATCCTGTCTCCATATTCATCTCTGTAGCTGTGGACTTTTCTACAAGATATATATTGTTCTTTAGGTTTTGGTTATCAATGTATTATGATTAATAAGTACGCTAGGGTCTTTATTGTATCTATGAGTATATGATTTGAGCAACTATATGAAGGCACAGTGGCATATCAGAGTTGTGTGTTTTGTTTTAACACCGTGTTTTCCCATGTTTACTAAACCTTGCCGTGTTTCCTGTGTGTTTGTTGCCAAGCCTCCTGATCTCCCACTTTTACAACTGATCTCCAGCTGACGGAGATCAGCTCCCCTGGAGAAAATGACTGCTTTGAAGGGGGGACTCTATGGCACTGTACCCTGCTGAGGCCCCTCCCCTCCCCAAACCCCGCCCTCTTCCAGATCCACCCCCAAAGTCTGCAGGTATTTTCCAACCCAGACCTGGCAACCCTAGTTGCCAACCTTCAGGTGGGGCCTGGAGAAGTCCTGCAATTACAACTGATCTTCACAGTACATATATTTCAGTTCCCCTGTAAAGAAATGACTGCTTTGGAGGCCGGACTCGATGCTATTACACCCCAGCAAAGTCCCTCCAGGACACTGGAAGATGGAACATGGAAGGACTGATAGTAAGTGACATTTCTGGAGGCTACCCTCTGTCAGGGCTCAAATTATTAGAAGGAAGAAAAAGCTGCAGCCGAATGCAAAACCCAGAATAACCTGAAGGCCTGAGAGCGTATAAATTCCAGCAGAAGATCTGACAGATGTGACCTATAAAACTTGGAAAACAGGGTGAGAAAGGACAGAAGCTTCTAGAAGTTGAATGATCAATAATGCCAACAAGGAAGGATATAAACTAAGAAATCCACGGTTACGAACTTGTGCACCTCATGGTATTTCATTCTCAGCCCTGGACACAAGTCATATCTTATGATGTTGTTGTGACCCTGCAGCTACAGACGCTTTGTTAGCCACTTTCAGTCACATAAATAGCTCAAATGGGGGAAAATTAAGGACGATGGGAGTGTAGGGTTGCCAGGTCTGGTCTGGAAAATACCTGGAGACTTGGGGGTGGATCCGAGAGAGGGAGGGGTTTGAGAAGGGGCCTCAGCAGGGTACAAGGCACAGAGTCCACCCTTCAAAGGAGCCATTTTCTCCAGGGGAGCTGATCTCTGTCAACTGGAGGCCAGTTGTAAAAGCGGGAGATCTCCAGGCCCCACCTGGAGGCTGGCAATGCTATGGGGGTGAGAAGCATAGGAGGTACACCCTTTATGACCCCGGCTGTTTGTATGGCACTGAGCAGGTTTCCATAAAACCTTGAGGGCTAGGAGCATGCTTAAAAGTACATAAACTGAGTTTCTAAATAATTACAGTCTCATCCCGTGCTATGAGAATGCGGGAAAACCACAAGATGAGCGGCCGGATGGTGCTGTAGCCTAAGCAATTATATATTCCTGTATCCTTGACGTCAATAGGCTTAGAAAGGCATAACTCTGCCTAGGAATGAGCTGTGATACTTTGGTTGGAAAGACTGAGATGTTAATCATACTTCCGTCACAAAAGCTCAGTATACAAAGTGAACATTTCTCAGGGCTTTTCCAGCGCCCCCCCCCCCCAGTTGGTTATCTGTAACCCTGGGTGGTATTGAACGAGTTGACTGTTTTAGGCAGTTAATATATATTTGGTAACTAAATTGCTTAATTTTGTGAAATTGTAGCGGTAATTGTAATGTACTGTATGTATATATGTTGTAAAAGGTAAAGGTAAAGGTTCCCTTGCTCGAAAGCCAGTCGAATCCGACTCTAGGGTTGCGGTGCTCATCTCCGTTTCAAAGCCGAAGAGCCAGCGCTGTCCGAAGACGTTTCTGTGGTCATGTGGCCGGCATGACTAGACACCGAGGCGCACGGAACGCTGTTACCTTCCCACCGAAGCGGTACCTATTTATCTACTTGCCATTTCTTGCTTTCGAACTGCTAGGTGGGCATATATGTTGTATTTTGTATTATATCCTATTTGTTTATGACTTATGGGTCTATGAGCGATAAAAATTAATGGAATGGTTTATCTCCTGATTTCTGCATGCATTTTGGTCCTTTAGCTTTCACTTCAAGTTTTTTGTTGTTTTGTTTTTCCCGTAAACACCCCCCCCCTCCAGTTCTTTTTGGATGATCTTTACCTTGATCTTTTTCTGGAAGCTGATTTTGGAGTCAGCATGCATGATGTTTTCTTTGTCCTGCCCACTCCCAACCACCTCCAGCCCACTTTTATGATGACTGGACTGTCATCATAATCAAACCACTCCCTCTCATCCCCCTGCTCTGAAGATGAGTGGTTTTATTTTTAATTTATTTTTAAAGGCACGAAAATATTGATATATTGTAATGGTAGTTTAAACAGGTTCTCTGACTTTCCAGCTTTCATTTTAAAAAAAAGTAAGTCTCTAGACTCTTCCCTAATGGAGATATAAGTAAAAATGTTTATCTCTATGACAGAAAAGGCTAGAGACTTCCTTTTCTGGGAAGTCAGGGAGCCTGCTTGAACTAGCATTGCAACATGATGTTGATATATCAATATTTTCATGTGTTTTTAAAATGCAGTCATGATATTGATATTTTGATATAAACATGCACAAAAATTAAAACAGGGGTGTGTGCTGTGACGCCACGGATGGTGACAGCACCCTCCCTTGAAAATCCTCATTGCTGAAGTCACGTATGGAAGAAAATCAATCCACAACAGTGAAAATGCAGAGGGGGCAGACATGCAGAAGAACTGTGCTCAAACCTACTCCAGTGTCTGTGGATTGACTGCCAAGAAAATCAGGAGTAAGTGGAGTATGTCAAAATGCCCTCAGTTACCTATCTATAAAATGGGAGCAGTAACAACCTACCGCATGGCAAGGCACAAAAAAAATTACCCCCCCCCATTTTTCAGGTTAAATTACACGAGTTGTTTGTAACGTGAGAAAATGAAAAAAAAAGAAACAAGAGGCTAAGAACGTCTCTGCTGCAATTTCCTCGGGCCTCTTAATGCAGCGCCTCAGTGGGACATATGCGCTTCCATTTGACCTTTACGCCATCTTGTGCTTTTATACCAGCAGCATTTTCCTCTATCAGCTTGTTGTTTTTGGCACTGGGAGCTCTGGTTTGCAGGGATGTCTGACCTCAATAATGAAAAGTATCAGATGGAGACCATCTGGAAACAGCATCCAACTTTAACCTTGAGGGATGGTTAGAAAAATGTTTCTGCTGGCAGAAGCTGGCTTCCCACGGAGATTCTTTTTTTTTTTAAGGCAGATGCTCTGCTGAAAACACAAGGGTCTCCTTGGGAGCAATCAGCCTCCAAAGGGGAAGACGTTTAGACACTGATGCTTGGAGTCTACAGCAGGGAGTTCCATCTGCTTCCTGCCACCTTACCTGGACTTTCCGCAGTGGGGAAGACATAACACAAAAGTTACGGAAGGGGCAAGCCTGATTTCTTGCAAATGGAGCAAGCCTGGCATAAATCAACGTGATTCCCTGGTAGTTACGACTCTAATCGCATCCAGCTATGGAAAGGTGGGAAACGAAGGGTTCGGTTGATGGTAAACTAAACTTGTTCCCTGTGTCACAGCTGACATTATACTAGCACAAGCAGGGACCCACACAGTCTAGTGGGGTGCCTATCATTTCCCCCTCCCCCAGCATTCCTTCTTTCCCTTCCTGAAAGCCCCATACTCTCTCCCTTTGTATAGCCTCCTTCTGTCCTTCTCGCCTACCAGCGAACTAAGGTTGCCACCTCCAGATTAGGAAATTCCTGGAGACTCCAGTTTGGGGACTGGGGAGGGGGAGGTTTGGGGAGGGAAGTGACCTCAGCAGGACATAATGCCAGCCTCCACCCTCCAAAGCTGCCCTTTCCTCCAGGGAAATTGATCTCTGTAGTTTGGGCATCAGTTGTAATTCTGAGAGATTTTCAGGCTGCATCTGGAGATTGGCACCTAGGAGGCAGGGGTCCCCCACCTCTCTGCTGCTGATTAGCTGGCCAGTGGGAGGAGCACTTACCCTGGAAAAGAGGGAGATCCATCCAACGTGCTGACATCACTGCCTGCAGGACCCAAAAGTGACATCATCACATCCAGGACATCAGGGTGATGCTCTGGTATTTGGTCAAAAAACTCTATGATAGAAGCCAAATTTACCATAGAGGTTTTTGGCCAGAGTGTTGCCCTAGCATCCCAGGCATGATGATGTCACTTCCAGTCACGTAGGCAGCAACATGGACACATTGCTGTACATCAGATGGGCCTCCCTACTGCTCCTGGTAAGAATCCCCTATCCTCTGCCAGTTGCCAGTACCTGGCAACTGTATTGGCAAGCAACCCTAAAGCCAACTTGTCACAGGCTGGGGTGGGAACAGCACAGGGCATGCTGTCAGAGTGCAGAGTGAGGAAGACAAGAACACCAGCTCGAGAAGCACAGTCAAGGTCCAGTCCAAGGTTAAGCACAGAGTCAGGAGTCTAGTCTGAGAGTCAGTCCATACAGCAAGGTCTGTGAATCCAAGTGTTACTCACAAGCAGGTTCAGGAGCAAGACGAAGGCAGAGTCAGGAAACAGTCAGAAGTGTCACAGGGTTGAGGCAGGCTCCGATGCGATGGTCACAGTCAGAGGGATTTCAACTTGTGGCTTCCATACCTAACAGCCTCCCTTGACTGGTTTTTATAACCACATGCTTAAGGGTCATGCTTGCAGCCAGCTGCCCAGGTGTAATCCTGCAGCTCCTCAAGAAGCTGGCATCGGGCCAGGAGGCAATCACTTTGTCCTCTGTCCTATAGCTATGTACATAGTCTCCATCTGCAGCACTCTAAGGGTGTGGGTGACACTGGAGGGCTAGAAATGATCAACTGAGGCCCCTGCCACATGGCAGAAAAAACACACGGCCAAAGTGTGGCTTTCTAGAGTCGCACCAAAAGAGACATGCAGCGGCAGGATCACACAGATCCCCTGAGCCGCCGCACAGGTGCTCCCCGGCACGATCAGGTGCCGGGGAGGAAGCCACCAACGAGAGACCGAGGCAGCCGGCTGCGCATGCGTGCGCATGTGCAGTTCGGCCAGGAGCCTCGAATGCTCCTGACGAAGGACGTGCAGGTGATCCCACGGCTGTGCTTGCTGCGGCGTTTCAGGTAAGTCCTTCTCTTTACTTGTTGGTTTTTTTTGCTCCGCAGCACTGGGCTGTAGGGACGGATCGGGGACGGGTGCGCGCCGATTCCCAGATGTCGCGGTGAGATCGTGCCCATTTGCTGCACCCCCGATCTGGCCCTCTTCCGGCCCAAAACCTCCCGTGTGACCGGGGCCTGAGTTTCACCTGTTGAATCAGGGCTGGAGGGTGTCAGTGGCTCTGCACCAGCTGTTGGCTGTTCTTGCTTGCCATTTCTGCTGACTCAGAGCTGGCTTCATGGGGCTCCCTCTTCTCCTGAGGAGTCCTTGCTCTTGCTGACCCATGACACAATGTATCTTTATCTGCACCCCTCATATTCAGTTTTCCCTTGGCAGACTCTCCCTGGGAAATGTCTGGCTAAATTGTGCAATGCTGGCTGCTGGGCTGGGCCCACTTGCTTGGTGGGGAATCCATAAGGACTTGTAGGGGAAGGGACCTCATTTTCCCCTGTATCATTTTCCCTACATTATTTCCACTTTCCTTTCTCTTGGCAACTCCCATGTTCTTTCATTTCCATGTTTCCTTCTCCCCTTCTCACCAACCAACCTACTTCTTATCTGCCCCACCTACATCTATATTGATTAGTTATTTACTTCATGTATACTCACCTATCAGGACCCAAAGCAGCTTATATCGTTCTCACCTGGATTTATCTTCATAACAACCCTGTTAGTTAGGTTAGGTGTGGTAACCCAGTGGGGTCCCACAGCTGAGAAGAGATTTAAACTTGGGTTTCCCAGATCCTAATCTGAAAATCTAATCACTACAACACACTGTCTTTCATGGGGTGGCTAACTGCTGTTGTAGTAAGCAGCCAGGCTGGGTGAGTCAAGCAAATTCACTGGATGGTTCTGGCTGGGCCCGGCCCTGGTGAGTACTCTATCAAAGGCCAATACAGTCTGTAAAGGGCCCACCTCCATTCCCCTGTGTTTTACTGACAGAAACCAAGGCTTCAACTGGCAATGCTGGTGTAGTTGCCTAGCAATTGCCACAGAGATCTTTTGTTTCTTAAAGCTACAAGGACCGCTTGTATTATTTCCCCCCCCAACTCCCCCGTTATTTAGATTTCTGATTTTTCTGCAAACCTGACACTTTTCTCAGGCTTGTAGAAAGATCTGTCTTGTCTGCTCATAGTTCCAGTCTCCAAATTTAAGTAGCCACAGGTCTGGCCACATTGAGAATTAGATATATTGATTTTTGGTTCAGGTCAAAATTCACGAGCAGAAGTCTATGAGATGTCAGCCAGGGTCAGCTCTGCATCAAATGGCATCCCAAGCAAAGAGCATTTTTGGCACCTCACCTCCATTTACTCAGCTTTGGAATATTTGTTTTTTAAAAAATTGCAATTGTAACCCGTTTCACAACTTTGATGCATGATTTATCCCTGTCACAGAAATGATCATAGTATTAATGCAGTTTGGATTGTTCCTCAGCTCATAATGTCCAGCTATTTTTATGTGATCGAGGACATCAGAATCACTCACACGTAGAGGGTGTTAAATGGATACTGACGTTGTACATTTCTCTTGTGAATGAACACTGGCCACACAAGTGAGTGTTGCCAGTTTTGCAAACAATGATGACAACTGTTAGTCCTGTAGCTTCAGCTGCTGTGTACATAAAGTTTTTATCACATGAGAAGTACCATCTGATCTCAACTTGTCCCAAGGCTAGAGTCTTGAGTTGGGATGTGTGCTGCCTGCCACTAAATCCAGGCCTGGTCAACCCCTAACTCTGGCTAGAGTAGGGAACTGCAGGGAAATCAGCAAGGAAGCCTCTTGGAAACCATAGAGTGGATCAGACCATGTGTTACTTCAAGCCCTGACCTCTATACAAGCTTCCACATCAGGTGTTCTTGCACAAAAGTCTGAAAAATGGGGGGGGGCTGCTCTTGCTCTTTCTCATGGTATCTACAGAGCATTCCCCCTTGCCATGAATTTGAGACTGCAGATCAGACACTTGATGATTCATGGAAGGGACAGGAAAGTTAAGTGGGAAGAGACTGAGGTCAAAAATCTGGGTCAAGAGACATGACTTGGCATAACACCATCAGGGCTACTGCAGCAGCCCCCCAAACAACAGCTCACAAAAATGGAACAAAAAAAAGCACAAAATGTTCTTGGGATTATTTTATTATTACTATTTGCTGTAAAGTTGCAGTCGACTTATAGTGACCGCCCTGTAGGGTTTTCAAGGCAAGAGATGTTAAGGGGTGGTTTGCCATTGCCTGCCTCTGCATAGTCATAAAAACATAAGAGAACATAAGTGAAGCCCATGTTGGATCAGGGCAATGTCCCATCCAGTCCAACGCTCTGTCACACAGTGGCCAAAAATACCAGGTGCCATCAGGAGGTCCACCAATGGGACCAGGACAGAAGAAGAAGAAGAAGAAGAAAAGGAGAAGGAGATTGGATTTATACACCACCCTTTACTACCCAAGGGAGTCTCAGAGTGGCTTATAAACTTCTTTCCCTTCCCCTCCCCACAACAGACACCCTGTGAGGTAGGTGGGGCTGAGAGATCTGACAGAAACTGCTCTTTTTCAAGAACAGCTATGCCAGAACTATGGCTTGCCCAAGGTCATCCAGCAGGTGCAAGTGGAGGAGTGTGGAATCAAACCCGGTTCTCCCAGATTAGAGTCCGCACACTTAACCACTATACCAAACTGGCTCTCCCTCCCACTGGTCCATATGTTTATTGAATTCCCTCTTGAAGCCATCCATGCTTGTAGCTGCCACCACCTCCTGTGGCAGTGAATTCTATGTGTTAATCATGCATAGTTCACCATCGTCTTCCTTGGTGATCTCTCATCCAAATACCAACCAGGGCCAGTGCTGCTTAGCTTCTGAGATCTGACAAGATCAGGTTAGCCTGGGCTATCCAAGCCAGGGCAGACAGTCTAGGCTTATCAAAAGCTGTTTTGCTTGCCTGTCAACCCCAACCATCTCCAAGTTCTCTTCAAAATTTTGCCTGCAACAGAAACATTCCTTGTGGTGGAAGGATGGAAGCTCCCCAATATTGCATAGGTCTGTAGAAGAGCTACATAATCATCAGACACGCCTTTGAGGGTATATTGGCAGGGGCAGCTTTTCCAACATCTACAGCAGCGTCACAGAACATGACTCTGCCTTGTGCCCAAATTCAGCCAGGTGTCTACAGCTAGGGCACAGTAACCCTACCGCTGCCAGGTTTGCTGTCCTGGATACAAATGCACCTTCAGATAGAGAAACAGATCAATAAATGAATATGCATAGATGGGAGAAAAATGAGAAGGGGGGGGCGATTGTCAAAGGCCTATATTCTGAACTAATTTACTGAAGTAGCTACTGTGAAAAGTACCCATGCATCATTCTTGACTGACACAAGGTAAACTGACAACAGAAGCTGGGAAAGCAAGACACAAGCTCCAAACATAAAAAAACACAAGAAGATCCCTGTTTGGATCAGACCAGGGGTCCATCTAATCCAGCATCCCATCTCACACAATGGCCAAGCAGTTACTCTGGAGGGCTGGCAACAGGGCATAGAGGCCAAGGCCTTTTCTTGGTGTTGCCTCCTGGCACCAATATTCAGAGGTATACTGCCTCTGAATATGGAGGTTCCCTTTATTCTCATGGCCAGTAGCCACTGATAGACCTGGGCCAGTAGCCACTGATAGACCTATCCTCCATGAATCCGTCTAACCCACTTTTAGAGTTGTCCATGCCTGCAGCCATTGCTACATCCCCTGACAGCAAATTTCACATTTTAATCATGTTCTGTGTAAAGAAATATTTTATTTTGACCCTCGTATTCTAGGATTTGGGGAGAGGAAGGGAAAGTTCTCTTTGTCAACTCTCTGCCCTGTGCATAATTTTATCAGCCTCTATCATGTCTCCCCTTAGTCATCTCTTTTCTAAACCGAAAAGTCCCGGACTCTGATATGCAAAGATCATCAGCTCGCTGCTTCAGAACAGAAGGAGTTGATAGAGAAAATTTTCTGCCTGACTGTAGGTTCTAAGAAAAGGGGGTGGGAAGCAGGAGAAAAATGGGGATTAATCTAAGCATCCCTGGTCCCCTTTCTTCTAAACGCCAACTTTCCTACTAGAAAATAAGATTGCCTCCAGTAATTGAACGGACAGACTCTGGATTTAGAAGTCTCTTGTCCCCCCCAAACATTCCTCTATTCGTTTGATTTCTCTCAAGCCGAGATTCTGATTGTGTCTGACTCCAGAGCTGGCAGTGACGTGTTAACCTGCCTGCATGTAGCCGTGGACGTGGCCCAACCAAGGTGACTATCAAAAGGACCGGTTCTGCCCTCCCTGGGTCTGGGCAGCCGAGACAAAGGAATAGCTCTGAGAAACAGGCTCCAACCCACATTGGCATTTTCAAGCCTTCCAATTAACCTTCACCTTGGTAAACAAGCTGTGAGCTTTGCACGGGAAATTATCTTTGGCAAAAAATGGGAAGGGTTCCTGGGAGCTTAAAAAATGGAAAATAAATGGGAGGGAAATTGCTTTCTCTGTCTCACACACACACACACACACACACACACACACACACACACACACACACACACACGGACCCTGCTTCCTTGTAGATGGCTAGCCAGCATCTGGCCATGCGGGTCAAGGCAAGTAATGTTGGATTTTATCATCCTTTATATGTAGATTGTCAGCCTCCATCTGGAGACTGGAGATCTCCTGGATTGTTGACTGTTCTCCAGATTACAGAGGTCAGTTCTCTTGAAGGAAATAGCTGCTTTGGAGGGTGGACTCTATGGCATTGTTTTAGGGTTGCCAGCCTCCAGGTGGGGCCTGGAGATCTCCTGCTTTTACAACTGATCTCCAGCTGACAGAGATCAGCTCCCCTGGGGTGCACTCTATGGTAGTGTACCATGTTCCCCCCCCTTTCAAAATTTTATTAGAAGCAAAATATAGCCATTCAAACAATGAACAGTACAGAACAAGAAACCACACTTTTGACTTAAATAGAAACTATACAATGAGTACATTTTCAATGAATAGCAATGTGGAGTCACTATAGTGAGATTGTCAAATGTTGAAATCATGGGGGGAGAAGATTATAAGCAGCTCAGACTAACAGGGTCTCACAGATCAAATAACCTGTAGCACATTAAAAATGAAGCCATGCTGTATAACTTGGGTTGGATGGAAGATCGTTGCAAAAAGAGAAACTAGGTACTAGGGGTGTGCAAAAAAAAAAAAAAATTCGGCCCATTCTTATTCCGCCGAATAGGACAGAATGGCTGGCAATAAAACTCCCCCATGTCAGTTTCATCAGTAGGAGCCGATTCTGCAGTCTTAAGGCCAGCCGAATGTCAATTTCAGCCCCATTATATCCGATGGGCCATTGAAGTCAATGGCGAAAACATAGGGTATATTCTGGGGTCTGGAGGGGACAGGACTTGAGGGAGAGACTCCAAACTTGCAGAGTAGCTGCTAGAGCCTCTCCCCAAGACACCAACCAAGTTTCAAGAGCATTGGAATAGTGGGTCCAACTCTACGGGCCCTCAAACAGATCACCCCTATCCCCTCCATTGTTCTCTATGGTGGGGGGGAAAGTTACTTTTCCAACCCAGACCTGGCAACCCTGCCTTGCTTGTTTATTTATTTACATTATTTAAGAGTCTTCCTTTCCTACTGAGACTCAGGGTGGTTTACAGTGTCAGTCAATACGATCAACGAGCAGCAATCTGATGTGGAGTTCAAGCAAAGTCTAAGCATTTAAACATGAACCTGCTGAGGTTCCTCCCCAAACCCCGACCTTACCAAGCTCTACCCCGAAATCTCCAGGGATTTCCCAACCAAGTATTGGCAACCCTATTCATCAACATTCAATTTGTAAACTGGGTGGTAGATTGGGAGATAGGGTTGCCAGCTGTGGGTAGGGAAATGGCTGGACATTGGGGGGGGGGACCCAGGAAAGGGTGGGATTTGGGGAGACGAGGGCCCTCAGCAGGGTATAATGCTACAGACTCCACCCTCCAAAGTAGCTATGTTCTCCAGGGGAACTGATCTCTGTCATCTGATCTCTGTCACCCTACCTCACCGGGTGTCTGTTGTGGGGAGGGTAAGGGAAAGGAGTTTGTAAGCTGCTCTGAGACACCTTTGGGTAGTGAAGGGCGTGGTATAAATCCAATCTCTTCCTCTTCTTCTTCTTCAATTGTGAAAAGTACTGAGAACGTTGAGTGATTCCAGCAAAAGTACTTTTATTAAAACCCAAATACTTCCATCTTTCAATATTTCTTACCACAGTAAGCCGGCTCGCAGGCCGGCTTATATGCTCAGAAACCCACCACCTAAAACACACCCACTAAGGCCCTATAGGCTATTTACAGTGGCCGAGAGTCCCATAGGCTCTCGGCCATGGACCTGGCCCTCTGATAGGTGCGGGCTAGGATCCGCTGGACTATTGTTCTCCTGGAAGCGAAGCTCTGCTGTTTGGCCTGACCGCATGGCCCAACGGTCGTGCACGTGGTCATGGCGGAGTACATTACAAATTGTAATAGCAGGAGACCTCCAGGCTTTCTCTGGAGGTTAATGGAAGAGAGAGGATCACGGAAATGAACGGCTATTAATAGAACAAAAGTTACCATGATCAATTTACTAATATGCTTTCCAATATTATATCAATTTTCCTTGCTTCATCTAATCGTGGTTAATACTGTCATAATTATATATATATATCATAATCATATACACATAATCACATACTAATTTTCAAATATGAACATCCAACCAGTCCTTCCAATGATACTCCAAGTTAGGGACACCGCATAAGTCCTGGAAAGAATCCTCGAAAAAATCTCACAACTGTAAATTGCAGTGGTGTGTTGTTCCTTTGGGGAGACTCCCGGGACTAAGCTTTCCGAACATGTGTATGTAGTATTCCACTTCTGTGTTCCAATTAGCAGTCCAAAGGGAATCCACCATGTACGCACACTTAGCAACAGGTGCGCAGCAGTTCTGTTTACAAAAGGTCCCGGCGACTAACTGTTTGTGGCGAAGTCCTGGGCATCTTCCCAGTGGAACAATGTACAGTTGTGAGGGGTTTCCTGAAGATTCGTTCCAGGACTTAGGCAGTGTCTCTGCCTTGGAGTATCATTTGAAGGACTGGTTCATATTTGAAGATTTGTATGTGATTATTTGTATATGATTATGATAGGTATATGATTAAGACTGTGTTAAGCATGATTAAATTAAACAAGGAAGATTGATATAATATTGGAAAGCATATTCGTAAACGGATCACGGTAACTTTTGTTCTGTTTATCTGGAGGCTGGCAATCCTATTGGGAGATAGAGTATTCATCCCCTAAATGGGCCACCAGCAAGTCATTTTGCTACAATCCCATGCTTGTCTTGCTTTGTATGTGTGTGTGCACGCACGCATGTGCAGATTATACTTTTCAGGGGGCCAGATTTGGCCCAGGGGGCTACAGTTGCTGATCCCTATTTTTAAGGTTATAGTTAGTTCAATTTTACTTCCAAATATCCAGCCCCAGGCAGTTAAGGACTTTATATGCAATAAGCAGGACTTTAAACTGGCCTCTTGTACTGGCCTGTTAACTCTGGGAAGCTGTGCTCACTCTAAGCCACACCGGCCACAGCCCCCGTGCTGCTACATTTTGTATATGCATCTGAGCAGTATTCAAAGGCTGCCCCATGTGGAACACAATGCAGTAATCTAATCCGGACCCGGTCAGAATATAGATAATTGTGGTTAGACAGACAAAGCCTCTTCCCGACACAAAATTATGTTTTTTGAGAGTTGGAGTCATTTCAAAATGGAAAGAAAAGAAAAGTAGGCAGAAATTGGTTGAAACGAGCCTCAGAAAGCAGTGGCGTCCCATGGAGAGGACTGCCGAGCTCACCTTTAACCAGACAGCTCTCCTGCTGATAAATGCCACCATTTTTTCAGGCTGGAGGATTTATTCCAGGCTGCACAGTCCCTTCCCACCCCATCCAGGTCCTTTCATACAAATTGCATCCTTGCCAGAGCATAATGCTGGTTTTTAACCAAGGCCTTGTCTGGAGACCTGGGTGGAACTCTCTTTAAATCTGTCCAGAATGTGTCTTGCTGTAATGAATGTCTTTCCGCTTCTCTTACCCTCCCTACAGAATTGTTCATCTTTTTTTTAAAACACCTTTAAGGAAAAGCATTCTTATTTCCAAAAAGGTTCCTTCTGCTGTTAAAAATTACTTATGCATTATTACCGAAGTAATGAGACCCCAGCGATAATAGAGATAATGAACCATCGGAGAAAGGTAGCCTAGCAGCAAATAAGAAATACCCGCTAATAACTTTGTTCCTCGCCATTTGGGTTTTCTTTCATTCTTATGAAGATGGAGTCAATGGCCATGCAACGAGACCCCGCGGCATCAACCAGGTACACACAAAAGCCACTCCTAAAAATTTTTTGGGGGGGAGTTTCCACAGGGACTTCCTCCTTTGAATTTTGGCAGCAACTGAGCAACACTGACTATTCCTGCATCCTCTGGAAGTCACACAAGCCTGGCTCTGGACAGTGACGTCAGGAATTTGTTGGGGCTCTCAAACTTAGCAAAAAGATCACTGTTCCACACATGCATTGGGGTTGCCCACTCTGGGATAGAAAATACCTGGAGATTTTTGGGGGGTGGAGCCTATAGACAGCAGGGTTTGGGAAGGGGAGGGACTTCAGCTGGGTATAATGCTGTGGTAGGACTGCCAAGTACCCCCTGGCCACCGGCAGGGGATGGGGGCTAGGGATGCCAGCTCCAGGTTGGGAAACATCTGGAGATTTGGGGGGTGGAGCCTGGGGAGGACAGGGACCTCAGAGGGGTACAATGCCATAGAGTCCAAAGCATCCATTTTCTCCTAGGGACCTGATCGCTGTAGTCTGGAGATGAGCTGTAATTCTGGGGGATCCCCAGGTCTCACCTGGAGGCTGGCATACCTATGCCGTAGAGTCCACCCTCCAAAACAGCCATTTCCTCCAGGGAAACTGATCTTTGTAGTATGATGGTCAGCTATAACTCCAGATATTCTCCAGCTGGGAACCTTAACTTGCATGGAGTACCATAGAAGGCCAAATGTCGCATGAAAGGTCTTCTATGGTCCTTTCTGCACTAGACCTTAAATCCCCAAATCCCACCATCTCTTGGCCCCCCCAAATGTCCAGGTGTTTCCCTACCCTGAGGTGGCAACCCTATCTCCCAATCTACCACCCAGTTTACAAATTAAATGTTGACGAATAGGGTTGCCAATTCTCTGTCCCCAAACTTACATTCTACACTACAGGCAATTTCATCCCTGTAATTATCTCGGGGTATTTTTTGTTTCCACATTACATTGAGGTCACCCCAGTTTTGCCCCACACTTGTCCCAGGATAAACAGCTGCTGTTATAACCAGGGATAAATGCAAGGTACTGTGTTGCGAGTTGAACTCTGATAAAACCAGGGGTGAGATCCAAGTGGACCACTCCTTAGAGAGGGTGGGCACACTAAACCCCCCCGGTGGGGAAGGTGTTAGCCGACAAATGGAATGTCTAGCGCGTAAGACCGAAAAGCCTAGAAAGAACTCTTCGGCATCAAGGAAGCCTGTAATGGGCCATCCAGCCAGGCGGTGGCAGCGCTGCGCTGCAACGTGAAGCAGTCTGGAGAAAGCTGACGACATCAACCTACGCCAAGGGAAAAATGCCGTTGGAACATGTCTGACCTTACAGCTGAACAAAACTCCTCGTCGGCTGCGAACATGTGTGATTTAAATATTATCTGTTGTCCTCCCTTACCCCTTGAATCATTGTTAGTCCCGCGTGTAATGGAGTAACTGTAAATCGCTCAGAGCCAGCAAGCTCTGCAGGATTGAGCGATTAATAAATTGAAAGATTTATTATTATTATCAAGTGTGGAAAGGACCTATATGTGTGCCCTGCTTCCTCCAGGGCAAGTGGGGCACTGAGGATGCACAAAGACTGCCAAGGTTCTGAAGCTGCCCCCCAAACCAGTCTTGTTGAGAACAGGTTACGCTAAATGTAGAGCTGTCTCTAGAGCACGGGAAATCCTGTGTAAAAATGCTTGAGGAATCGTTTGAATTTGTCCTTTCTCCAAGGAGATCAGGGGGGCATGCCTCATTCTCTTCTCCTCCGCTGTACCCTGCCAGTAACTCTGTGTGATATAGGGCTGTCAACTCAGGTTTGGGAAATCCCTAGAGATTTGGAGTAGAGCCTGGGAAGGAAGGGTTTTGATTAGGAAGAATACCTCAAGAGGGTATAATGCCACAGAGTCCACCCTCCAAACCTGTTGTTTTCTCCAGGGAAACTGATATTGGTCATCTGGAGACCAGTTGTAAGTCTGGGAGATCGCCAGGCCTCGCCTGGAGGTTGGCAGCCCTATGGTTGGCTAAGAGCAAGAGTGATTGGCCTAAAGTCTCCCTATAAGCTCCATGTTTGGGTGGGGATTTCAACCTGGAATGCCCAGATCCTGCCCCAGCTCTAACCACTATACCACACCGGCTTTCTAAGGGCATGTGGAGAACAGAACGGGGGAGTTGCATTCAAGTGCCTAGTCTCCAATGTCTTTAATAATGTACCATCAGCCTATAGAGGACATTGCATGCGGGACAATCACAGGAACGTTGATTTGGAGAGAGGAAAACAGCCTTTACAAAACGAGGGCTGAAAGTTCAGTCTCCCTTCTCTGCCCTCGACATCTTCCCATAGGGTTGCCAAGTCGAAATTTCTCCTTACCGGGGGACTCCCGCGCCGCGGCTGGGTTCTCCCTCGGATGACCGTGGCCCCGCCCCCAGCATGCCCGGCGTGGTCACGTCACTTCCAGGTGACGCGCACGTTGGGGTGGGGTTCCCCCCGGGGCCTGATCCACCGGCAGCGGGGAACGAGCCTCTGGGGCGGGGGTTTCCCCGTCCCCCGGGGGGACTTGGGAAGCCTATCTTCCCAACAGACAGCCTGAGGAATGCCAAAGAGGATAAATATATTTGGCCTAGAATGGGATGATAAGTCTCTGCGGACAGCCGAAATAAGCTCATTTTGATCTGGCGAAGTGCCCAGTGGCAGCCACCTCATGGAGGGTGCAGCGCTGGCCTGTTGGTTTCTTCTGCCAACCTCCAGGAGCCAAATGGTTAAAGGCACGATTGGAGGCCATCAGAGCAGGCCATGGCTGCAGAACCACTTGATAACATTTCTGCTCGGGCTCAGTTATTGGGTTTCATTATTTGCATTGCATGATTATTAGGTGCAGCATCTGCCGAATTGATTTGATGTCTTGTGAGCTTAACAGCGCTTTTTTGTGATCTGATCTGGTCCTTCTGAGCAATCATGGCAAAAAAATAAAATAAAAACCAACAAGCAAAAGGCAGCAAGCCGAAGCCGCCGCCTCGACATAAATATGTATCCCCTGAATTTGCTGTTCGACAACAATCAACACATCCACACCTATTCCACGGTAAGAAATCAATGTTCCTTATTTGCCTTTCGAAAGTGTCGTGACACAGACTTGGGCGCCATTGTTTTCCAGGGGCATTATTCTCAATTTTCAATGGTTGACTGGAAAGCAGAAGGCAGTTCGGTCTGTCTGCTGCTCTTCGATTTGGTACGGCTGGGTTGCGTGAAAGTTCTGCTTATTGTCAAGGCCGAGCTGGGCCTTCATTCCCGCTTTGTGTTAAAGGGCAAAGCAAGCTTTCAGAATGGTATAATTGGATATTCTACATTTTAAGAAAATACTGATATTTTGTGAATGATGAGACAGGGGGACAGGGTGAGGAGTGGAAATCTGGCCTGCAAAGAGTGGCAGCTATACCTCTTCAGGTGTGGTGCATACTAGGGTTACCCGCTGTGGGTTAGGAAACACCTGGAGATTTTGGGGATGGTACCTGAGG
Source organism: Gekko japonicus (assembly GCF_001447785.1). Classification (NCBI taxonomy): domain Eukaryota; kingdom Metazoa; phylum Chordata; class Lepidosauria; order Squamata; family Gekkonidae; genus Gekko; species Gekko japonicus. Next base: position 868,907 of record NW_015167533.1, on the reverse strand, counting down.
AGGGAGGGGTGTGGGGAGGGGAGGGACTTCCATAGGGCCTAGTGGCCTAGTGTGTAAGGTGGCCATTTTCTCCAGGGGAACTGATCTCTGTTGCCTGGAGATCAGTCGTAATCCCAGGAGATCTCCAGCCACCACCCGGATGCTGGCAACCCCAGTGCACAGAAAGCAGGGTTCCCATTTGCCTGCTTATGGCAGGACACCTCCGGGTAATTGTGGCCTTTGACAAATGATGCTCTCTTGACTGGCAGGTGAAAACTCGGGGCAAACCCAGGGCAGGTGATGATCATCCTGAGGAGAAAAATTAAAAAGAAAAATAAGGCCTCGTCCGCTTACAGGAAGTGATTAAAGGTTGCTCTAGGAAGGACCAGGAACTCTGTAGTCAGAAATTCCTGTAAGTAGACGAGGCTTTGTCTTTTTAGTTTTTCTCCAGGGATGCTGCCTCCCCGAAACCTTTCCGTCAATTGGTAACAAGGGTTGCCAACCTCCAGGTGGAATCTGGCAAGTTCCAGCTATTACAGTTGACATTCAGACGACGGAGCTCAGTTCCCTTGGAGAAAAGGGCTGCTTTGGAGTGTGGACTGTATGGCCTTATAGCCTACTGAGGTCTCCCCGCTCCCCAAACCCCACCCTTCCCAGGCTCCACCCCCCAAATCTCCAGGTACTTTCCAACTCAGACCTGGCAACCCCACAGTTCCAGGATTAGGCTTGCCAGTCCCCAGGTTCAGGCGGGGGATTCCCCACTTTTGTGGGCTCCAGCCCACCACCGGTCACATGGCCAGCAGGGGAAACCCAGCCCCCCAAAAGACAACCCCGGGTGATGTTGGCAATGTAATGATATCACTTCTGGAAATGACGTCACCACATTGGCAATGTCAGGGGCAATGCTACTTCTGGGGCCAAACTCTATGGTTTATAGCCATTTTTACCATAGAGTTTGGCCCAACAAGTCGAGCATTGCCCCAACATCAGCGACATGTTGATGTCACTTCTGGAAGTTATATCATTGTGTTGACGATGTGCACGCCCACCCCCAGAATGCCCCCCAAATCCCCCCACCGGCAGAAGGCAAGGACCTGGCAACCCTATCCAGGATGCCCAGAGCCAACAATGCCATCCCTGTGGCATAAAGCGAGAAAAAGGGTTAGCCACCCTTGCTCAGTCTGCACTGGGGTGTAGGTGACATGGCTGCTTGGTATGGAAGAAAGGAATCAGCCTCTATCAGGGCCAGAAGAGGGGTCCCACAACAAGCATTTGTGCATCTGCTCAGCAAAGGACAAGCTTTTGTGCTCAGCATCTGGCAAGCAGCATCTAGGTAACCAGCAGGAGACTCATCCAGCCGGGGGGGGGGTGCTCACCAGCAAAGCCGTGCTGGTACTGGTGATACAATGATATCACATTTGGTGTAGTGGTTAAATGCGCGGACTCTAATCTGGGAGAACCAGGTTTGATTCCCCACTCCTCCACCCACAGCTGCTGGGTGACCTTGGGCAAGCCATAGTTCTGTCAGAGCTGTTATCTCAAGGACAGTTCTGGAAAGAGCTCTCTCAGCCCCGCCTACCTCACAGGGTGTCTGTTGTGGGGAGGGGAAGGGAAAGGAGTTTGTAAGACTCCAAGTGAAGGGCAGGGTATAAATCCAATCTCCTCCTCCTCCTCCTCCTCCTCCTCCTCCTCCTCTTCTTCTCATCCAGCACAATTGCCAAATCAAGTGCCAAGCCAACCATCCCATAGTCTGCCATTGGAAGAACAAAAAGTAAGCCAAAGCATTAAGGGGCACTGGGAGTAGAACAAAGGTTGTCAACTTCAGGTTAGGAAATTCCTGGAGAATTGGGAGTGTTACACAGGGCTCTTTTTGTAGAAAAAGCCCAGCAGGAACTCATTCGCATAATAAGCCACACCCAACACCAGAAACTCATTAGCATATTAGGCCACACCCCTGACAGCACAGCTCATTAGCCCATTAGGCCGCACCCCCGTGTTACCAGAAGTGTGGTCATCCAGCCACACCCACTTTTTGCTCCTTATTCTGTTTACCTTGTTTGTTGTCAAAACCCAGGGCCTTTTTTGGGAGCAGGAACTCCTTTGCATGTTAGGCCACACACCCCTAATGTAGCCAATCCTAATGAGTTTCTGCGGTTGGGTGTGGCCTGTTATGCTAATGAGTTCCTGCTGGGCGTGGCCAACTCGGGAGCCAGCCGGAACTCCATTCCTGTGCATTCCTGCCCCAAAATACCCAAAAATAGCCCTGGGAGTGAAGCCTAAGGAGTGTGGGGTATGGGGAGAAGAGAGACCGCAGTGCAATATAATGCCATAGAGGCCATCTTCCAAGGCAGCCATTTCCCCAGGGGAACTGATCTCCATATTCTGGAGACCAGCCGTAATCCAGGGAGTAAAAAAGGGAATAAAATAAATAAATAAACAAATTAGAGGCTTCATGGGAAGAACGAGTGGGGAATCAACCCCCATTCTCCAGAGTAGACTCCACTGCTCTAACCACTACATCCACGCTGGCTCCCTCTTCAGGGGTGGAGCCTGAGGAGGGCGGTGGGGTAGAATTCCATAGAGTCCACCCTCCAAGGCAGTCATTTTCTCCAGGGGGACTGCTCATGGTCATCTGGAGACCAATCGTAATAGCGAGAGATCTCCAAGTGCCCCTTGGAGGCTGGAGACGCTACCTGCAATGTAAATTAGTCTGTGGCTTCTTGTGAAGCAATCCTGAGGGGAGGTCACAAATGCAATAAAACCGCCCATTAATGTCATATTCACCAGGTGTATATTTATGTAAGTAAGAACCAGACAGCCTCACACTCTCCCTAATAGTTTTATCTATCTATCCAATGAGGCAAGGACTTACAGAAAAGGACTGAGAGGAAGCCGTTCAGGTAATCCAGGGAAGGTAGTCTCTGATAGCCGAGAGCCCCGCCAGGAGCACGCCAGCCATCCCGCTGGGTTATTAATACATGAACTTTGCCACCGCCCTCCCACGCCGCCTGCTGATTTCCATACCACGTTGCATAATTAATCTGTCAACATTTTGTGACGAGGTATAAATATTAATGACACGATCACACAGTTGGTTGTTCCTTTTAAAATGCAAACTTTTGCGGGGATAAATTGCACATTAATCTTAACCAGCTTTGAAGAACACGGGGTGGTTTTTTTTCCCCCTTTGGAAAAGGAAAGAAAAACAAAAGAAACATTTGCCTTTTGAAACTTGAATGTCCCCCCCCCAATCCATCCTTCCACCTTTAATTTTTAATCCCCTCATACAAAGTGGAGTTCAGGGTTCATAACTTTGGCAGTACAATAAGAGATAAAGCGGTGAAGTTTGGAGATTCAACACAGGGGACGAATTGTGGTTTCCGAGTCATCTCTATATTATATTCTCCTGTAGTCAGAATCTTGGCTTAATTGGAACCAAGTCTCCTTAGAGCTGGAAGAACTAGTTTTCAGTATATGCTCTTCAAACATTTGATTTCTTCCCTGATAGGGATGAGGAACCACATCCAGCTCGCACATCTGTCCAAGTTAATAAGTTGCACAGGGCCCCCTTTGAATCAAGGGTGGTGAAAATTTGGACAAAGGCACTAGTACATCCAGGTGAATTTACCTTGATTGAACACCGCACTTACAAGTAAATTGAGCCCCCATGCCAGACTGCTTCAGTGCTGTTGTTTGGTGTCAACACCGTAAAACACAGCTTTGTGCCTACTCAGAAGCTGCTTGTGCTATCAGACATTGGCCAGATTGTGTCTTGATAAATATCTGACAAAGCAGCTTGTGACTATTTTTATACTTGAATCCAGGGTTGCTATGCAGAGGCAGGCAATGGCAGAGCACCTCTTGATGTCTCTTGCCTTGAAAAAAGCTATGAGGTCACCCTAAGTCTGTTGTGACTAGATGCCACTTTCCACTACCACCACCACCACCACCTATGAAGAGGCATGTGTCCTCCCAGGTCATGGTTGGGTTATTCATGTGACCTACATGTTGCGCATAGAATCCATTGCAGTTCATCTTTTACTTGTGCTTGCATCCTTCAACAAAACTACACAGAGGATACAACGCCTGCTCTTTATGCATATGTAGTCTAGGGTTGCCAACCTCCAGGTGGAGCCTGGAGATCTCCTGGAATTGCAACTGGTCTCCAGGGGACAGAGATCAGTTCACCAGGAGAAAATGACCTCTTTGGAAGTTGGTCGGTATGGCATTATGTCCCAAACCCCACCCCCTCAAGCTCCACCCCCAAAATCTCCCGGCAGTTTCCAACCCGGAGCTGGCAAGCCTGATGTAGTCAGTAGCTTCTATGTCTAAGTATTCACAAGTAAAGGTAAAGGTAAAGGTTCCCTTGCTCGAAAGCCAGTCGAATCCGACTCTAGGGTTGCAGTGCTCATCTCCGTTTCCAAGCCGAAGAGCCAGCGCTGTCCGAAGACGTTTCCGTGGTCATGTGGCCGGCATGACTAAACACCAAGGTGCACGGAACGCTGTTACCTTCCCACCGAAGTGGTACCTATTTATCTACTTGCAATTTCTTGCTTTCGAACTGCTAGGTTGGCAGGAGCTGGAACTAGAGACGGGAGCCCAATCCATCATGCGGCACCCGGGTCTTGAACTGCTGAACTACCGACCTTCCACAGTCTGCAGTTCAGCGTCTTAACCACTTGAGCCACTGCAGCTCCAAGTACCAACTGCAAAATGATCGAGATTCACAAGCAAATACTTAAGTAGTAAGTCTCAAATCAAACTTCTCAAACAGATTTTTTAACAACATGTGCCTTTTAACAATTGGAGGCAGCGACAGATGAGATACAGCACTTTGCAGTTTTACAAATGGATGCATTCAGATTCTGTCCAGGTGGGTAGCCCTGTTGGTCTGAAGCAGCGGAACAAATTTAGAGTCCAGTGGCACCTTTAAGGCCAACAAAGGTAAGGTATGAGCTTTCATGTGCAAGGCACACTTTTTCAAATACATTGGAATGGTAGGTAAGAGTCAAACTTATAGACAGGGACTTAACAGCAAATTAACAAGTAACGCGATGATGTTTAAGATATGCAAAGTCAGAGCTAAATAACAGGCTAAGGTTTATTAGGTTATATATAAGGTTATAGATTATCAGATTCTGTGGATGCATTCACACTGTTTCATCCACAACTGGCTTCCTGACTGGGACCACAAAAAGGATGTGAACGAAACCAGTGAGCATCCCTACCTTTAATAACTATGTTGAAGAGAAAGGAAGGATGTTCCAGGACATAGAACTGAAGATCCATTGGTGTCCTGGACAGAGCTCCAGAGACATTATCACCAGCATACCTAGGACAGCATACCATGTACCCCACCCCACTCTACAGCATCTTTCCTGAATAATTCCGATGAACTGACTTGAGCAGGTGTCTGATGAGGTGATAAACAAACGAGATGGATGGACAGAAAAACAAATAGACAGAGTCAGACAGACCCATTTTAGACATAAATGTTTGCATTAGAGGGGGGAAATGCCATAGATTGATCTGAGCCCTTGGGACACAGCAGATATTAACCAACCAACCAATCAGCTGCCTAGAGAGGTAGTGAGCAGTGTTCCCTCTAAGCTGAGTTGGTGTGAGCTAGCTCACTGTTTTTTAGCCTCTGGCTCACATCTTTTTGTCTTAGCTCAGGAAGGATGGCTCCAGAGCAAACTGATTTATGCAATATCCAAATTGCTCGCTCACAACTTTAATGCCGGTAGCTCAGAAAGCAGAATTTTTGCTCACAAGACTCCACATCTTAGAGGGAACATTGGTAGTGAGCTCCCCTTCACTGGCAGCTTTCAAGAAGAGGCTGGATGAATATTTGTCAGAGATGCTTTAGGCTGGTCCTGCATTGGGCAGGGGGTTGTACTAGATGGTCTGTATGGCCCCGTCCAACTCTATGATTCTAACCTAAGAAACATTGAGAAGGATCTGGCAAGTGCAGCTTACTCCACAGAGTTGAGAAAAGATATGCCTGCTGATATCCCCTCCTCTCCACAACAATTAAAGTTGCCTTATTCCGACTCAGGCCTCTGATCTATCAAGCTCAGTATTGTCTACTCTGACTTTCCTACTACCTAACTAAAGACACGAGGAATTGAACCTGGGACCTTCGGCATACAAAGCAAATCTCCAAGCACAGAGCCACAGCCCAGCCTTTGTCCTTCCATGCACCTGGATGCCCTAATTTTCCTTGACATTCTGGTCTTTTCAGAAAGCAACAATGGCATTTTCAAAAGAAGTTTAAGGGCTTCAGAACAAATATTAAATTGCTCTTCAATGGGACTTGGGGATCGCTCTGGTTTCTTTGGAAATTCTAGCCTTCAGGCAACTTGGTGCAAAAAAAAAAAAAAGCAAACCATTTAACCTCACAAGTGGATGGATTAGACTTCTATCAGTAAACACCAATCTCCCCTAAGTAGACACAAAACCTATAAATAAATAAATGTCCATCGAAAGTAATAAGAAGTCACCTGTAGGAAAAGTAATAAGTGCTGCTTAATATGGCCCCCATTGTGTAAAAGAGAAGCAGAAACACAAGAGAAATATGAGAGACAGCCTGGTTGTTCTGTGCACCACACCAAAAGTGTCTTTGTGCTTTTTTTTTTAAAAAAAACACAAGTTATTAGGGGATAGAAAGGAGTTATTTTTAGGCTGCATGTACATTCTAGCTCAGTTTCACTTCAGCATTACAAGTGCAGGAAACCCCCCCACCCAAAAGAAAAAAAAAAGAGCTCTACAGACATTATCACCACTATACCTAGGACTGAGCTCCATTCCCGTGCACCCCACCCCACTCTACAGCACCTTTTCTGAATAATTCTGATGACTTGACTTGAGCAGGTATCTGATGAGCATTACAAGTGTAGGGACACCCCCCCCCCCCAACATTTTTCATCAAGATCATGGTGGCAGTGAAATTTGTACTTGGGTTTTGTCATCACCAGTCTGAAGAGAGTAATCTGTGTACCATATTTACCATGTATCATCATTCACAAATATTCTAATTTGGAATTGGCAACTAGTGGAAGAAGAACAATGTGCTGCCAGTAGAAAAGAGCAAGAGTCCAGTAGCACGTTAAAGACTAGCAAAATATGTGGCAAGGTATGAGCTTTCATGAGTCCCCACTCACTTCTTCAGATACAGCTAGAATGGGAATCCATCTATCCAATTTATTGGAAAGCGGAGTGATTTCAGATGCCATATGACATTAGTGGGCCAATGACAATTGTAGGCGAATGACAATAGCAAGTGTGATTGGATTTAGGTGAGATATGCAAAGGGGTAACAGGTGTGGAAAAATCAGCAGTGGTAATGAGACAGGAAACCTATGTCTCGATTAAGTCCAGGAGGATGCATTGTCTTGAGCTTCATTATCAATTGCAATTCAGCAGTCTCTCTAATCTTCCTTTGAAATTCCTTTGTAAGAGAGACTTTTAGGTCAGCAAGCTGAATGTCCTGGAAGACTCACAAAAGCTCATACCCTGCCACATATTTTTTTTAGTTTTTAAGGTGCTACTGGACTTTTGCTCTTTTCTACTGCTGTAGACAGACTAAAATGGCTACTCATCTTGATCCCTCTTGAATGTGCTGTCAAGTCATATGAAGCTGCGTAATACCGAACCAGACCCTTGGTCCATCTCAGTCTGTCTTGTCTACTCAGACCGGCAGTGATCTTACGCAGGTTCTTATGCCGAGGTCTTTTGCATCACCTTCTGCCAGATTCTTTTAAACTGGAGGTGCTGGGGATTGAACCCAGCACCTCCTACATGCCAAACAGATAGGGTTGCCAGCCCCCCCCCCATTTTAAGATTACCACAGTTATAGTCTGCTCAGGATGTGAACTGTTCTGCTCAGTGTTGGGGGGGGGGGTTAGAGGGAACATTTGAGCCTTGAGTTGTCACTACAACTCCCCTCTCAAAAAAGGTCTTGGGAAAAATCTCTAGTCAACAAGTAGTGCAATCCTAAACACAGGCACACTTTTCTGAGCCCATGGACTTTAGTACACTAAGCAGAGTGTAACTGTGTTTAGGGCTTTACTGTAAGTCAACCTAAATTGGGGGTTGAGGGATAATATATACTAATAGTAACTATTAGCTCAGGTCAAACTTTTTTTTTTGCCACCAAGTCACAGCTGACTTATGGTGACCCCATAGGGTTTTCAAGACAGGAGGCATTAAATGGTGTTTGCCATTGCCTGCCTCTGTGTTGAGAGTACAAAACAACAACAACAGTATTTTCTAGTTTTGATTATACTGAACCTGAAAAATATTGGTATTTTTCAATTTTTTGAATCCCAATGCTGGTATGGTATTTGGATTCAGGAAATATTCAGGAAACCCAGATTTTTTTTAACTCTATTATCTTTTTAAACGCCTTCTGCAGGCCACATCGCCACTGTGGCAGTGTGACTCGGCAAGTGAACTCAGAAGGCATTTAAAGAGACCATGGTGTCTTTAAACGCCTTCTCCAAGGTGCGCCTGAATAAAAGCCGAATGATATCGGCTTTTAATTGGCTTCAGCTGTATTGGTAGCCAAAAAGAAACTCTAATTTCTTTTTGGCTTAAAAAACCAAAAAAAAAAAAAGTACTGGTAAGGTATTTTGGGGGGGGGGGTTGTTCGCGTAAACCCTATGCACACCCCCAGTCATGACCCTGATATTCCTTGGAGGTCTCCCATCCAAATATTAGCCAGGGCCGACCCTGCTATGCTTATGAGATCTGATGAGATCAGGCTAGTCTGGCCTATTCAGGTCAGGGCAGGTCAAGCATAGTATTTAATTCTTAGAGAATCCCCATTGTCTACTTTTTTGGGTATAATCCTAGATTTGGTCTCTTCAGAAATTGTAATGCTTGGATTTTTCATGATAGTACCACATGTCTACAGGCTACATCAGGGTAGTAACAAGGGGCTAATGGAGTTTTTAAAACAGAAAACTAATTATGACATAATGCTGTATGACTCCAACAGTTTCAATTAAGACACTGTATTGATTCAAATATACCAAAGAACGCATTAGGAATTGCCGTAGCTGATGCTGGTGGTGGTGGGGACATCCTAACACCCTGATGATGATAAAGGCAATAATTTTGAATCTAATCTGGAAGCATGTAGTTAATGTTCAGATTTCTTCAGAAATCTGGCATAACATTTCCATGGATGGACCTGCAAAATTTCCAGTACACTACAAGATGAAGCACTGTTGGTATTTTACACCACGAGAACTTCATAAGATATAACAGAAAGCACAATGCAAATTATATACATAAAGGGTGGTGATATTCTGAGATAAAAGACTTGGGTGGGGAGGGGAGTACAACTTCTATACAAGCCAATTCACATCTTGCTAGAACACTGAGACAATTCAGTAACCAAAGACAGACGATTTTAATTTGCAGTTCCCCTGGGTTTTTTGGAAATATTTTTTTTGCATATTCCAGCATCCCTACTTTATTTTCTGCCTGGGAGCAGACAACAGTTACTTTGACTCCCCGTTTCCTCTTGGGATACTTGGAGCCGCTTCTGGTTTTTCAGGCAGGATCCGAATCCAGAACTAGCACCGGCAAGCTCACCCCTGCATTGCATCAGCCCTTCCAGTGCTCAAGCCGTAAAGTGCTAAAAAAAACCCCTGCTAGTTATGAACATGACTATTCTAGTAGCTAAGGGGGGGGGGATCCCTCTGAAGTCTCTGCAAATCCAAATAAAGCAAAGCAACAGCAAATTCTTCCATCAACACTCCAGTTACTTTGTTTCACAAAGTACTGAAATGAAAGGGATACTTTAGATTAAAAGATTTGCTTAATGGTCTGATTAATTCATTGCAAATAGATAGAGCTAGTACTAAGGATCTGTGTTATCTCTTAACCTTTCCTGCCTGGTGTGTGTGTGTCCCCCCCCCCCCAATCTGCGAGCGAGGATGAGTTTTGATTTAATATGCAATGCCTGCTGCTTTCTATCTGGGCTCACCAATTGCCACTGGGTCCCTCCCCCTTCGCGTACAGAGTGACCAAATGCTTAAAATAGGAACGGGAAAGCCAGCCGACAAAGAGAAGGGGGGAGAAGGAGAGCTCACCTGCACAGCACGGGCAATTACCCCATTCACCCGGTTGAGTTCACAAAATTAATTAGCACCAAATACCATTGGGCCAAATTATTTATGAACTAACGAGCAGGCGCCGGCGTCATTGAGAAGACTAGGGCTCTGACCCAGGGATGCTCTGCAATATTCTCTGCAATGTTCGCTGCAATGTTCTCTTTCTCGCACACCACAAGAGGGCATCGAGGGCACTTCATCGGATTAGAGATGCTACGGCTTGGCTTCTTAGGACTGAACTGGGAGCCTGGATACAGGAAGGAAGGACAGCATAACATCGACCAATGGGGAGACGGTGGGTCACTGCAGTTACGCGGCACTCATTAAGGTGCTGTGCTTGCACAAATTAAATTTGTGATTCCTCACACCAGCCAATCAGCTGGTAGTAGGGTTGCCAGGTCCCTTTGTCGTGCTGGTGAGGGGATTTGGGGGGCATTCCGGGGGTGGGCGGGGATGTTGCACAACGCACTGAAGTTGCCCGGAAGTGACATCAGCACGTCAACGATGTTGTGAGCGACGCTCTGCTTTTTGGGCAAAACTCTATGGTAAAACGGCCTTGAACCATAGAGTTTTGCCCAAAAAGCAAAGTGTTGCCCCCTGATGTCACCGACACGCTGATGTCACTTCTGGGTGACATCAATGCATAACTCATGGCATAAGGGGTGGGGGAATTTCCTCCTCTGGCTGGCAGCAAGCAGGAGCCCAGAAAAGCAAGGAATCCCCCACTCCACCTGGGGTATGGTATCCCTAGCTGGTAGCTGCTGTAAAACATGCACATAATGATATGAGTATGGCATTCAGATGCAGAGTTGCTAGTTGCGAAATACCTGAAGATTTTGGGGGTGGAGCCTGAGAAGAACAGGGTTTGGGGAGAGGAGGGACTTCAGTGGGGTATAATGCCATAGAGTCCACCTTCCTAAGCAGCCATCTTCTCCCGGTGAACTGATCTCTGTTGCCTGGAGATAAACTGTAATCCCAGGAGAGCTATAGCTACCACCTGGAGACTGGCGATCCTATAAAATGCATGATGTGCACAAAACATAGCTTAAGAACATAAGAACATAAGAGACGCCAATGTTAGATCAGGCCATAGGCCCATCCAGTCCAACACTCTGTCACACAGTGGCCAGAAATACCAGGTGCCATCAGGAGGTCCACCAGTGGGGCCAGGACATTAGAAGCCCTCCCACTGTTGACCCCCCAAGCACCAAGAAGACAGAGCATCACTTGCCCCAGAGCCCCTATCTATACCTTGTGGCTAATAGCCACTGATGGACCTCTGCTCCATATGCTTATCTAATTCCCGTCCATGCTTGTAGCCGCCGCCACCTCCTGTGGCAGTGAATTCCCTGTGTTAATCACTCTTTGGGTGAAGAAGTACTTCCTTTTATCCGTTCTAACTCGACTGCTCAGCAATTTCATTGAGTGCCTATGAGTTCTTGTATTGTGAGAAAGGAGAAAAGAACCTCTTTCTCTACCTGCTCTATCCCACACATAATCTTATAAACCTCAGTCATGTCACCCCTCAGTCGTCGTTTCTCCAAGCTAAAGAGCCCTAAGCGCTTTAACCTTTCCTCATAGGGAAAGCTTAGGCACAGGTCTCAAATGTCAGTGAGAATGAGCAACATATTTGGGATACCATTTATGACACAAGATAAACACTCAACTTAGGGTTGCCAGATGCCCGGTGCATTGCCTAGCAACCCTCACGACAACTCTTGGGGCTTCCTTCCCAATTCCGTGGGTGTTTCGCTTTAGGATTAACTCCTTCCCAAACGCCCCTGAATGGCCAATGTGCTACCAGTGATTTAGGAAGGTTTCCTTCCACCAAATAAGTGCCTGTCAGAACAAAAGCACCTTTCCTCTACAGCACAAACTAAACGGGAGCCAGCTTCAGACCGAGGCGAATGCATAGCCCGCAGAGAGATCGTAACCAAAGAGGGGTGGGTATCGTGCCACTGACACTCTGGATTTGAGAAGCGTCTCTGCTGAGTGGGAAACCACTATGCTTACCAGTAGAACATGTCGGATTCCGACAGTCTGTGTCTGTTGTTACTTGTTACCCAGTGGCAGAGCCTGGGCCTTGAAAACAGAAAACTCAGCAGGAGAAAACAGTCCTCATCAGCAACAATGAAGCTCTCTAAGTTGTTAGGCCGACAGGCTGATAAAGACTAAGAGGCATTTAATTTTCACATGATGGGATATCTCGTACAGCAGACAACAGCTCTGGCTCTTGGTTTTCTCCTCCTCCGCCACCCCTGCCTCTATTACGAGTGAAACAATATTCACCGTCGAGTTGAAGGGACTTGGCAGGTTCATTCATGGCCTCCTGTAAGAGTAATCTCTCACAACTCCCCCCCCACTCTGCACTTTCAAGACAATAGTTCCCTGATGCTTTGCAAAGTACATCTAAAGAGATGGCTTAGTAGGCTGATGTTATGATGGGATAATGGTGGGGTATGTAATTTTGCTTGCATTGTAACACATTTATAATTCTGAGGGGAGGGGGGGAAACACTGGCAGCTAGAAGCCAACTCTTGCTCACAGAGGATGCGAATGGCATTTCTCTCTATTCAGATTTGTCTCCCCAGATTTCAGGGCTTCGAAGAGGGTTGCCAACTCCAGGTACGGCCCGGAGATCTCCTGGAATTACAACAGACCTCCTAGCGCACCCCATAACATCACTTTCAGTTTTCATCGGAAGTGACATCGGTGAACGAGGATTTTTTTTCTTTTTTTTGCAAATCCTAGAGAGTCTCATGACATCACTTCCAGTTTTCACCAGAAGCCAGAGGAATACTACTTGGAATGGTCAGGGCCAAGGACCCAAGGACCATTTCCCTCTCTCACGATGAGCATTTGAAAGCTATAAAAATACAGTAGCTAGGAGAGTAAGCTCTGAGCAAGGAACTCCACGGTCCAGACCAAGTCCTGCCTCTTTAAATGATCAACAGATCTGTTCATGGCCAAGTCTAGATATTCCGTATGCTGTAGTGGTTCGGATGTCAGACTAGAGAGACCCAGGTGCAGCCCAGGTCCCCACTCTACCATGGATGCCTGTCAGAGACCCTCTGCCAGTCACTCTTTTTTCAGCCTAATCCACCTCAAAGGGATGTTGTGGGGGAGAGACAATGGCATAAGCTGCTTTGGATCCCCACTGGGGAACAAAGTAGGGTTGCCAGTCCCCCGACGGGGCAGGGGTTTGCCCACTTTTGAGGCTCCTGATCCACTGGCTCCAATGTGCCCGGCAGGGGGAACCCCACCACAAATTGCCATGTTCGCGTCAACATGCCTGGTGCAACGATGTCACCTGGAGCTGATAGCACTGCACAGGGCATGTTGCATGGGGGGGCGCTCTGTCATTCGTGGAAAAACTCTATGGTTACCATCAGGGCTTTTTTTGTAGAAAAAGCCCAGCAGGAACTCATTAGCATAATAGGCCACGCCCAACAGCAGAAACTCATTAGCCTATTAGGCCACACCCCTGACAGTACAGCTCACTGGCATATTAGGCCACACCCCGTGCTTTCCCTTGACTTGCCTGGGCGCCCCAGGCTGCAGGGAGCCCGGGCAAGCCTCCCCGATCCTTTCTGGGGGGCCCTGGCCCACCTGTCTCGGAGTCGCTGGGGGGGGGTTTGCTCTCTAGGCCTTCCCTCTGTAGCCACGCATGCAGAGGTTTTGGCTGTAGTGGGCATGGCCAACCCTGAAGCCAGCCGGAACTCCGTTCCGGTGCGTTCCTGCCCCAAAATAGCCCTGGTTACCATAGAGTTTTCCCTCAAATGATAGAACATCCCCAACAATGTGCTCTGCTCAATGATGTCACTTCTGAGCAGGGGTGATTTCGTAGAAAAAGAGCTAGGGGGACTCATTAGCATAACTCATTAGCATATGCCACACCCCCTGACATCACCGGAAGTGTGTCCTCCCCACAGCCGGCGGCGACCTCCAGCGGGCACCAGCAGGGAGCTCCAGGCCCCGCCCTCCCGCACCTCACCTGGGGGGATGGTGTCCCCCCACGTCCCCCCCACGCACACTGAAGAAATCCCAGACGAATAGAGGAACAATCCCCTCCCCCCACTGGCAGCTACGTACGGCCTGGCAACCCTAGAACAAAGTGGGGTATACGTAATAAATAAAAATGAGGAAAAAAACAAATAAAGGAAACACCCTCATAAAATGCTAGTTTCAATTGACCTATCAGCAAAAAGAGACCCCCCAATTTGCATCAAAATACTGCTTTAGATTAAATTAAGTGGCAGACGGCATCTGTGCTTGGTCCGAATGGGATGTTTTATGGCCCCCCATTTTTGGTTGTTTTTTCCTCCAACCTGTTCCCCCCCCCCCTTGCATTGACACCAAGCTTTGTAATCTTTTGTGAAATGCAGGAATGAGCACAAATTGTTATTAATGAAAGTAAATAACTTTCATTAACTTCAATCGTAACTGTACTAAAAGCCAGCAAGATCGCATAATTAAAGTTATAACATTAAAGCTGAACATGAAAAAAAACCACACACACCATGCATTAAAAAGAAAATCAGCCTGGAGAAAAACAAAGTGAGAGCACCATATACTTAAAAGTGTTTCAGGGAATATTAATTACCCCACAGCTGTTCTCTTGGTAAACCAGAAGACTACTTTCCCTCCAGTTTCTTCAAATGAACAAAAAAAACCCAAACCCAGAAATAAAGAGGAGGAGGAGAGGAGATTGAATTTATACCCCACCCTTCACTCGGAGTCTCAGAGCAGCTTACAATCTCCTTTCCCTTCCCCTCCCCACAACAGACACCCTGTGAGGTAGGTGGGGCTGAGAGAGCTCTGAGAGAACTGCCCTTGAGAGAACAGCTCTGAGAGAACTTATGACTGACCCAAGGTCAGACCAGCAGCTGCATGTGGAGGAGTGGGGAATCAAACCCGGTTCTGCCAGATTAGAGTCCGCACACATAACCACTACACCACGCTGGCTCTAAGTCAGGAATTGGGATCTTGAACCCTTCAGTCCTACATTCCTCTGAGATGCCATGTACAAAATATTCTCTCCAAACCGCTTGCCGTCTGGCTTCATGTGGTGGTGGAAAGGGCTATCAAGTTGCAGCTGGCTTGGCAACCCCATAGGGTTTTCAAGGCAAGAGACATGCAGAGGTGGTTTGTCATTGCCTGCCTTTGCACAGCAATCCTGGACTTCTCTTGGAGGTCTCCCAACCAGGCACTAACCAAGGCTGATCCTGCTTAGCTTCTGAGATCTGATGAGATAAGGCTAACCTGGTCAATCCAGGTCAAGGGAAAACAAACAAACCTCGCACATATACACCACACAGCTTTTCATGGTGGTGGAAAGTCACAGCTCACTTCTCGCAACCCTGCAGGGTTTTCAAGGCAAGAGACATTCAGAGGTGGTCTGCCATGGCCTGCCTCTGTGTAGCGACCCTGGACTTCCTTGGTGGTCTCCCATCCAAGAACTAACCAGGGCCGACCCTGCTTAGCTTCTGAGATCTTTCAAGGTCAGGCTAGCCTGGTCCATCCGGGTCAGGGCTGAGTGAAGTTATACCATTCCAAGCAAAATCAGTCTGCATCATGTCATGGCTGCATGGGACTGCTGCACTATCGTTATCAATGGAAAAGAGGATATGCAATAAGTGAAAGGTGACATCAAGTCACAGCCAACTTACGGTGACCTCATTGGGTGTTCAAGGCAAGAGACAACGAGAGGCGGTTTGCCATTAACTTGCCTCTGCGTAGCAACCTTGGACCTCCCTGGTGGGCTCCCACCCAAGTACTAACCAAGGCTGACCCTGCTTAGCAGCAGGGGTCTGCTGAGATCCGGATAACATGGGCCATCCAGGTCATGTGTTATACCCCAACTGAAGCCCCTCCCTTCTGCAAACCACACCCTCCTCAGGTTCCACCCCCCCCCCAAATCATCAGGTATTTGGCTGGCAGCCTCACCCAAAGAGGATCCTTGGAAATCTTCAGTAGGCGCTGCAAGGCTTGCTTGTTTGCCAGGGCTTTTGAGGGGGCTTGAATGCCCGCCATCTTTTAAGGGAGGGAGGAAGAGAACAATTTGGAGTATGCTATTCGTCTCTGGCTATTACCTGGAATTTTCAGTTACTATTGTCAGGTAGAGGTAGAGGAACTAGAGATCAAATTGCCAACATTCGCTGGATTATGGAGAAAGCAAGAGAGTACCAGAAAAACATCTACTTCTGCTTCATTGACTATGCTAAAGCCTTTGACTGTGTGGATCACAACAAACTATGGCAGGTCCTTAAAGAGATGGGAGTACCAGACCACCTCACATGTCTCTTGAGAAACCTGTATAAGGGTCAAGAAGCTACAGTTAGAGCCGGATACGGAACAACTGATTGGTTCAGCATAGGAAAAGGAGTACGACAAGGATGTATATTGTCACCTTGCTTATTTAATATATATGCAGAGTACATCATGCGAAATGCTGGCCTGGATGAATCACAAGCGGGAATTAAGATTGCTGGGGAAAAGATCAACAACCTCAGATATGCAGACAATACCACTCTAATGGTAGAAAGTGAAGAGGACCTAGAAAGCCTCTTGCTCAGGATAAAAGAGGAGAACGCAAAAGTGGGCTTGAAGCTCAACATCAAAAAAACTAAGATCATGGCATCCGGCCCCATCACTCCTTGGCAAATAGAAGGGGAAGTCGTGGAAGTAGTGACAGACTTCACGTTCCTGGGATCCCAGATCACCGCAGACTGTGACAGCAGCCATGAAATTAAAAGACGCCTGCTCCTTGGGAGGAAAGCAATGGCGAACCTAAACAGCATAATAAAAAGTAGAGACGTCACCCTGCCAACAAAAGTCCGCATGGTCAAAGCAATGGTATTCCCAGTAGTCATGTATGGCTGCGAGAGTTGGACTATAAGGAAGGCCGAGCGCCAAAGAATAGATTCTTTTGAACTATGGTGCTGGAGAAGACTCCTGAGAGTCCCTTGGACTGCAAGAAGAACAAATCAGTCAATCCTAAAAGAAATCAACCCTGACTGTTCCCTGGAAGGCTAGATAATGAAACTGAAGCTCAAATACTTTGGCCACCAAATGAGAAGGGAGCCCTCACTGGAGAAGACCCTGATGCTGGGAAAGATTGAAGGTCAAAAGACGGGGATGGCAAAGGATGAGATGGTTAGACAGTGTCATAGATGCAACAAACATGAAGCTGAGCAAACTTCAGAGGACGGCGGAAGACTGGAAGGCCTGGCGTGATCTGGTCCATGGGGTCGCGAAGAGTCGGACTCGACTGTGCGACTGAACGACAATTGTCAGCTGCCCTGAACCATGACGAAAGTTGGGGTATAAATGTAAATAAGTAAATAATAAAATAAGTTTGTTCTCAAATAAGTGATGGCATTGGTGAGCAACCACAAATCTGACCTGAAACCGGATGCTTTTTGTGAGCATTGTTGCCCAATACTCTTTTAAAAATCCAGCAGTTATTTGTGAATGCTGAATGCGAGTCTAACCAAAATACATGTTGATACAGGCACCTAAACGCTCAGCTGCCTGCTCCCATGACCAGTGTTCCCTCTAACCTGAATTAGTGTGAGCTAGCTCACAGTTTTTTAGCCTCTGGCTCACACATTTTTTTGCCTTAGCTCAGGAAGGATGGCTCCAGAGGTAAACTAATTCATGCAGCAGCCAAATTGCTCACTCACAACTTTAATGCCAGTAGCTCACAAAGTAGAATTTTTGCTCACAAGACTCCACAGCTTAGAGGGAGCATTGCCCATGACTACCCTCCTCCTCGAGAACTTTCTGAAGAGGGAAGACTCATCACCTTCAGCTAGTATTGCCAACACTAGGTTGGGAAATTCCTGGAGATTCAAGGGGTGGAACCTGGGGGGGTGGAGTTTGGGAAGGGGAGGGGCCTCAGCAGGGTTAAACTGTCCACCGTCCAAAGCAGCCATTCTCCTTCAGGAGAATTAGGGTTCCTAGACCCCTGCCATGGGCGGGGAATCCCACGCTTTGGTGGCCCTCCCCCAGCGCTGTTTATAGGGTTGCCAGACCTGGGTTGGGAAATACCTGGAGATTTGGGGGTGGAGCCTAAGGAGGGCGGGGTTTGGGGGAAGGGAGGGACCTCAGCAGGGTAGGATGCCATAGAGCTCACCTTCCAAAGCAGCCATTTTCTCCAGGTGAATGGGTCTCTTTCACCTGGAGATCAATTGTGAGTGCTGAATGCAAATCTAGCCAAAATACATGCCACCCTGAGCCTGCCTCAGCAAGGACGGTGGGATAGGAATTAAACAAATTAAATAAGTAAATAAATTGTAACCCCAGGAGATCTCCAGCCGCCACCTGGAGGTTGGCAACCCTAGCTGTTTAGACAGCCAGTGAGGGGATTTAACCATCAGCAAACTGAGGCCTAAGCCTCTGCCGCCGGCAATGCATCAGTGTCACTTCTAACATGTACCAGAAGTGACATCATTGTATCACTGGTGATACATGGAAACTGGAATCTGGGCAAAAACTCTATGGTAGAACCAGCTTCTACTATAGAGTTTTTGCCCAAATACCAGCTTCTACTATAGAGTTTTTGCCCAAATACCGGAGCATCCCCACATTGCTGGGGATTACATCTGGTGCACGCTGGAAGTGACATTAATGCAACACTGGTGACAGAGGCCTGGGCCTCAGTTTGATGCCGGTAAGTCCCCCCCACCCCCCACCGGTTGCCAGGGGGAGTACCTGGCAACCCTATGGAGAACTGGAAATCAGTTTTAATTCTGGGAGATCTCCAGGCCCCACCTGGAATTTGGCAACCCTAGCTGCAGGAGGTGACACTTTCCAAAAAGGACAGGCTTGGATCAAGGCTTGTCTTTCTTGTAAATATTTCTTCCCATTCTTCCCCAGCATGGCGTCCTGCTGGGGACGATGGGAACTGTAATTTTTGCAGGCTCCCAAACTGAATTGCAAGGTTAAGGAAACTCCATCGCCTCTCCCAACTCCAGTAAGTCCTAAGCTTGTGCCAACAGTGGTTATTGCCTGTGTGGCGATAATGAATGCCACCAACTGTGCAGATGCAAATACTCTCGAACTACGGCTAATTTTAAATTGCAGAGAAAATAACGTGAGCATATGGGGCGCTAAACTCGAGAGAAAACTGGCACTGCGAGCGGGGTAAGTTCAAACGTTTCATTTGTGAGGATCGCAGCGTTGCTGTGTTAGACACGGTAGCTGCTGGCAAGGAATGGCTACTTCAAAAGGAAGCGGTCCAGGCCTGGGCTGCTGCCTGTGCTTTTGAAGGGAAGCATGTTTTTGCATTTAAGCCAACTGTAGACAACAAGGATCTGGATCTCTAATGTACACCGTGCAGAATAATGCACATGGAAAATACAACACTGATCTCTGGTCTTTTCTCAGATGTGATCACACAGGTAGGGCCTGGTGTTCTCCTGGACTGACAGCTATCTCTAGACAATAGGGGTTAGTTCTGCCGAAGGTTGCCAGCCTCCAGGTGTTGGCTGGAGATCTCCTGGGATTACAACTAATCTCCAGGCGATAGAGGCTAGTTCACCTGGAGAAAATGGCCACTTTGGAAGGTGGAGTCTATGGCATTATACCACACTGATATGGCATTATACCACCTAAACCCTCCTCTCCTCAGGCTCCACCCCCAAATCTCCAGGTCTTTCCCAACCCAGAGCTGGCAAGCCTAGTTCTGCTGGAGCAAAGGGCCGTTTTGGAGCAGGCGGGGTCTATGGAATCACATCCCTGCAGAGTTCCCTCTTCTCCCCAAACTCCGCCCTCCCTGGGCTCCACCCCCCAATCTCCAAGAATTTCCCAAACTAGAGTTGGCAACCCACGTCTGCATAATCAAACAGAGCAAATCAGGTGTGGTTATGCCTGACACGACAATGTCGACAAATATCAGCAAACAGAAATCATGTGGGTTCAGTGTAGCTAATCCGGTTAAGGTACTGAACTGATATAGAGTTGTCAGCTTTGAGTTGGGAAATACCTGGAGATTTTTGGGGGGTGGAGCCTGGGGAGGGTGGGGTTTGGGGAGAGGAGAAACCTCAGCAGGGTATAATGCCATAGAGTCTACCTTCCAAAGCAGCTGTTTTCTCCAGGGAAACTGAATTTGGCCATAGAAATATAGAATCAAAGAGTTGGAAGGGACCTCCAGGGTCATCTAGTCCAACCCCCTGCAGAATGCAGGAAATTCACAAACACCTCCCCCCACATACACCCCAGTGACCAATGCTCCCTCTATGCTGTGGAGTCTTGTGAGCAAAAATTCTACTTTGTGAGCTCCTGGCATTAAAGTTGTAAGTGAGCAATTTGGCTACTGCATAAATCAGTTTGCTCTGGAGCCATCCGTCCTGAGCTAAGACAAAAACATGTGAGCCAGAGGCTAAAAAACTGTGAGCTAGCTCACACTAACTCACCTTAGAGGGAACACTGCCAGTGACCCCTGCTCTATGCCCAGAAGCCGGAGATCAATTGAAATAGCAGCTCTCCCTGTGCCACCTGGAGGTTGGCAACCCTGTTGCATTGATGTGTTACGACACCATTGAGGATGAAAGTAGAGGCCTCTGAATCCAAATGCAAATGAAAGAGGAAGATATTTCAATGTAAGCAAAAAACCCAAAATAGAGAATGTGAGTAATTTCCATTCAGCCTTCGTTCTTACACTGCACTTTCCCATGCCATTCATAATTCTATATGCCTCTATCAGGTCTATTAATACGGCTTCTATTTATACCAAGATGAGAGCTGACTCCCAGATACTTGAGCGCTGCCCTATTCCCAAGTGCTAGTAAGTGTATTTCTACAAACACACACAAAAAAGCTCTTCGCAATCTTCTGCTCTTCAAGGGGTCGTTTATCTCAGGCACTGGCACCAATCTCTTCCGTGGAAGGAGATAATTTGTATTATTTGCCAAAGCCAATTTGACATTAATTAGCAGGATCCTCACTGGCAAAGTCTCCCACCGAGAAGCAGA